>NC_045621.1:111000045-111310461 GCF_009829155.1 Mustela erminea | reverse complement strand
AGGTTCCCTCCTCTCTCTCTGCCTGCCTCTCTGCCTACTTGTGATCTCTGTCAAATAAATAAATAAAATCTTTAAAAAAAAAGAAAAAAAAAAACAAAGGTTCATTCACTTCTCAGGAAGAAACTACTAGCTTTGCCAGGTTGATTCTTTTTTTTTCTTTTTCTCTTTCTTTTACATCAAGAGAAGAATTGTAATGTAGCGGTAACTATGAATTTACATGTACTAACATTTTGCTGCAATTTTGTCATTGATAATAACAATTTAACCACTATATATATGGTATATAAAGCTTGAATTACATCAGTGTTTCCCCTTTTTTCAACTGAGATGTCATTGACATGACATACTAGTTTCAGGTGTACAACGTAATGATTCGGTATTTTTGTGTATCATGAAATGATCACCACAATAAGTCTAGTTAACAACATCCATCACCACAGATAGTTACAAAATGTTTTTTCTTGTGATGGAAACAAAGATCTATCTTCTTAGGAACTTTCAGATATCGAGTATAGTATTATTAACCATAGTCACCATGCTGTATACTACATCCCAAAGTCTTATTTATTTTATAACTGGCAGTTTGTACCTTTGACCCCCTTCACCCATGTCTCCCATCCCCCATTACCTGCCTCTGGCAACTGCCAGTCTGTTCTTTGTATCTATGAACTTGGTTTGTTTATATTTGTTTTTAAATTCCACAAATAAGTGAGATCATATGGGTTTTTTTCTGTCCTTGTCTGGCTTATTTCACTTAACATAATACCCTCAGGGTCCATCCGTGTTGTCACAGGTGGCAAGATTTAATTCTTTTTTTTTTTTTTTTAAAGATTTTATTTGTCAGAGAGAGAGAGTGAGCACGGGTAGACAGATGGCAGGTAGAGACAGAGGGAGAAGCAGGCTCCCTGCTGAGCAAGGAGCCTGATGTGGGACTGGATTCCAGGACACTGGGATCATGACCTGAGCCGAAGGCAGCTGTTTAACCAACTGAGCCACCCAGGCGTCCCAAGATTTAATTCTTTATTAAGGCTAAAGAATACTCTTCTCTGTGTGTGTGTGTGTGTATGTGTGTGTAGAGATAGATGTCATGTTTTCTCTATCCATTTATCCATCAGTAGATCCTTAGGGTTGTTTCCGTATGTTTGTTACTGTGAATAACATTTCATTTATTTGAGAAGAAACATCATTTGTATTTTTCTTTCCACAAATAGAAATTCCTTCTCTTTTGCTTCCTGGGAATGCTGCTGTTTTCAATTTTGTTGTTTTTGAGTTTTTAATATACACTGTAGTGAAAAAGGAAACTTGTTTGTTCTCTATCTTCAGCGCATATATGGAATTTAAAATTTGTAACTACCATATATCAAAAATACCTATGATGTTGGTTCCATCAGTTAGAGCAAATATTCTTGACCTGGGAGCCATGGATGGGTCTCAGAAGTTTTATTTTAATTATTTAGGACAGTTGCCTGGCTCACATTTAGAATTTAATAGATGATTTCCTTTTTCTTGTTTTAATGCTTTTCTAGTAATCTGCAGGAAGATCATATCACGCTGATAAGAAGTGAGGGAAAAAGCTCTAATATATAGAGCTTTATGTAGTGCTTTGTTAAAAAAAAAAAAAAAATGAGGTTTTATGGGGCTCCTGAGTGGCATAGTTGGTTGAGCATCCAGCTCTGCTTAGTTCATGAGCTTGGGGTTGTGAAATCAAACCCCACATCTGTGCTCTGCACAGAGTCTACTTGAGATTCTCTCTCCCTCTCTCTGTGTCCCTCCCACTAGTGCACGCATATGCTTTCACTATCTCTCTGATAAAGAAGTAAATCCTTAAAAAATAAAAAAGAAAAAGCGGTGACTGGGTGACCCAGTGGGTTAAGCCTTTACCTTCGGCTCAGGTCATGATCTCAGGGTCCTAGGATTGAGCCCCACATCAGACTCTCTGCTCAGCAGGGAGCCTCCTTCCCCCCCCCCCCCCCCGCCGCCTGCCTCTCTGCGTACTTGTGATCTCTCTGTCAAATAAATAAATAAAACCTTAAAAAAAAAAAAAACTGGGGTGCCTGGGTGGCTCAGTTGGCTGAACATCCCACTCTTGATTCCATCTCAGGGTCATGAGATCAGGCTCCATGTGGGACTCCTCCCTGGGTGTGGAGTCTGCTTGGGATTCTCTCTCTCCCTCTCAAAAAAAAAAAAAAAAAAAAAAGGTGCCATAAAAACTGAGGGTTTAGATCTTTTACAGTGGAAAAGTCTGTTTTCATTTTAGTGGTTTTTTTTTCTTTATGTGGACTATATCTAATCAGAGCTGACACTCTTGTAACTTTCTGCATCATTTTCAGTTTCCGCTCAGGCTCCAAACTCTGCCATCACAGCTCAAACTAGTGTTGGGGTGGCATCCACCGTCCACCTAAATCCCATGCAGTTGATGACAGTGGATGCTTCTCATGCTCGACATATCCAAGGGATCCAGCCAGCACCCATCAGTACACAGGGGATTCAGCCAGCACCCATCGGGACTCCAGGAATACAGCCAGCACCAATGGGCACACAGGGAATTCACTCAGCAACCCCAATAAACACACAGGGACTTCAGCCTGCACCAATGGGTACTCAGCAGCCTCAACCTGAAGGAAAGACTTCAGGTAATTTGAGTTTTTTTCATGGAAGTTGGTATAGAGGAAAGAGATACATACTAGGTTTAAATCATGGTTCTGTCACTTACTGGCTTGGTGGTCTTGAGTAATTTCCCCTGCCTTAGTTTCTTCTTTTACGTGAGTTACAGATAACATGAGTTATCTGTCAGAGTCATTGTAAACATTAAAAGTTCTGTACATAAACAGCCTAATATGTGTTTGCATGTGGTAAGAAGCACTCTGTAAAGTTGAGAGAGAAAATTCACCTTTATTATAGCATTCTTATTCTCTTAAAGATCTTCTTCAGAGTTGTATGTAAAGCTGTAAAATTAATAATCATTTTTAGGGATTGTATCATTTTTAGGGATTGAGAAGCAATGGTATTTCACAAAAATTGTAGGAGATTATTTCTTGACGTATGCTATGTACTTTGTGTATCTTATCTGATTTATTAGTAGTTACGATTAGGCAGCAAAGAGAGATGTGCATCAGTAGACTTAGTAACCTCTCCCACTTTGCCATCTGCTTTTAGACAGATGAACATCGTGCTCATCCCTTACTTTCTTGAAATTAGACAGTCATAGCATAGGCACTCTAATTCTGGTGGTCTAATTGTTTTTGTCTTATGTGACATTTTAGTAATGTTTCTTTTGTTTCTTCTTCGTTGTTCTCTCCTGCCCCTTCCCTGTCCTCCAGCAGTGGTGTTGGCAGATGGAGCCACAATTGTAGCCAACCCTATTAGCAATCCATTCAGTGCTGCTCCAGCAGCAACAACAGTGGTGCAGACCCACAGCCAGAGTGGTAGCACCAACGCTCCAGCCCAGGGCTCATCCCCCCGGCCAAGTATCCTCCGGAAGAAACCTGCTACAGATGGGTAGGTAGACCCAGTAGTGCCACATTACACCTCTAGATCTGTATATAATTAATAGAAACAGAAACAGTAGCTACTCATCCAGTGCTAGTAGCAGATTCTAAGCTCTCATCTTCTGTAGCATTTTTTAATCTGTTTGAAAATAACTTGGTCACAGACTTATTCAGTAGAGCCTTGCCAAGCAAAGACTGTAGGACAGTAAGAATCCATGAGTCTGGGTGGGTGGGGAGTGCAGGAGGTGGCCAGTTTATAAGCAGCTGTTGCATACTATTTTAGGAGTTCTCTCTAGTTTTGGGAGTTTAATTCTAGATGCTCTGAGTAGCTTCTAATTGACCTTTCAGGTATGTCTAGGTAGGCATGTTAATGTGTACTGTTTATTTTCTTCCTTACTCCAGCATAAATTGTTGCTCAGGGCAAATAATATCCTAGATGTATTAAGTAAGGGTCATATTTAGTAGCAGAAGTGTACTGTGTTGCCTTAGGACCTCTAAGTTGGTGTGGGTCATGGGTAGGAAGGTATGTGCTGTGCTCTGAAACTTAAGTTGAAAACTTGGGAGGTGGAAGATAGGCAATCACACTTCAGAGAGCAGCGTTTCTGTGGCTTCACCAGCTCATATGCATCAATAGCAGAAGATTATAAAGTTTAAAACATAAGCTGCTGGGTCCATACAGGTTTCCAGATGTGCAGGATTTTGCCTTTTTTAAAGACTTGCCTCTTTTAAAGATAAAGTCAGTCTGTGTCAGTCCTTGTCAATGAAAATGGAAGGCAGAAGCACCTGCTTAACATGGCAGGTTGAACACGCACTTCTAAATTTGTTGTCCCCTCAGAGCCCTGTAGAACTTTTAGCAAAGAGGCTTTCTAAAAAAAATATAAGCACACAAGGATGGGAAGAATATAAGACAAAAGCAACCAAACTTTGAAGCGGGAAGGCAGGTAGGAGAGTGTTCACTCACTTGGTTGTGAGAAAGCTGAATTTTAAGTCTATAGAGAACGTTGAGAAGCATTCTCATTTAAATTGCTTGAGCTTCATATGGCCCAAGAACAGGAAGAACAAAGGGTAGAAGGAAGCTGGGTTGAAATGTGTTTGAGAAGGCTAGAGACCTGCATCCCCTGTACACTGCTCCTCCCAACCACAGCACACACCCAGAGGGTTAAATTCTGCATATGGTCCACTGGGATCAATCAGCATAAGGAGGGCCAGGAGTATTTTACCAGAAACATATTTGCAGAGTACTGAGACTTCAGTCCATGTCTCCCTTTCAGCTGGTGGGACCCTGGCAATTGAATGTTACAGGCAAAAAGTGGTATGAGGACTCCACTTTCTTTCTGCGATCGTCCAGCCCAGGTGGAGAGATGCAAAGATACCAACACTAAGGATTTTGTAAGCTCAGGAATCAGATCACTCTACAGTGAATCTTAAAGTAGGCAGCATACCACCTGAGTGGCTCAGTCGGTTAAGCATCCGACTCTTGATTTCGGCTCAGGTCATGATCTCAGGATTGTGAGATTGACACACCTGGGCTCCATGCTAGGCCTGGAGCCTGCTTAAAATACTTTCTTCTCCCTCTGTCCCTCCCCACTCCTCTCTCCCTCTTTCACTCCCTCCTTTAAAAAAAAAAAAAAAGGCAAGTTCTTCCTCAAGTTCAGAGGTTCCGACCAAGTGTTAGTTCCCCAGTCCTCATCATGAACACGCAACTAAGTATAACCAGGTGTATGAGGGGCCTTCTGACAATGCAAGATACAAACTATTAGACATACTGAAAAATGTAGCCTGAAAGATACAGGAGCTATACAATGAGAATAAAACTAAAAACTGAAAGCGAAAGCAAATAAAGACCAAAACTGTGAATGCTGCCTTCAAAGGACAAAAAAAGATGTATTCATGAAACAGGAAGGCAGTACTATACAAAAGGAACATTTGGAGGACAAAAGAGAATGTCCTGAAATTTAAACTACAAAAGCAAAAATGGAACTCGGTAGAAGAGTTGGAAAATACAGTTGAGGAAATCTCTCAAAAGTAGAGTAAAAAAACAAAAAGATAGGAAACAGAAAAGAAAAGATAATTAAAAGAATCAGTTCAAGAGCTCCTAACCGCTTTCAAGTAATAGAGTTTCAGCAAGAAATCAGATGAAAGGAAGGAGATCACTTAAACGTAATTCATAGAAAATGTCCACACCTGAAGGGCATGAGTTTCCTGATTTAAAGAACCACGAAATACCAGGACAGTAGATGCTGTAGAAACAGATAAACCAACACCAAGATAAACATCTTGAAATTTCACAACGCTGGAGATAAAAAGATCTTCCCCCTTCTCCTACACTTCATCGCCTCCCTACAACCCTTTTGCTGTGCCCCTGTAATTGACTCTGTCATCATCAGAATTCCTTGTATTCTTCCTCTTTGAGTATGCCTGCCTTCTTTTTTTTTTTTTTTAGGTGATACATAATGTATTTAGATGATACATAATTCATTTAATGTATTTATAAACATTTTCTAGAAAAATGGAATGTTACACATGATTTTACAGTTTTTCTTCACACAAAGGTAGACATTTTTTCATATCATTGCATATACGTTATTCTTTTTAAAGAACGCATAATGTTTAAGTATAACAGACTATGATATATGTATGTAATCACTGCCTTACTGATAAACCATTTGGATTGGTTTCCATTTTTCACTCTTACAAACACTGCTAAGACAGACATTATCCTCCAACAGTCCTCGTGGACTCATGGTTGCTTTTAAGATAATTTCAAGAAGAGGAAACTCTGGATCAAGGGGTGTGTACATTGTTAGCTTTGACAGATATTGCTGAAGTGTCTTCCAAAACACACCATGAATTAACACTCCCATCATAGATACAAGTTCTTTTATATCCCTCAACCCCAGTCCTTGTTTTGATTCCTCTCTGTAGTCTGCATTTCTGTAGGAACACATTCACATTTCTTTTTCCGAGAAAAGCCTTGTAGAGAATCTGCCTGTTTCCCACTTGATGCTGCTCATTTTTGTGTGGATTTGGAGGGCTTGAAGTCACTGAGGTAGAGTCTGGCTGCTACCTCCTCTGTGGGGCACACCACTCTCATTTACCACAGACTCTAACTAACCCCTGTGTGCCTGCCTTCTTTAGCTAGAATCTGGTTTTCTCACGGGATCTTGGCTCCTGTACTCTCTCCAAAGTATTGACTGTCTATCCTCCCATCGTTCTGTCACTGAGCCTGGTGGTGGGGATGATGTACCCTGTGTGCCTCAGTGCCACTTTCAGGCCATCCCTCTTGGAAAGCACTCAGTCTGTATTCAGATTTCATAAAACTTGCAGTTGAAAAAGTACTTTGACATATCCAAGTTATTCCAGGCACACTGCAACGTTTTCTATAACTGAATCAGATATCAGTTTTAAATTCAAATTATTTAAATGAACTACCATTAAAAATTTTGCTCCTGCTTGCACTTTCCACCAGTAGGCTGTTTAGTAGCCCTATATGGCTAGAGGCTACCTTGTTGGTCAGGGCAGCTCAAGAGGCTTACTCAGATTCCAGGTGATTTGCAGGTATGTTTGTATGTCCTTCAGAAAGTCCGTAATGTCTGGCTCTTGTTCTTTCCAAAATAATTTCCCAGCTCTCTGGCTTCTCAGTTGTTTGAATGCTTTCCTATCCACCCCCCTCTATCAGCAGCACACACCCATAAGCACAAGACTTCCCTGACCTCTTCTTCTGTCCTTCAGTGTCCCACAGCCCACCTTCTGTCTTCCCACCTCACGGGCAGCGGCACTGCAACAGTACCTAACTGGGAAACCTTCAACCCATTGATGCTACCACCTTTGCGTTTTCCTCACTGCTTTCTTGGCCTTTCTCTGCTCTCCCTGACTCAGTTTCTGTGGTCCATTATAATCACTTCCTTGCCTAGCCCCCACTTCCTTACCCCACCCTCTTCACTTTGTCAGAACCAGAGTCAAATCCAACTTCCTGCTGAATTTGTGCAGCAGACTGTGGTTGGGTAAACAACCATGTTGACTGGCCCTGCTTAACCTCACAAACCTCGGCTAGGATCTTAGAATAGACCCAACACAAAATGCTTCCTAAGCATGGGCTCAGATGTCATGAATTTTTTGTTTTATTTGAATCGGTATTCTCATAAGGTGCCCACATTGTAATGAGTTGATATGTCTCCTAAGACTCTTTTATAGGTTTCCTTCATCTCTTTTTCCTTGAGATTTACTTGTTGAAAAAACTTGGTCTTCTGTCCTGTAGACTTTTCTCTCTCACTGCCTTGATTTTTTTCAACTGCATCCACATTTTATTAGTTTCCTAGAGCTGCCATAACAAATTGCCACAAATCTGGTGGCTTAAAACAACAGAGATTTATTCTCACAGAGGTGCCTAGTTGACTGAGTTGGTAGAGCATGTGACTCTTGATCTCAGGGTTGTGAGTCCGGACCCCATGTTGGATATAGAAATTGCTTAAAGATAAATTTTTTTTAATTTTTTTTATTATTATTCTGTTTTTTTAAGATTTCATTTATTTATTTGACACAGAGAAAGACAACAAGAGAGGAAACACAAGCAGAGGGAGTGGGAGAGGGAGAGGCAGGCTTCCCACCTAGCAGGGAGTCCGATGTGGGGCTCAATCCCAGGAGCCTGGGATCATGACCTGAGCCAAAGGCAGATGCTTAACAACTGAGCCACCCGGGTGCCCCTGCTTAAAGATAAAATCTTTTTAAAAAAAGAAATAATTCTCCAAAGTTATGATGGCTAGAAGTCTGAAATCAAGATGTCAACAGAGTTGGTTCCTTCTGAATGTACTCCACGAGAATCCATTCCATGCCTCCTTCCTCACTTCTGGTGCCTCTTGGCAAACCTTTGGCTTGTGGACACATCACTCCAATCTCTGCTTCTGTATTCACATGGTCTTCTCTGTGTCCCTGTGTCTCAAACCTCCCTCTCCTTTCTGTGAAAAGGATACGAGGAATTGGATTTAGGGCCCACCCTAAAGCTAGAAGGATCTTACTTTGAGTCTCTACCTTAATTATATTTACAAAGACCCTATTTTTTACATTAACAGGTATAGGGATTAGGACTTGGCTATCTTTTTAGGGACCACAATTCAACCCACTACCCCTTTAGGGTAGTTTTGCTGTTCTTGTCTCCTCCACACATTTTCTCTTGTTACTTGAATCTAAGGCTTTATCAGATCCATATTTTTTTTTTTTTTTTTGGCAAGCCACTTTATAAATTAAAATGATGTTTGGTGGTCACCCTTTTTTAGGCTAACTTACATCTAGATCGATTAATTAGGCTTTCCAAAATTCTGGTTCTAGCCATTTTCTCTCAACCCACTCTTGTCTAGCGTTTGCTCCCACCACTCTGCCAAAACTAAGCATGTCACAGTTACTCACCACTTCCACATTGCTGAGCCCAGTGTTTCTCAGTCTGAGTCATATGTGGCCTCTAGTGCATGGCACAATCGACACTAACTAACTTGATCAACTTTTCTCATTTGACTTCCAGGAACTTTCGCAGGTCAATATAAATGCATAAACATAATAATAATCGTGAACATGTAATATAGATTTCAAGTTTGATAATGAGTAGAAAGGAGATGGGGCATACTAGAAGCATCAGCTAAAAGAGTCAGAGTGGTTGCTTCCTGGGTAGAGATTGACAAGAAAGAGGGAGGGATGGGGTGGGAACCTGCTATATTTTGTTAAAATCTTTTTAATCCAAATGTGGCTTTTTCAATACTTACTTACTTTTAATACTTACTTTTTACTTACTTTTTCAATACTTTACTTTGATAAAATTTTAAAATTCACTTGAAAAATGGGTCAGCCTGGGGTGCCTGGGTGGCTCAGCAGGTTAAAGCCTCTGCCTTTGGCTCAGGTCATGATCCCAGGGTCCTGGGATCGAGCCCCGCATCGGGCTCTCTGCTCAGCAGGGAGCCTGCTTCCTCCTCTCTCTCTCTCTCTCATTGCCTGCCTCTCTGCCAACTTGTGATCTCTGTCTGTCAAATAAATAAATAAAATCTTTAAGAAAAAAAAAAATGGGTCAGCCACGACGTGGATGGAACTAGAGGGTATTATGCTTAGCAAAATAAGTCAATCGGAGAAAGACAACTATCATATGATCTCCCTGATATGAGGAAGTGGTTGGGGGGTAGGAAAAGAAAAAATGAAAAAAGGTGGGATTGGGAGGGAGACAAACCATAAAAGACTCACTCTCAAAAAACAGACCGAGGGTTGCTGGGGGGAAGGGGGACGGGAGAGGGTGGTGGGGATATGGACATTGCGGAGGGTATGTGCTATGATGAATGCTGTGAAATGTGTAAACCTGGCGATTCACAGACCTGTACCCCTGGGGGTAAAAATACATTATATGTTTATTTTTTTTAATGAATTAATTAATGAAAAAGTTTTTTAAAAATGGGTCAGCCAATATAGTGCTTTTATTTCACCATAGGTATGCCTAGCAACTATGTACTTCCTATCCTTTAATGCCCTTGGACTGTTGTTTTCTGGGTTTGTCTGGTCTCTTTCAGAATGGCAGTTCGGAAAACCCTCATTCCTCCTCAGCCTCCTGAAGTGGCTAGCCCTCGAGTGGAGAGTTCTATGCGGAGTGCATCCGGGTCACCTAGGCCTGCAGGGTGAGCACATAAATGTTATCACTCTTGCTTCCAGCTGCACATAATTGGGAAAGAAAAAGTCTAACACATGTGACAAATTTTACATAATTTGCTTATCTACATCTTTTTACATCCACTTTCTAGCTGTGTGACCAGGGCACATTGCCCAGCCTCTGTATTATTTATAAAATAGCCATACTTACAACATCTGCTTCCTAGAATTTTTATGTATTTAAATGAAATGATGCATTCAGAGCATTAAGGACAGAGCCTGCCCCACAGTAACCCCCAGTTTCTTTGCTATCAAAAGTGACATCATGGGGCTCCTGGGTAGTTCAGTTGGTTAAGCCACCAGCTCTTGGTTTTGGCTCAGGTCGTGACCTCAGGGTCATGAGAACAGGCCCTGCATTGGACTCTGCGCTCTGCACGGAGTCTCCTTGAGATTTCATTCCCCCTCTGCTCCACCCGCCCCTCGTGCTCACTCGCTTGCTCTCTCTCAAATAAATAAAATCTTGGGACGCCTGGGTGGCTCAGTTGGTTGGGCGGCTGCCTTCGGCTCAGGTCATGATCCCAGCGTCCTGGGATCGAGTCCCACATTGGGCTCCTTGCTTGGCAGGGAGCCTGCTTCTCCCTCTGCCTCTGCCTGCCACTCTGTCTGCCTGTGCTTGCTCTCGCTTCTCTCTCTATGACAAATAAATAAAATAAAATCTTAAAAAATAAATAAATAAATAAAATCTTAAAAAACAATGGCGTTATGACAGTAGTTAATATATGCTGTTTTCTTTATTCTTTTTAATTCCACAAATAAAGATATTTGGGGAAAGAGAGAAACAATATAAAAATATTTAAGGTATAAAGGGAAAATCTTTATCCTGCTCTCCCTCTACCTTGCTAGTCCCACTAGCCAGAATCCTATTGATTGGTAACAGTTTTGTTAAGTATCTTTCCACATCTTTCTTTATGTACACATGTAGATTGAGTCTTAAAAACATCTTGCTGATTA
Organism: Mustela erminea; assembly: GCF_009829155.1. NCBI lineage: Eukaryota > Metazoa > Chordata > Mammalia > Carnivora > Mustelidae > Mustela > Mustela erminea. The sequence goes on along the minus strand of NC_045621.1, from coordinate 111,299,344 downwards.
GGTTGGTCTACATCTTGCAGTTTTTACTTATATCAGTAATAGCTTACAATGGTGATATATTTATCTACTTTATCATAAAACTTCATTCAAGAAAAAATTGTGATTGCCTTGTGTGTGCCAGGTGATGTTTTTTTTTAATCTGGGAATACAGAAGAGTGATGAAGACAAAGTGTCCATTCTCCTTAAGCTTACTTTCTAGTAGGTGTAGAGAAATAAATAGAAGAAAAGGCAGTGTGAAAGGAATATAAGGCAATAGGAGGAAGAGGTGATACCACCCAGAAAGCCTTCTCTGCACAGAGGTTTAAGAGCATAAAGGAACACCCGCATGCTTCCTCATGTCCAACTGCATCAGGCCAAGCAAAGCGCAGGGGCCAAGGATTTGATGTAGGAGGATATGCAGTCATTACTTTGCACATTAGTGCAGAAGAATAAAAATAACCATGCAAGGGGAAGCTGTGAAAATGATCTTAATAGGGGGTGAGGGTTGTGCTTATTTTGTGACCTTTAAAACATTATGAAAATACTCAAAACTCTCTTAATCGTCTTAAACATCTCTTACCATATATAGAGAGGTGGAAAAACTAGTAAAACTAATATTTATTTGGTACACTGTAATTTAAACATGAGAAACACTGAGAATTAAAGTATTTCTTCCTAAAAACTAATCAAGTGTATTTGGAACAGTACTCGCTGCCTTCACATTGTACAACTCAATGATGATGAAGAGCACAACAGTCCTTCCATGCATTGGAAAATTGTTATGTCCCTTTCTAAGTTTAGATCTGCTTCTGACATGTTATCCTTTGTCTTTTCAATGGTGGCAGATTATCTCCAAGAGTTCCTTTAATGCAAAACTTTTTGCTTGCATCACTTCTAAGGACATCTTCGTTTTCATCAAAACCCTCTGCCCTGGGGCACCTGGGTGGCTCAAGTCATGATCTCAGAGTCCTGGGATTGAGCCCTGCATGGGGCTCTCTGCTCAGCAGGGAGCCTGCTTCCCCCCTCTCTGCCTGCCTCTCTGCCTACTTGTGATCTCTGTCAAATAAATAAATCTTTAAAAAAAACCCTCTGCCCTAACTTATGCGTGGAATCTGGGGGCACATTTCACGCAGCATCTTTTAACTGTGCAAGTGGCTTCACCAGAGAGCTAAACATTAATTCATCAAAATTAATTTATTAACTTTTGAAATAAACCAGACTTACTGGCCAGAAAAGGATTTGTTGTTACTGTTTTTGTTCTTCATTCTCCTTGTAAGTGGCTATTTCCTTTCAGTGTGGCAGCTAACTTTAACACTTGGGCCTAAGTGGCTGGGATTGATTTATTTATTTATTCATTCATTCATTCATTTAATAGTAATAAATCCAAAGTAGAAGTAAATACTGCGTTTCTCCTTAGTGGCCTTCTGTTCCTAGTGCAATTTTAACTAAAAGATGTTATGAGATGACTTTACCATCATTCTTTTAATAGTCACTGGATTCACTCTATATGGTCCATAACCATATCTTCATACAAGCCTAGGGCTCATCCTGTCTTTGCTCTTTCAAGTCTTTTAATCACATCGAGTTTTACTTCCAGATTTCTGGTTTTTCCTGTGTTTTTGTTTTTGTTGGCCAGTTCTCACTCTCTTTCTGTCATCCATTGTGGTAAAAGTTCACCTGAGTTTATCATTGGGAAACAAGAGACAGCACAGCTTCACATTTTGCCATCTGCATAAACTGAATAACAGATGTGCAATGACCACTCACGGACATACTTCAAAGGAAGTGATGTGATTGGTCATTGTGGACTGAGGATCTAGCAGCAAAGCTTGCATAAAGTTTCATAAACTTTATGTAAGTACTCACAGTTAAAATATACAGTGGTAATGGAAATATGAACAGAGTTGGTGGGGGACTGCTGTAATATAAAATATAGTAGATTTCATACATACCAGCATAGTACAAAGTCAGGACTGCCTGTATGTTAGGAACACAGAGGAGCAGCAAAAGAAACCAGCCTAGAACAAGGAGAGAGTTGCATAACATGGTTAAGAGATATAACTAAGGGCCAGATGATGTAGAGCTTTGTAGGCCATTCAGAATCCTTTGGATTTTATTCTGGGTGAGGTTGAGAGTCATCAGAGGGTTAAGCCATAGGAATGACATGACTTGACTTATTTTCAAAATGATTACTCTGGCTACCATGCTTGAAATAAACTGCAAAAAAACAAAAGTGGAAGCAGGAAGACCAAGTGAGAGATAACGGAACCTTAGACTATCATAGAGGCTTGGACCAGAATGGAAGTAGTAAAAGTCGTAAAAAGTTGAGATTCTGGATATATATTGAAGGTACAGTTGACAGAACTTTCTAAGAGAAAGAAGGGAAGGAAGCCAGTGATAGCTAGGAGGTTTTGCGTGAACAACTGTAGATAGGAATTACCCTTTCTCAAGTAAGGAATCTAAGAGTTTAGTTTTAATTATTTTACTTTCAAGATCTCCATGTGGTTAGACAGCCAAGTAAAGATGTCAAATGTATAGCTGCCTAAAAAATTCCAAAGTAGGGGCGCCTGGGTGGCTCAGTGGGTTAAGCCGCTGCCTTCGGCTCGGGTCATGATCTCAGGGTCCTGGGATCGAGTCCCGCATTGGGCTCTCTGCTCAGCAGGGAGCCTGCTTCCCTCTCTCTCTCTCTGCCTGCCTCTCCGACTACTTGTGATTTCTCTCTGTCAAATAAATAAATCTTTTAAAAAAAAAAATCCAAAGTAGATCCACTTCTAGTATTGAAGATCGGTATCTATGCTGGGGATTAAGTTTTGGGAATTAAAAGCAGATATATGTTTCTTAACACCATGAGAGTGGAAGAAAGTCCATTGATAGTATAAAGAGAGAGTAGAGGTGGTACCAAGACCATGCCTTAGGATATATCATCTTAGGAGGTCAGGAAAATGAAAACTAGAAAAGGAGACACTATTCCTATACTATGTGATATTCCCAGATGTATTGGTGCCATAATTAGTTTTCCATTAATGAAAACTTAAGTTATTTCCATTTATCACTGTAATAAGCAAATAATGCAGTGGATCTTTTTATTTATCATTGAGCCCCTTTATCGCTTCTCGGCCTTTTGGCTAAGATCAAGTGTAGTATGTGTTCTTATCAGTTTAATATCATTGAGCCCCTTAGCAAACATTTCTCTAGAATATATTTCTGGGTCAAATTACATGTAGAGTTTAAATTCTTTTTTTTTTTTTTTAAGATTTTATTTATTTGACAGAGAGATCACAAGTAGGCAGAGAGGCAGGCAAAGAGGAGTGGGGGGAAACAGGCTCCCCACTGAGCAGAGAGCCTGTTGCAGGGCTCCATCCTAGGACCCTGAGACCATGACCTGAGCCAAAGGCAGAGGCTTAACCCACTGAGCCACCCAGGCGCCCCTAGAATTTAAATTCTGATTTCCATTCACTGTACCTGTTTATAGCCTCATGAAATGTGTTCCCATTTTCTCCACATTGTTGCCAACAGTAGATACTAAATTTCACAGATTTAATACATTACCTTTCAGTGTTAAAAGTGTTGTTTTTTGTTTTGGGGGTTTTTTTGAAGTAGCACTAGAGTTACTTTTAAAGTGCTAGAAAAAAAATAGAGTTCCTGAAGGTGAAGAGCATTCTGTGAAGTACAACAGTATATTCCTTGTAAGCAGCAATATGTGCAGAAACTCTGGTGAGGGGGGCCTATTTGCAGAGGTTTTCCTGGACTGAGTATGGTTCCAACGTAGGTTGTGGGGGTAGGGCCCTGGCCTTACTTGCAGTTGGCAGTCTGTTTTTGTGGCACCTGAAAGAAGAGAGCATTTGGACTGAAAAATAACTAGCTGAAATCAGAGCAATCTCCCCACACTCCCACTCCCAAGTGAAAGGAATCTCATGTAAATTGCTGTTTTTAGGAATAGCCCAACTCATTCACTGATGAGTAATAAAAGGATATTCATGTGAAGATAACTAAAATTAAAAAGTAAAAAAAGAGCAACAAAATATACTCATTTGTTCAGTAAGAACACTTACCAAAAAAGCAGGACAGATGAAACTTATTTTTAAAATCTTAACTATGAATTTAAATTACTTAATGAAGTCAGCACCACCTCAGTGAAGGAAAACACACAAAGATGAAATGCAGACTCCCAAGACTAAAAGACAGGACATTAAGGTGTGACACCTGAAGGGACAGAACACAGTAAAGACCTAGAAGAAAGAAAGAAAAAAAAGACCTAGAAGAAACCATAGAATGAAGGTAAAATTAAAATAGAAAACCATGTAGACATAGAGGATAGAAATGGAAAAAGTGAGCAAAATTTTAAAAAGAAGCAAAGATAAAACAACCATATAGAACATAATATGATACGAGTTAGATCTAACATGTCAACATCCCAGAAAGGAATATGTGATTTAAAATTGAGGATACGGGCGCCTGGGTGACTCAGTGGGTTAAAGCCTCTGCCTTCAGCTCAGGTCATGACCCCAGGATCCTGGGATCGAGTCCCACATCAGGCTCTCTGCTCGGCAGGGAGCCTGCTTCTCTGTCTGTCTCTGCCTGCCTCTCTGCCTACCTGTGATCTCTGTCAAATAAATAAATAAAATCTTTTTTAAAAATAAATTGAGGATTGGTAATATTAATATTACCATTAATGTATTTTTTTAAGATTTTTGTTTATTTGACAGATCACAAGTAGGCAGAGAGGCAGGCAGAGAGAGAGAGGAGGAGGCAGGCTCCCCGCCGAGCAGAGAGCCCAATGTGAGGCTCGATCCCAGGACCCTGGGATCATGACCTGAGCCGAAGGCAGAGGCTTCAACCACTGAGCCACCCAAGTGCCCCACCATTAATGTATTTTTAAGTGGTACACAAAATTTGGTGTATATTTACTGGCAGCTTAGATTCAATGAAATGCTGAAGTTGAGTGGTACTGTTTAGAGATAGTGGTGGGGGTGGTTAAAGGAGGGGGGAGACTTCTCAGTATATTTTTTGAAACATGAATATATTACCAATTCAAAGCCAAAAGATTAAGGAAAATTAAAATATTATAAAACAGAAAATAGATTAAGAAAGTAAATCCAGAAACTGTTTAAATAAATTCAAAAATTGAATTTTAAACGAAGTCACATAATATTGCAGTATGCTTAGCTGTTTTCTGTCAGTCACTAATTCATCTTCAGACTCTCCACCAAACCTAAAGAAAACCTCCAGATACAGGCAGGTCTGTCAGATCTCTCAGTTCCATTTTTTTTCTTGATTATATCCCTCCCTCCTTGAATCCTTGCTTCTGCCTACTCCAGTCTGCACTGGTTGCTCTCTGGACTTGGTACTCAGTTATTATCCCTGTTGTTTTCTTTGTCCATCATGCTCTGAATTCCCTTCAACTCATCCATGGTGCCTATAAACTTCCTTTTCCTTGGCTTACTCTCTGATTTGTTAGAGCATCTCTTTTGTGTTAGAGAAGGAATACATAAGTTGTCGGGGGAGGGGGTTGCATATCAGAAAATGGCTTTATTCTGCCCTCTTTACCTGTAGCAAGAATTATTGTCAAACTCCACTCATTGAGCCAGAGACCCTTGCGGTGTTAGTAGCTAAAACTTGCCCCTTATATAGCACACTACCTACACTGGTGAGTTAGTTCATCGATCAGCCAGCAGCCTTAACTCCATACTCAAACACTGTGCAGTGCACTCGCCCTTAAGTCTATTTTCTCTCTGTTGGTGAGATTGAGTAAATAATATTGAACTGTCCTCAACCCTACTGATTGTATCTCCACTCTACTACTGACAATATCCAATAAGTTTATTTGTATTTTTTAGTTCTGTTTTCAATTTTATTTTTTACATTTTTTATCTATATTTTTATCTATATTTTTTATATTTTTTCTATATTTTTTATATTTATATTTTCTATATCTATATTTTTATCTATATTTTTTATATTTTTTCTATATTTCAATTGTATTTTTTAGTTCTATAATTAACATTTGGTTCTTTTTATAACTTTGATTTCTTTGCTGAGATTTTTCTATTTTTTCATCTATTTCAAGTGAATCTGTCATTGCTTGTTGAAGCACATAGCATCATCATTCATTTCCTATTCAAATTGTGATTTTCCTGGCTCTATTTAGATGAGTGGTTTTCTGTTTAGACCTGAACATTTATGGTTTTATAAGACTCTGGAATTTATTTATAGCCTTATGTTTTAGCAGTTATCCTCTCAGACGACCCCAGTTAAGGAAGACAAAGCATTGTCTTCTTACTGCCTAGTGGGGGACTGAAGTCCAGGTTCCTTGCTTGGCCTCTTTGGATACCACTTCAGTGGTGAGATGGTAGAGAGAAAATTGAGGTGCCACGTTATAGCCTAGCAAATGTGGAAGTCTGGGGTCTCCATAGTATTTTCAAGAGAGAATGGAGATGAGACCACAATTGTTTCTGTGGTGTTTCACTGGCGTGGAGCTGTTACTGTCTAAAAGTTTCCCATCTTGCTGAGCTGCTCCTGTCTTGGCTCTTTGAGCAGACTTTTCTTAGGACTTTAGTCTTTGCCCTTTGACATTTCTGTTTTGAGGTTCTCCAGACTCCAGTCTGGAACAAATGAGGCAAAAAGGAAGTTCACTGCTGTGTCATTCTTTTGGTCCTGAGGTCCCTAGTCAGTCTGTCTTCATCTTTCAACAGCTGTTCTGTTTGTCTTATATGTAATACTCATGATTTTTAGCTATAGTTAGCAGAAAGAACAGGAAAAAGTAGGTCTGCGCCATCCTTCCATAAACAAAATTCCTACCTGCACTCTTAAATAATACCATGGCTGGGAAAAGTTGAAATTGAAAACCTCTTTTTCAGGGCACCTGGGTGACTCAGTCCATTAAAGGTCCAACTCTTGATTTCAGCTCAGGTCAGGTTCTCAGGGTCATGAGAACAAGCCCCACATTGGGCTCACTGCAGAGTCTGCTTCAGATTCTCTCTCTCTTCCTCTCCTTCTGCCCTTTCCCTGCTCATGCTCCCTTGCTCACTCACTCTCAATTAATGAGTTAATTTTTAAACATCTCTTTTTCTTTTAGGCGATATCTTCAACTATCGTAAAGCATTCTCTTTTGAAGTTCTTTTTTTTATTTAAAGAACATTTTAGTATTTATTGCAGTATATATAACATTCTCCTTCAGCTTTTCTAAAATATTACTTGAAACAGGAAGCAACTACTAAGAAACTTAGGTGTATGGATTCTTTTGAAGTTCCTAATATAAAAATCTGTGAAGGTACAGCAAAGTAGAGAAAATAGTGTTATTCAACTATATTTAATTTTTAATATTTTGCCATATGTTACCTTTTTTGGCATAATTAACTTACAGAATTTTACTTTTAAATACTTTCTTGTGCATTTTGACAGTTTAATTATGATATGTTCTAGATGTGGTTTCTTTTTTTTTTTTTAAGATTTTATTTATTTATTTGACAGAGAGATCATAAGTAGACAGAGAGGTGGGCAGGCAGGGGGTGGGGGTGGGGAGTAGGCTCCCCGCTGAGTGCACAGAGAGTGCGACGCAGGGCTTGATCCCAGGACCCTGAAATCATGACCTGAGCTGAAGGCAGAGGCTTAACCCAGTGAGCCACCCAGGCGCCCCTAGGTGTGGTTTCTTCCAGTTTTTCCTGCTTGAGTTGGTTGAACTTTTACATAAATACTGAAGTTTTTCATCAAATTTAGGGAATTTTGGCCACTATTTCTTTTCTTTCTGCCTGTCTCTCTCCTTTGCTCCTGGGATTCCCATTTACGTGTATGTCGGTACACTTACTGCTGTCCCAAAGATTTTTTTTTTTTTTTTTTAAGATTTTATTTATTTGGGGCACCTGGGTGGCTCAGTGGATTAAAGCCTCTGCCTTCGGCTCAGGTCATGATCCCAGGGTCCTGGGATCGAGCCCCACATCGGGCTCTCTGCTCAGCGGGGAACCTGCTTCCCCCTCTCTCTCTGCCTGCCTCTCTGCCTACTTGTGATCTGTCTGTCAAATAAATAAATAAATATCTTAAAAAAAAAAAGATTTTATTATTTGACAAAGAGAAATCACAAGTAGGCAGAGAGGCAGGCGGGGGGGGGGGGGGGGAAGCAGGTTCCCCGCTGAGCAGAGAGCCCGATGTGGGGCTCGATCCCAGGACCCTGAGATCATGACCTGAGCCGAAGGCAAAAGCTTAACCCACTGAGCCACCCAGGTGCCCTGTCCCAAAGATCTTTGAGACTCTCTTTAGTTTTCCTCCTGTACACCACCCCACACCTGCTTTGCTTTTTTTTTTTTTCTTTTTTTCTTTTCTAAGACTGGATAATCTCAATTGGCTATCTTTGAGTTTACTGATTCCTTGTAATGGCTGCAGAAATGTGCTTTTTTTAAAAACTGCCATATTTTTTCTAAGTAATCTCTGTACCCAAAATGGGGCTCAAAACACCCCAAGATCAAGAGTTTCGTGCTCTACCAACCAAGGTAGCCAGGAGCTCCTAAAATACACTTCTGAGTCCTGTTAGTGGTTTTTTTTTTTTCCTTTCAGCTCTTAACTTTTCAACTGCAGAATTCCTTTTTGGTCTTTTTTGTTAATAATTTCTGTCTCTTTTATTAATCTGTTTGCTGAGACATCATTTTTATGCTCTTCTTTAGCTATGATCTCCTTTAATTCTTTGAACATACTTAAAATGGCTAACTTAAATTCTTTGACTTGTAAGTCTAACATCTCTGCATCCTCAGTGACAGTTTTAGTGCTTGCTTCTTTTCCCGTGTTTGAACAATGCATTCTTGTTTCTTTACATACCTAGGAATTACTCTTGAAAATGGGGCATTTTAAATATTATAATGTGGCAGCTCTGAAAATCAGATTACCACCCCTCCCCAGGGTTTGTTGCTGATGCTTTTTGTAGTTACGGGGTTTTTTTTATGGTCTTTTGTAAAATATATTTAAATTCAGTATCTTTGTCTTGCGTGACCACTGAATTCTCTAATCCTTTAGCTTTTGTAGTTGGCTAATGACTAAACAGATTTCCTTGAATGTCTGGAACCATTAAGTCTCCCATATTTGCCAAGGGCCTCTGTGTGTGCGTGTCTTGGGATGGCCCATCAACACTGAAGTAGGCAGTTTTACATCTCTGTGTTACTTTTTTTCTTCTTCCTTGCACAGAGCCTCACACTCAGCCAGAGCTATGAATTTGGGTACCTCTCAGCTCTCTCCTGGACATAAGTACAGTCCAGGGTATACACATAATCCTACATGTGTATGTATGTTGCTTCCTAAATTGCCAGAAATACATTGGAGCTTTTCCAAGTGCCTAGACATTTCATTCTCCAGTTTTTCTTCTAAAGCTTTTTGGGTAGCTTATTGTTTGCCCTACCTATTACCATTCTGTCAGTCAGTTGGGAAACTGATCATTTACGTCTAATTTTTACCAACAAACTCTGTAAGGGAAAAGCTATTTACACTGGACTGGCCAGGTCAAATAAGACAGTCCAGGAAATGGGAACAACCAGACAGGTTATATAATGACAGTTCTCGGTAAAGAGGGTATGAAGGGGCTCTCAGCTCTCTGGTAGCTGCCAGGCTGCTGGTTTTCATTGTGAGCATGGACTGTTGGTTTTCATGCCTGCCATGGTGGTAGAAATGAAAGAACAGAAATATGGCAAGTTAAACACCTCAGAGTTTACTGGTCTTATGGAGGTTCACCTAATTTTCTTACTAATTTTTCCAGATTATTAATTTACAGAGTTCTGAAAACATTGTATCTGGCATTTTTGTCAGTTTTTTGTTGCTTTTATGAAAGAGAATTTTCAGAGATCATTACTGCCACGTTTTTGCTGATGTTTCTGGTTGTTTTATCTTTTAATTCTCTTTAATTACAGAATAATCCTAACCTGTACCCAACCCCTATTTACTTATCTTGAAATAATTTAAAGCTCACAAAAGTTAGAAGAATAGTACAGAAAGTTGGGGCGCCTGGGTGGCTCAGTTGGTTAGGCAGCTGCCTTCGGCTCAGGTCAGGATCCCAGCGTCCTGGGCTCCGAGTCCCACTTTGGGCTCCTTGCTCGGCAGGAAGCCTGCTTCTCCCTCTGCCTCTGCTGCCACTCGGCCTGCCTGTGCTGTCTCTCTCTCTCTCTCTTTCTCTGGCAAATAAATAAATAAAATCTTTAAAAAAAAAATAGTACAGTACATGTACCCTTTACCCAGCTTCCCCCCATGATTACATCTTACATAACCCTTGCATTTTTTTCAAAATGAAGAAATTGGCGGGGTGCCTGTGTGGCTCAGTTGGTTAAGCATCTGCCTTCAGCTCAGGTCATGATCTCAGGGTCCTAAGATTGAGCCCCAACTGGGCTACCTACTCAGAGGAGAGTCTGATTCTCCCACCTTCTCTACACTCCCCCAGCTTGTATGTGTACGCACACCCACATGCTTTCTCATGAATAATTAAAGTTATTATAAAGAAAAAATTGTCATTAGTACAATGCTATTGACTAACTATAAATTTTATTAAAATGTCACAAGTTTTTTTTCCTTTGGTGTATACTACTTTGAAATTTCACCCATGAATAGATTTATATAACCATTATCATAAAATGTGAATCTGTTTTGTTGTCAATGAAGACATTCCCTTATTTACAATCATAGCCTTCCCCTAAACCTAACACCTTGTCGCTTAGCTGTGCCACCACTAGAATTTTGTCATTTTGAGAATTTTTTGTAACTGGAATCTCCTAAGTTACTTACATTATTTATATAATTATAGATTTGTAATTATATAAATACATATTTCTCATACAATTACCTAATGATGCTGGCTTATTTTCATCTAACTTTTGAGATCCATCTAAATTATAGTGTATATCAGTAGTTTGTTCTTTTTAGAGCAGGTAATGATACATAATATGGATGCTCCAGAATTTTGTTTAGCCATTTGTTTATTCAAGTTCATGGTTTCTGGTTGGGGGTTATTAAAAATAAAGCTGCTGCGAACAGTCATATACAATTTGGTTTTTTTTTTTTTTAACTTTATTTTATTTTTTCAGTGTTCCAAGATTCATTGTTTATGCATCATACCCAGTGCTTCATACAATACCTGTCCTCCTTAATACCAACCACCAGGATCACCTAAACCCCCTCCCCTCCAGAACCCTCAGTTTCTTTCTCAAAGTCCACAGTCTCTCATGGTTTGTCTCCCCCAGTCATGTACAATTTTCTTGACAGACATACATTTTCATTTCTGTATGATAAAAATCCCAGGACTGCAGTTGCTAAGTTACATATATTTTTCATTTTATAAGAAACTTCTGAACCATTTTTGCAGAAGTGGCTGTACCATTTTAAATTCCTGTCTGCAGCATGTGAGATCCTTTTACTCTAAAATCTTGCTGAACTCATTTATTAGTACTAGGAGTTTCTTGGTAGATCAAGTTGCTCCACATCCTTTCCTGTGCTTTCTAATATAAAGTTTTTAAGTTTTCTTTTCACCAGGGACACCTGGGTGGCTCAGTTAGTTAAGCCGCTGCCTTCGGCTCCGGTCATGATCGCAGGGTCCTGGGATAGAGTCCCACATCAGGCTCCTTGCTCAGCGGGGAACCTGCTTCTCTCTCTGCCTCTGCCTGCCACTCTGCCTGCTTATGCTCTTTCTCTCTCTCTCTCTCTCTGACAAATAAATAAATAAAATCTTTTTTAAAAATAAATTAGAAAAACAAATCTTTTCACCACTCTGATAGGGGTATGGTGGCAAATCATTGAGGCTTTAATTTGCAAGTCTCTAATAGCTAATGGTATTGACTGTCTTTTCATGTGCCTGTTTGGCACCTGGATATTTCTTTAATGAAGTGTCGTTCATTATTCATATTTCTTGCCCTTTTTCTGATGAGATTGTATGTTTTCTAGTATTGAGTTTACAGAGTTCTTTATGTATTGTGAATATCATTATTTTATCGTACATGTATGTTTTGGTTTGTATGTTTGTCTTAAACATTTTTAAGTGTACATTTCATTGGTGTTAAGCATATTCTCACTACTGTACAACCATCTCCAGATCGTTTTGGTCTTGCAGAACTGCAATTCTACCCATTATTCAACCATTCCCATTTTCCCTACCCCCAGCCCCTGGGAGCTACTATTCTACTTTATTTTGCAATGAATTTGGCCACTCTGGGTACTTCGTATAAATAGAACTAACATATATGTGTTTCACAGATTTTTTTTTTTCAGTCTGTGCCTTGTCTTTTCAATCTCTTGAAATGATCTCTAGCAAAGCAGAAGTTTTTAAATTGATAAAACCCAGTTTATCATTTTTTTTTTCTTTTTGATGGTGCTTTTGGTATCATACCTAAGATCCCTTTACATAGTCCTAGGGGTTTTTGTATTTTTTATAAAACTACAGTTTTACATTTTACACTCAGATTTATATTGCTTCTCAGCCTTTTGGCTAAAATCAAGTGTACACTTAGATTTATGCCCCATGTTGAATTCATTTTTGTGTATGGTGTGAGGTTTGGTTTGATGTTGAAATTTTTGCCTGTGGAAATCCAGTTGTTTTGGGCCTTGAACTTTTGAGGGGAACTGTTTTGTATTACTTTTCCTATCCTATATTTTTAGGATTAGTACTATAAATAGGTAAGCCTTTACAGCTATTAACTGAAATATTTTACTGGGGTGTCTGGCTTGCTCAGTCAGTAGAGCATGTGACTCTTGATCTCAGGGTCATGAGTTCAAGCCCCACATTTGGTAGAGAGACTACTTAAAATTTGAAAAAAAAAATTTTTTTTTAATTTATTTATTTGAGGCTTTGCCTAGTGGTTCAATTGGTTGGGCAGCTGCCTTCAGCTCAGGTCATGATCTCAGGGTCCTGGGATGGAGTCCCACGTCAGGCTCCCTTCTTAGTGGGAAGTCTGCTTCTCCCTCTGCCCCATCCCCAACTCATGCTGTTGTGCATGCTTTCTCTCTCTCTCAAATAAATAAATAAAATCTTTATAAAAAAAGATTTATTTATTAGAGAGAAAGTGCGCATATTGGCCGGGGTGCAACGTGGGGCAGAGGGAGAGAATCTTGAAGCAGACTCCCCACTGAACACAGATCCCACTGAGCTCGGGGCTTGATCTCTCAACCCATGAGATAATGACCTGAGCTGGAACCAAGAGTCGGACGCATAAACAACTGAACCACCCAGACGCCACAAAAAAATAAAACTTTTAAAAATGTGTGTGTGTGTGTGTGTGTATATACACATTTTTTTTTTACTTAAAAAAATGTTTAAGAAGAATTTATAATGACAAGAGTGAATACTTCTGATAAAACTGAAGAAAAAAAAAGGATTTACAGTTTTAAACATTAAATTTGTAGCTACTTTAGATCCCTAGAGTATTCTGGTAAAGTATACTAGAAAATTGCAAGAGCGATGACTCTGGGTAGAGGGCTGGGTGTGTGAAGTGGAAAAAGATTATTTTCAGTTTATTTTCTTTTGGATCTTTGCCATACATGTGAGTTTCCTCTTCTATGAGAAATAAATTTTACAAGAGTAAACTACATAGTGTAAGTACAATTGTGATTTTAAGAAACAAGAAATATCCTAAGACAACATATGCATTAAGGAATTCTGGGAGAAAAAAGACACTACCATAGTGAAAATTGGTTGCCTTTTGATGACGTGCCTTTGAATGATTTTAATAAAATGTTATTTCCTAAGTTAATTTTATTACTGCTTATAAAATTTGGTGGGAGGGTTATTTTTAAAACTTGAATTTCCTTTAAAACTTACCTCAAATTTCAACTTCTAGAATCAAATAATAGAGTTTAAGTTGTGCTACACATTGTATAAAAAGATCTGGACAAACACCCATCCTCTGAGATGTTTGCTACATTATCTTTGCTTTTGTGTTTCAGTGCCAAGCCTAAGTCAGAGATCCACGTATCAATGGCCACTCCAGTTACTGTGTCCATGGAGACTGTGTCCAGTCAAAATAATGATCAACCCACCATTGCAGTCCCCCCCACAGCTCAGCAGCCTCCACCGACCATCCCAACCATGATTGCAGCCGCAAGCCCCCCATCACAGCCAGCTGTCGCCCTTTCAACAATTCCCGGAGCGGTCCCCGTCACTCCCCCCGTCACTACCATTGCAGCTGCCCCTCCGCCATCAGCTGCTGTAGCTGGCAGTCTCTCCTCTGTGTTGGGCCCTCCAGTACCTGAGATAAAAGTTAAAGAGGAAGTGGAACCAATGGACATCATGAGGCCAGTCTCTGGTAGGTTCATTCATGGAGTTCTCTCCATTGGCACATGCTGCTTGTTCTTTTTCTGACTCTCCTTGAGGGCCAGACTCTTGCGTGACCCTCAGTTATGAAGATTGACACGTTGGTGCCCGTTGTAAATTTGCATGTCATTTTTTTTTTTAAGATTTATTTATTTATTCATTTGACAGACAAGAGATCACAAGTAGGTAGAGAGGCAGGCAGAGAGAGAGGAGGATGCAGGCTCTCTGCTGAGCAGAGAGCCCGATGCGGGGCTTGATCCCAGGACCCTGGGATTATGACCTGAGACGAAAGCAGAGGCTTTAACCCACTGAGCCACCCAGGCGACCCTGCATGTCATTCATTTTAAGAAGAGGACTGCTAGGCTCCTTTTGAAATTAAAACCATTTTTGCTGCCCTTTTAGCATCAATTTTATTTTTTACCAAAATCATAAGAAAGATTAACATTTCCCCAAGAATATTCTTAAACTTTCATGGTTATATTGTTTTTTATTTCTCATTTTGGTTTTTGAGTCTTCTTTTTCTTAATTAATGTAGTTAAAGCATTGCCTGTTTTGTTTTGGAAAAACGGGTCTTTACTTTCAGTGTTATATTATTGTTTAAATACTGGTCTCTATTTCTGCTTTTTCCTTATTATTTCCTTCCTCAACTAAACTTCAATTAAGTTTCTTTTCTTCCTAGTTTCTTGTGGTATAATGTTGTTTATTTGAACTTTTTTTCCTTATTATAAACATTCATATTGTAAAAAAAAAAAAAAAAAATTTTAAGAAGGATCAAAATAAGATCATAGCGGGACGCCTGGGTGGCTCAGTCTTAAGCGTCTGCCTTCAGCTCAGGTCGTGATCCCAGGGTCCTGGGATCAAGCCCCGCATTGGGCTCCCTGCTCAACAGGAAGCCTGCTTCTCCCTCTCCCACTCCCCCTGTTTACATTCCTTCTCTCGCTGTGTCTCTCTCTCTCTTTCTCTCTCTCTCTGTTAAATAAATAAATAAATAAATAAATAAATAAATAAATGAATAAAATCTTTGGGAAAAAAAATAAGATCATAGCTAAGTGCTAATTATTTATGATTTATTCCCTATCAATTTGTGTTGCCCTGTTATACAGTGAAGCAAGATTTGTGTTGTTGAAAATAGTCTCTTGAAAAACTTAAATGTGATTAGTAAAATCATAAAACTCCTCACTACTTTCTTTCCCTCCTCTTCTGGACTCTAAACTTCCAGTGTATGAAATGCAGGTCACTTTGGAGGTTTTGTTTGTTTATATGTTAGTAATCTATTGAGGAATGTTGCTTCCCCTGACTACAAAAATAGCATTTAATGTACAGAATTTATGAAATACAGATGAAACCGAAGTGGAAGGCAAGTCATTCTAATTAGCCAGCAGTGCCCTCTTACCATTTCTGCATAAAGGCCTCTATCCCCCATGCTGTTTTGTTCAGTAAGTAGTGTGGTTGTGCTGTGTTTGCAGTTGTTAAACCTGCTGTTTGTTTTCATTTATCATGCCATGAAATACTCTTCTATCTTACCTATGTTTTAGCCTCAAGACTTCATTGAAAGATGCCATGGGTAACCCAGGAGGGGAAATGAAACGTTTCCAATTTTACTGTTTTCTCTTGGTTTGGGGTTTTTTTTTAAGATTTTATTTATTTATTTGACAGACAGAGATCACAGGTAGGCAGAGAGGCAGGCAGAGAGAGAGAGAGGAGGAAGCAGGCTCCCTGCTGAGCAGAGAGCCCAATGCAGGGCTCAATCCCAGGACCCTGGGAACATGACCAAAGCCGAAGGCAGAGGCTTTAACCCACTGAGCCAACCAGGTGCCCCGTGTTCTCTCTTGATTTGAATAGTTCCTCTTAACCTGTCTCTGCTAGGAAACTATCAATAATCACGCCTTAAACTATAGGGCTCTACACCAGGTTCTGATGACAATAGCCTTATACAAAACAAGTACATCTTCATCATATTGGAGCTTCCATTTTAGCAGGGGAGAGAAACCGTCAAATAAAGCAGTGAGAAAATACAGGTATACCTCAGGGAGATTGTGGATTCGTTTCCAGATCACCACAGTAAAGCAAGTCAGGTGAATTTGTTGATGTCCCAGTACATAAAAAAGTTACATATACATAATACTTTAGTCCGTTAAGTATACAACAGCATTATGTCTTTAAAAACAATGTACATACTTTACAGAGAAAAGTTCATTGCTAAAAATTGCTAACCATCATCTGAGCTTTCAGTAAATCATAATCACTGATGACAACCACAATAACAAATACAGTCATAATGAAGAAGTATGAAAAATTGAAAGAATTTCCAAAATGTGATACAGAGATAGGAAGTGAGCAGATGCTATTGGGAAAATGGTGCTGATAGACTTGTTTAACACAGGGTGGCTACAACCCTCCAGTTTTTGAAAAATGCAATATCTGTGAGGTGCAATGAAGCGAAGCACAGTCAAGTGAGGTATGGCTCTGTAAGGGAAAGTTAGGGCTGGGGCTATGATTTTAAGAAGAGCTTTAAAGGGAGGGCCTCACTGAGAAAGTGATCTTTGAATAGAGACATTAAAAAGATGAAGTGTGGGGCGCCTGGGTGGCTCAGTGGGTTAAGCCGCTGCCTTCGGCTCAGGTCATGATCTCAGGGTCCTGGGATCGAGTCCCGCATCAGGCTCTCTGCTCAGCAGGGAGCCTGCTTCCTCCTCTCTCTCTCTCTCTCTGCCTGCCTCTCTGCCTACTTGTGATCTCTCTCTGTAAAATAAATAAATAAAAATCTTTAAAAAAAAAAAAAAAAGATGAAGTGCTTGTCATTAGGATAGCTGGAACAAGAAATTCCAGGCCTCAGTTATGAACAATTCTAGTATGCACAAATTAACAAAGACAGGTCAGGTAGACAGCCCAGGAATAGTATATGGACTTCATAAAATCATTAGGGATCCAAGCTTCTACCACCCCTAGTTTGACCTTACGCTTTTGATTCAGAATAGCTGCTAGAACTCTAGCTATCATATCTGAGTTCCAGGGTGACAAGACAAGGAACAGAAGGTCACACCTTCTTTTAAGGAACTTATTAAAAATGCTACAACACACTTATATTTTCATATGGCCACACCTGTCTATAAAGGAGGCAATTAAATAGTGTTTCAGCTGAATGATGGTGTGTCCATCTATAAGTGTGAAGGTACTCGTTCTATGGATGGTGAAGTTGTGCTATCTTGGAAAACAGTTGACACCCTCTGCCATAAGTAAAGTGCTTAGCACAGTTCCTGGCATGTCAAAAGACTTAGTAAGTGATAGTCCTCTTTTCTGTCTTCCTAACCATTCTCATTGGTTGGAAATCAAGTGAAGTTTTCCATTATTTTTGGGTTCTCATACATGTATGTGCTCTTTTTTCTATGACAGCAGTTCCTCCCCTGGCCACCAGCACTGTGTCTCCGTCTCTTGCATTGCTGGCTAACAACCTGTCCATGCCTACAAGTGACCTACCACCTGGTGCCTCCCCAAGGAAAAAGCCTCGGAAGCAACAGCACGTGATTTCAACAGAAGAAGGGGATATGATGGAGACGAACAGCACTGATGATGAGAAGTCCACTGCCAAGAGTCTTTTGGTGAAGGCAGAGAAACGCAAGTCTCCACCCAAGGAATATATTGGTAATGGTCACTTGGGCTAGCTATTGTCATGTGAAGCTTTACCACTTAAGTCAGGAGTCCATCCCAGAGGCTGTTTACATAATCAGGTTTCATTTAGGGATCATTTCTTGGAGTTATACCTTGAGAATCCTTGACAATATATAATAAGTTATTTAGTATCTTCCTTTCCTTTTCTTCTGAATAGATGAAGAAGGTGTGAGGTATGTCCCAGTGCGTCCAAGACCTCCCATTACTTTACTCCGTCACTATCGGAACCCCTGGAAGGCTGCTTACCACCACTTTCAGCGGTACAGTGATGTCCGGGTTAAAGGTTAGTTGCATGAAATTGGTTTCTCACTTGACTATAATGTAATCACAGTAGAATAGGAAGCTAGAATTATAATTTTCTAGTTTCCAAAAAACCCAAGTGACAGGATAACCTCTTTAGCCCCAGGTTGGTTGCACGAGAGCTGTATTAGATTATTATTCTTTCAACATAGTCCACATTAATCCCAAGGATGTCTGCCCTAGGAAGTTTATTTTCCAAAAGACCTTTGGTTTAACATATGTGAAGCTCTTGAAACAGTCCAGGGCAAGCGCTCGGTAAATGATTTTGTTGTTGTTTTGCTTGAGAATTACATATACTAATACATATAGAATATATGTATAGTATATACATACTATATGTGTAGTAATACATATAGTAAAAATAACTGACAGTACTTTGCAAATATCTACAAGTATTTCTACTGATAGGCTTTAAGGATCATTAATCTCAGATATAATTATTGCACAGAGAAGTGTAAGTTTTCAGAGAATTGGTCACATTCCCCACTCCCTCACATGAATTCTACTTGGAAATTGCTCTAAGGGTTTCCTTGAAGCCTCAAGATGAGTCAGAGTTAGATGGTATTGTTTCATGTCTGCGAGCAGGGGTGAGGGTTCTAACAATTTACTCTCTGAATGCAAGTACCAAGATGGGTGCAATTGCAGTAGTTCTTCCTCGTGAGGTACCTTGACCTCTGAAAATAAGCTAGATTTCCAAAGGTCAAGGAGTGTTGTGCTTTGATGGAAGAAGGACATAGGCTTCACATTACAAGAATTTCATATCATAGCAGGAGAGTGTTTTAAAGTATTGCCTGGTAACATTTAAGCCTTTCTGAAAAGTTGTTACCACTTTCTGGGACTCATTCTCCAAAAACTGTCTCAGGAAAGGTAGTGTGACAGCTGAAAGTATTGATACAAATAGTCTCTTGACTATTAAACTTTATTGATCTGCTTTGCCCAAGCTTTAAAGTCATGTTCATATAAGTATATCAAGATGGAATAGTGAAAATCGGTCAGGTAATTTTCATGGGAAGGAAAGAAAAGAGAAAAGGAAGAACAAAAAGTGCAGGAAATAAACAGCAAATAATAATATGGCAGACTCAGCCTTACATGTCAGTACATACCCTAAATAGCCTGAACATACCAGTTAAAACACCATTTAGCAGAGTGGATCAACAAAAAAGATCCAGCTCCATTCGTTCTTTTAGAAACTCACTTCAGATTCAGTGACATAAGTAGATTGACAGTAACAGGATGGAAATGATACATATATGAAGCAATAAACCAATGTCAAATGTCAAATCAGGTAGACTTCAGAGGAGAGAAAATTACTAGAGACAAAGAAGGACCATTACATACTAATAAAAAAAATGTACAGACAACAAAAATTTAGAGCTTCAGATTATATGAAACAAGAATAGGACAGCAAAAGGAGAAATAGGCAAATGAGCAGTGGTAGTTAGAACTTCAACACCCTGCTCTCAGCAACTAGTAAATCTACTTGGCCAAAAATCAGCAAGGACTACATACTACCACATCTAACAGACCTTTATAGAACACTCCCAATAGGAGCAGAATACATACTGTGTCAGGTACCTACAAAACATAGAAAAACCATATCATGGATATAAAATAAGCTTCAGTAAATTAAAAAGAATTGAAATTATACAGGGTATCTTCATTGACCAGAATGGAATCAAACTATAAACCAGTAAGAGAAAGAGAACAGAAAAATTCCTTGAGGTGGCGCCTGGGTAGCTCAGTGGGTTAAACCGCTGCCTTCGGCTCAGGTCATGATCTCAGAGTCCTGGGATCGAGCCCCGCATCAGGCTCTCTGCTCGCAGGGAGCCTGCTTCCTCCTCTCTCTCTGCCTGCCTCTCTGCCTGCTTGTGATCTCTCTCTGTCAAATAAATAAATCTTTAAAAAAAAAAAAAGAAGAAAAGAAAGAAAAATTCCTTGAAAACACAAACTGCCAAAACTTAACCAGAAGCAAATAGACAATCTGGTTAGTCCCATAACCAATGAATAAATTGAACCCATAGTTTTGAAGCTTCCAAACAAATCTCTATTTTCAGATACTTTTAACTGGGAAATTCAACTAAATTTTTAAAGAGGAATCAACATCAGTTCTCTATAATCTCTTCTAAAATATAGGAGGAAACATTTA
Organism: Mustela erminea; assembly: GCF_009829155.1. NCBI lineage: Eukaryota > Metazoa > Chordata > Mammalia > Carnivora > Mustelidae > Mustela > Mustela erminea. The sequence goes on along the minus strand of NC_045621.1, from coordinate 111,278,990 downwards.
CATATTGATTTTACGAAGCCAGTGTTTTCCGGACACAAAAATCAGACAAGGAGAGTACAAATATAGAAAACTAATTATCAGTATTCTTCATTAATACAGATCCAAAATTTTTAACAAAATGTTAGGAAATTAAAACAGCAACATAAATAGCCGTTTATACCTTGATTGAGTGGGGTTTGTGTCAGCTATGCAAGGCTGGGTCACCATTTGAAAATCAGTGACTCACCATTATTAACAAAGTGTATTAATTTCCTAGGGCTGCTGTAACAGTACCACAAACTCAGTGGTCTAAAATTACAAATTTATACTCTTGGAGTTCTAGAGGCTAGATGTCCAAAATTGGTGTTTGCAGAATCGTGCTTTCTCTGAGGGCCGTAGAAGAGAATCCTTCCTTGCTTCATTTTAGCTTCTGCTACTTGCCAGCAGTCGTTAGTATTATTTGGCTTGTAACTATATCATTCCAGTTTCTACCTCCATCATCACATAGCATTCTTTCCTGTGTCTCATCTCCTTCTCTACCTCTTACAAGGACATCCGTCATTCTTTTTGGGCCTTCTCTAATTCAGCATGACTACTTCTTGACTCGATTACGTCTGCAAAGGCCCTATTCCCAAAGAAGGTCACCTTTATAGGTACAAGGGTTAGAACTTCAGCATGTCTTTTGAGGGGACACAGTTCAACCCCTAGCAAAAACTAAAGAAGAAAAACATAATGATATCAACTCATGCAGAAAAACTATTTGACAGAATTCAACACTTATTCATAATCTCTCCAAAACAGAGAAGGAAGACTTCCTTAACTTGATAAAGTCTTCAACAACCTACAAGTAACAAATATACTTAACAATGAAAGACCAAATGCTTTCTACTCTAGCCAAAAGACCAGGCTGTTGTCTGGTCTCTCTCTCACTGCTCTTACTCAGCATTAGTACTGGAAGTTCTAAACAACATGTAAGTCAAGAAAGAGACTAAAGACTGTATGGGTTGGGTGGAAATAAATAAAAAACTGCCTCTATTTGCAAATGACATCACTGTCTATGTAAAAAATCTGAAGGATTCCACCAAAAAAAAAAAAAAAAACTGGAACTAGTAAATGAGTTCAGCAAGATCACAGGATACAATGTTAGCACACAAAAATCAATTATAATTTTAGATACTTGGAATGAATTTGTGCAAAGTGATACTGAAAACATAATAGCACTTGCAGTTGATCCTCCAAAAAATGACCTATTTAGGTGTAAATCTAGCAAAACATTACAGGATATGTTTGCTGTAAACTACAAAATGCTGATGAAAGAGATCTGAATAAATGAAGAGCCATGCAATGTTCATGGATTTGAAACTCAACATAAAGATGTAAGTTTTCCCTAGATTGATCAATAGGGTTCATACAGCTCTATCAGACTCACAGAAAGGTTTTTATAGCCATAGTAAATCTTATTCTAAACCTTTTATGAAAGGTATAGAAAGTAGAATAGCTAAAATAATGTTGAAAAACAGGAAATCGTATTTTCTGATACTAACACTTAGTTTATCTACAGTAGTTTAAATAGGCTGGTATTTGCAGAGGGATATACATATAAGTGACTGGAATGGAATGGAAAATGCAGAAATAGACCCACACAAATATGCTCAACTGATTTTTGGCCCAATGAAAAAAAAATTCAGTGGCGGAAGGAGAATCCTATTTTCAGCAAATGGTGCTAGACATCCATAAAGTTTTTAAAAAGCCAAAGACCCTAACTTAATCCTCACACTTTATAGAGAAGTTAACTGAAAATGGGTAATGGATCTAAATATGAAATGTAAAACTGTTAAACTTCAGAAGAAAACCTAGGATAAAGTCTTCAGGACCTAGGGCATGGTGAATAGTTCTAGACATGTGGACAAAAAGACTATCCACAAAAGGAAAGGAAAATACATTGGACTTAATAAAAAACTTTTTATCTCTGAAAGACCCTGTTAGGAAGATGAAAAGATAAACTATAGACTGGGAGAAAATACTATCAAACCACATATCTCATAAAGGGCTTATATCTAGAAAATACGTATTAGGAACTTTCAACACTTAATAGTAAATATAAATAATAATCCAATTAGAAAATGGACAAAGACATGAAGAGACATTTCACCAAAGAGGGTAACTTAGATGGCACGCACAGTTGTTCAAGGGAATAGAAATTTCCAGTCCTTAAATGTGGTCTGCACATAGAGACTTTCTTAACAAAGTTTAATTTGGTGGGTGAAAGAGTAACTTTATAATGGATATGCCTGAATCTCACCACCTCAGCCAAGTGCTCAAGGTCAATATGAATAGTGACAAGTCGTGTTAATAGTATACCGTCCTGTTCAAATTTAAGTGACTATCAATATACACTGCTATATGTGTAAGATGTTATATATATAAATTTGATAATAACTACAAATCAAGAACTGGTAATAGATATAAAGAGAAAGCAGTCAAAGCATATCACTAAAGAAAACCACTGAACTGTGAGAGAAAAGAGCAAGGAAGAAAGGAACAGAAAAAAACACAAAATCAACCATAAGTCAAGTAACAAAGGGTACCTGGGTGGCTCAGTCGATTGAGCATCAGACTCTTGATTTTGACTCGGTTCATGATCTCAGGGTTGTGAGATCAAGCATTAGTGTGGAGCCTTTGTGAGATTCTCCCTCTTTCTCTGCCCCTTTTCTCCCCCCGCCCTCATGTGCATGCTTTTGCTCTCTAAGAGGAAAAGGTAACAAAATGGCAGATGGATACCTATCAGTAATTACTTTGAATGTAAATGGACTAAAACTTTCCAACCAAAAGACATAGGATAACAGAATAGATAAAAAAAACAAGACCTATCTGTATGCTCCCTACAGGAGACTCATTTCAGACCTGAAGACACATGTAGATGGAAGGCAAAGGGATGGAAAGGCATTTATCATGGAAGTGGAAGTGAAAAGAAAACCAAAATAGTAAAAATACTTATATCAGACAAAATAGACTTTAAAACTGTAAGAAGAAAAAAAAACTGTAAGAAGAGACAAAGAAGGACACTAATCATAAAGGAAGCAATCCAACAAGAAGATAAAACAATTGTTAATACTTATGCACCCTACATGGGAGCATGCAAATACATAAAGCAGCTAATAACAAACATAAAAGAAATAGTTGGGAGCCTGGGTGGGTCAGTTGGTTGGGCGACTGCCTTCAGCTTAGGTCGTGATCTTGGAGTCCCAGGATCAAGTACAACATCGGGCTCCCTACTCGTTGGGGAGTATGCTTCTCCCTCTGACCCTTTCCCCTGTCATGCTCGTTGTCTCTCTCTCTCTCTCTCTCTCTAAGTAAATAAATAAAATCTTTAAAAAAAAAATAGTCAATAGTAATACAATAATAATAGGGGACTTTAACACCCTACTTATATCAATGATAAATCATCCAAACAGAAAGTCAACCAAGAAAACAGTGGCTTTGAATGACACAGTGGACCAGATGTATCTAATGGATATATTCAGAACATTCCATCCCAAAATAGTAGAATACACATTCTTTTCAAGCGCACATGGAACATTCTCCAGAATATATCACATGTCAGGTCACAAAGCAAGTGTCAACAAATTTTAAAAAATCAAAGTCATACCATGCATCTTTTCTAACCATAGCACTGTGGCTAGATATCAACCACAAGAAAAAATCTGGAGAAAACAGAAATATATGGACATTAAATAACATGCTACTAAACAATGAATGGGTCAACTAAGAAATGAAAGAGGAAATCAAAAAATGTATGGAAAAAATAAAAAAATTTTAAAAAAATGTATGGAGACAAATGAAAATGAAAACACAGTGATCTAAATCTTTGGGAAGCCTATAACAATATCAGCCAACCTCAAGAAGCAAGAAAAATCTCAAATAAACAACCTAACCTTAAATCTGAAGGAGCTAGGAAAAGAAGAACAAACCCCAAACTAGTACAAGGAAGGAAATAAAGATTAGAGCAGAAATAATGAGATAGAATCTTTAAAAACAATAGAACAGATCTATAAAACCAGGAATTTGTTCTTTGAAAACATCAACAAAATTAATAAACCTTTAGCTAGGCTTATCAAAAGAAGAAGAAAAGATTCAAACAAATGAAACGGGAGAACAACTGACACTACAGAAGTACAAAGGAATATAAGAGAATATTGTGAAAAATATGCCAATAAATTGTTTGATCTGGACAAGATGGATAAATTCCTAGAAACCTATAACTTTTCAATACTGAATTAGGAAAAAAATAGAAAATTTGAACAGACCAATTACCAGCAGTGAAATTGAATCAGTAATCAGAAAACTTCCATCAAATAAGTCCAGGAGCAGACAGCTCCACAGGTGAATTCTGCCAAACATTTAAAGAGTTAATACCCATTCTTTTCAAACTATTCCAAAAAACTGAAGAGGAAGGAAAGCTTCCAAGTTCATTCTGAGACCAGCATTACCCTGATACTGAAACCAGATAGAGACATTACAAAAAAAGAGAATTACAGGCCAGTATCTCTGATGAACATTAAGGCAAAACTCCTTGACAAAATATTAGCACTGAATCTAACAATATGTTTAAAAAATCATTTGCCACAATTAAATGGGATTTATTCCTGGGATACAAGGGTGGATCATTACTCACATGTTGATTGATTAATCAGCATGGTACATCGCATCAACAGGAGAAAGGAAAAAAGCCATATGATCATTTCAGTAGATGCAGAAAAAGCATTTGACAAAGTACAACATCCATTCGTGACTTAAAAAAATAGGCTTGCAGGAAACATATCTCAGCATATTTAAGGCCGTATCTCAAAAATCCACAGCTAACATCATACTCAGTTGTAAAAAACAGCTTTTCAGCAAAGATCAGAAACAAGACAAGGATGTCCACTTTCACCACTTTTATTCAACATAGTACTGGAAGTTCTAGCCACAGCAGTCAAACATGAAAAAGAAATAAAATGCATCCAAATTGGGAAGGAAGAAGGAAAACTTTTACTATTTATAAATGATACAATACTATATATAGAAAACCTGAAAGAGTCCACCAAAAAACTACTAGAACTCGTAAATGAATTCATTGAGGTTACAGGATACAAAATCAATATACAGAAATCTGTTGTGTTTCTATATACTGTCAAATAGCAGAAGGAGAAATTAAGAAAATGGTCCCCTTTACAAGTACCCCAGAAAGAATAAGATGCCTAGGAATAAACTTAACCAAGGAAATGAAAGACCTACTCTGAAAACTATAGAACATTGATGAAAGAAATTGAATATGTCACAAATGGAAAGATACATGCTTATGGATTGGAAGAACAAATACTGTTAAAATGTCATTACTGCCCAGGGCAATCTACAGATTTCATACAGTCCCTATCAAAATGCCAATGGTATTTTTCATAGAACTAGAATAATCCTAAAATGTGTATGGAACCACAAATGACCCTTAATAGCCAATGGAATCCTGAAGAAGAAAAACAAAACTAGAGGTGTTACAATTCCAAATTCTAAGATACAGTGCAAAACTGTAGTAATCAAAACAGTATTGTACTGGCATAAAAACAGACACAGAGGTTAGTGGAACAGACTAGAGAACCTAGACATAAACTCACAATTATATGGCCAATTAATCTTTGACAAAAGGAGGCAAGAATATGCAATGGGAAAAAGTCCTTTCAACAAATGGTATTGGGGAAAACTGGACAGCAACAGGCAAAAGGATGAACTGGACCACCTTCTTACACCATACACAAAAGTAAACTCAAAATGGATTAAGGACCTAAGTGTGAGACCTGAAACCATAAAAATCCCAGAGAATAGACAGTAATTTCTCTGACATCAGGCATAGCAACGTTTTTCTAAATAGGTCTCCAAAGGCAAGGGAAACAAAAGCAAAAATAAACTATTCTGACTTCATCAATTAAAAAAAACTTCTGCACAGCAAAGGAAACAATCAACAAAACTAAGACAGCCTACTGATTGGTAGAAGATAATTTGCAAATGACCTGTCTGATAAAGGGTTAGTGTCACTCTTGCCAGCAAGAACGACCAGGAGACCTCAGCGAAGCAAGCTTTATTTCTGGGTAGCTGTTGGGATCTCCCCTTTCACCGCCCGCACATGTGTATATATACCAAAGTTGTACAACCAGTCACTTGCAGCCACATAGATACAAGAGGCATTTTGGACTACTTCCTTAATCCTCAGTTCCGCCTACTGGCTCGCATCCAGCCGCCATCTTAATGGCGTGTTTACTTTCGGGCCCCGACATCTCCCCCTTTTCTTTTATATTAGGCATGCAAGGCAGGAGATCGTGCCTGTCTTAGGTTGTCAGCTGCCATGAACATGCTTACCCGTCATCGGATAATTCCCCCTGGTTGGAGAACTCCTGGCTTAGGTTGCTATGTGCATGCAGCCAATCTTACCCGTCATTGACTACCGATATAGCGCTGCCAGCCAGATTTGGGGAAATGTACCAGCTTCCAGTGCCATGCAAGCTTGTACTAGCGCCAACTGTTTTCTACGTTGTTGTTTACGTAATGATGCAAAACAGCGGAACATAAGGATCAAGCTCAGGAGTAGTCCAATTAATAGTGCACCCATACCGGCCCACTCTTTAGCAAACGAGAGTGATTGGTTTACAACAGATACCCAATCCCGTAATGGAGCTATGTCAATCTTAGTTGCTTTAATAGTGAATATTTGTTGTCTTAACAATCTTGTCAGATTATAATATTGATTGGACCATGTCCCATTTAGGTGTCTGCTTAACTCTTTCGACAGATTAGCGACAATAGAAAGGTCATTATAGGCCATGGAGGTTATGCAAAGTCCAGAAAGTGATTGGATGCATCCGGTCCTCAATAGTTTCTGGAGAATGTCCACTTGTTCCTCGATTAGACCTACTCGCTGATTGACGATCATAATACCGGCTTGAAGGTGGCCATTAATTAGTTCTTGTGTGGCGAGGGCTTCTACAACTCCGGTAGTTAGGTTATTAAGAGTGGAGGCAGTCTGTACAGACGTGGTGAGAGCTACAGCCGCTGCAGTTGCTGCAGCTGCGGAGGCCACTACAGCCGCAATAATGGCTGCAGTGATTCCAAAGTCTCTTTTATGTCTTGAGAGCAATACAGGCAAATCATTAGGATTTACAGAAACGGGCATGGGAATGAAAGTAGGTATACAGAAGGGAGGATGGCGGACTCATTCGTCAGTGGCATGGGGAACGGCCAGGCTTTCACTATTGCCCATTGGTGCATCTGTTGAAGGGATGCTTGTGTCACCAGGATCGCTATCAGGCCGAGCATCAGGACGGGGCAGGCCATGTTGATCGATTCTTCTAATCAGTCGTTCTGGGACCCAGATAGGCACTTGGGCATCCTGTGGAAAAAGACAAACAGAACCTCGGTGACATTTTAGGACCGGGTCAGGGCCTCTCCATTGGCCCGTGAGTATATCCTTCCACTTGCCTGGGCTAGAGTGCGTTCGGTAACCGCCGCATGCCTGTCTGCTGCAGATGTACCATTATGGTCCAAGGACAAAAAATTTAAAATGTAAAGGGTGAGAGATGTAAGATCACGGGGTGACTTGTAGTCATCCCCTATTTCCCCTTTTCTTATTTTTTGTAAGCATCGTTTGAAGTGCCATTGGCGTGTTCAATTATTCCTTGACCTTGTGGATTGTAGGGTATACCTGTAGTATGGACTATACCAAATTGACTCAGGAATTGATGGATAGATTTTGATGTGTATGCAGGTCCATTATCTGTCTTTATTTGTTTTGGGATACCCCAATCTGCGAAGCATCGTAGGCAGTGTGTGATGACTTGTTTTGAATTCTTCCCCGTGAGGGGAGTAGCCATTACGATACCCGAATAAGTGTCCACTGATATATGTACGTACTTTTGTTGCCCAAATTCAGGTACATGTGTGACATCCATTTGCCACAGGTGATTAGCTTGGAGGCCTTTTGGGATTTACCCCCAAGGAAGGCTGAGGGAGTAATGTGGCACAATTCCCACAGGTCCTTACTATATCTCTTGCCTGTTCTTTGGTGATATGCAATCTATATCTTAAGGTATTAGAATTCACGTGCCATTTGCTATGGAACAGCTTCGCCTGTTCTAAGGTAGGACAAATAAGTTGGAAACGACTATTGTGGTCTGCTAGAGCATTGCCCTCGGATAATGGTCCCAGTAGGCTTATATGGGCTCTGATGTGATCTATAAAAAATGGTGCAGTGCGCAGTTGCACAACCTCTTGTAGTTGCCTTAAGATCCATGGAATAGGTGAATCACTTAAGGAGAGGATGGCTGTTTCAATATTTTTTGTTGCATCTACCACGTATTGACTATCAGAAATAATATTTAGGGGAGTGTCTGAAAATCTTTGGAGCACTAGGAGCACTACTAGTAGCTCTACTTGTTGAGCCAACCTGGCAGGAACTGGGTTTACGATTCCATTTATGATATAAGCTCCTGTGCCCTCTTTACTTCCATCTGTAAAGACAGTAGAGGCTTCTTTTAGTGGTGTCGATCTACTAACTTTCGGTAGTATGAATTCAACACCCTTTGTGAATTCTATAAGTGGGTGTGAAGGATAATGATTATCAAATTCTGTTGAGTAAGAGGTGGTCAGTATCACCCAATCATCTAAGGTAGCACATAGTAGGCAAATCTGTTCCTTAGTATACGGCACGATGCAATTGTCAGGTATGATTCCAAGAGTAGAAATACAACCAGTGATCAATTTATTAGCTAGCATGGCTACTGCAACTGGATATGTTGTGATTATCCGAGGAAGAGTGTTTGGGAGGTACAGCCATTGTAAGGGCCCACCTTGCCATAGCACTCCAGTAGGTGAAGAAGGGGATGGAATCACTATGGCTTGGACTATCTGGCTAGGATCACATCTATCTGCTGAAGTCAAGGCAAGTCTCTCCTCCACGATTTTCAAAGCCTGTTTCGCCTCCAGAGTAAGGCTCCTAGGAGAGTCTAGACGGGCATCACCCTTCAGAATATCAAACAATGGTTGTAATTCTCCTGTAGTTATTTTCAGTTAGGGTCGGATCCAATTTATGTCCCCCAATAACTTTTGGAAATCATTGAGTGTTTGTAATTTGTCAGTTCTAATGGAGGCTTTTGAAGATTTTACCATGGTATTGTATAGTTTCATGCCTAAATAGTCTTTGATGTTGGAAGCCTGTATCTTTTGGGGGGCTATAATTAACCCCCATGAATTTAGCTCTTTTTGTAACATTACTAAGGCTTCCGAAACTGTAGTGGAGTCAGATCCACACAACAATATGTCATCCATGTAATGGTAACACATTAAATCAGGGTAAGTCTCTCTAATAGGCTGTATGGCTTTAGAAGCATATAATTGACACATAGTGGGGCTATTAGCCATCCTGAGGGAGGACAGTCCACTCATATCTTTGGTCAGGCTTTGCATGATTAATACAAGGTAGGGTAAAGGCAAATTTAATTGTATCCTCAGGATGCAGAGGGATAGAGAAAAAGCAATCTTTTATGTCAACCACTATTGATGGCCAGTTTCTTGGTAAGGCGGTTATCATGGGTAATCCCAGCTGTATTGGTCCCATGTTCTGCATTTGCTTATTAATTTCTCTAAGATCATGTAAAAGTCTCCATTTACCAGATTTCTTTTTAATAACAAAGATAGGTGTATTCCAAGGTGAGGTAGAAGGTTTCATATGGCCCGCCTCTAACTGTCCCTGTACCAGGGCTTTAGCAGCCGATAGTTTTTCGTTAGTAAGGGGCTACTGAGGCACCCGGCAGGGCGTATTTGTCTTCCACGTTATTTTCATTGCCTCAGTGGCCCTTACCAAAAACCCAGGCCTTGCCCCTTATATTCTGAGGTGAAAGGGATGGTGTCTATTTTACCTTGCTCCTGTTTCCCTAACCCTTTTCCTGGTGTGTATCCCATTTTCTGCATCATAGCTATTGATTGGGGGCTGTATATAGTTTCATTTGTCAGGCGGACGTTCATCTGTTCCAAAACGTCTCGTCCCCAGAAGGAAATAGGAATATTGCAGACATAGGGCTGAAAAGTTCCCCTGTGGTCTTCGTCATCCTCCCACTCAAGGGTAGCTGCGCTTTGATCAGGACTTTGAGCGATTCCTAAACCCCTGAGTGTTTGTTTTGCTTGTGTTAGGGGCCATCTCGGAGGCCACTCTTGTTGGCTGATGATGCTCTTATCGGTGCACGTATCCAGTAACCCTAAAAATTTTCTTCCTTGCACCTTGAGGGTAATTATGGGCCTATCAGTCATATCCAGGGTCAGGCATGTTAGGTAAACTCCCATAGACCCCAAACCTCCCGTACCTCTTTCTTTTCCTTTACTGGGAAAGGCTTCATGATGGCTAGGGAGTATGAGAAGTTGAGCTATCCAATCTCATGGGCTAATTGCAGTAACTCCCCTTGGGGAAGACACCAGTATCTTGATCTCTCCCTCATAATCTGAATCTATTACCCCAGGGTGAACCATCAGACCTTTGAGATAAGTGGAGCTTTGGCCAAGTAATAAACCTACAGTACCATGAGGGGGGCCCCCTCTTAGATTGGAGGCTAATGCTTGAATGCCCATCTCCTGTGTTAGGACCATTCGGGCGGCTGCTCTGATATCGAGCCCTGCTGATCCAGAGGTTGTGCGCCTTTCTCCAAGGGAGGATACCATGTCCTGGGCATTTGCATTAGCGCCCCATAAATTTGTGTCGGGCCCCGGAGCGCAGGGCCCTGCTTCCCGTTTTTTGAGTCATTGGATTGAATTCAGTTATTCGGTGGCAGGGGATTTCCTTGAATATCTTTCTGGGACCTACATTCATTAGCCCAATGATTCCCTTTACAGCAACGAGGGCACAACCCAGGTGCGGGCTTGACTGGTCTAGGAGATCCTTTACCCTCTGGACAATCCCTCTTAAGATGACCGTCCCTTCCACAAAGGAAACAAGCCTTAGAAGAACTCCAGGTTCCTCCACTGAAACTTCTTATCCCTTGGGCTACTGCTGCTGCCATAACTTGGCCCTGAACAACTGTATCAGTGATGTCTCGACACACTTTGATATACGTAGTCAGGTCCTTAGACTTCCAAGGGCGGATAGCCTCTCTACACCGTTTATTTGCTTGTTCATAGGCTAATTGTTTAACAAGGGGCATTGCTTGGTCCACATCCCCAAATATGCGCCTTGCTACTTGGAGCAGACGATCTACAAAGTCAGCATAGGGTTCATTAGGCCCCTGCAACACCTTGGAAAGTTGTCCCTGCAAATCGCCAGAACCCTGTATGGTCTTCCAAGCCCTAGTGGCTGCAGCTGCTATCTGTACATACACCCCTGGGGGGTACCCAATCTGATTGTTTTGTCCCACAAATTGACCTCCTCCCATGATCATGTCAATATTCCAGTGGGGATTCCCTGACGTGGCGTTACGCCGGGCAGTTTCTGAGCTACACTCTTGCCAAGCAGTTTTCCATATCAAGTATTGTCCACCAGACAGAGTTGCTTTTGCCATGTTAGTCCAATCGTCTGGGGTAAGGTTCATGCTACCGACTGCTTCCGAAAGTGAAAGTGTTTAAGCAGCCTGTGGCCCATAAGTAGTGACTGCTTCCTTAAACTGTTTAATAAGTTTGAAGTCTAGTGGTTGATGAAACCTCTGTTGATTTTGATCTTCTAACACTGGGTATACAAGAGGGGAGGGTTTAGTAAAGTCCATAATGTCCCTCCATCCTGCATTTCTATATTCTGGACAACCGCATGCCCCTCGAGAGCATGAAGTGTTATATGGTGGCGGCCATTCTGCAGGTGGCGCTATAGGCCTACATTCAGGGGTAGGAATTCTTGACCTGACAGAGGGCGCTAGGGAGTCATATTTTTTCCCAGCTTCTTTGTATATCCTTCCCTTTAAAGGTTCGTTGGGAACTTCCTTTTTTAATTTTAAGTGCGTCATGGCTTCCCCAAGCTCATCTTCAGAGGAGCTCTCCTCTGAACTTTCTCCCCCTCTGCTAGATCCTGCCTTAGAGGCTTCTCTGACCTGCTCCATCACCTCAACACCTTCCTCGATAACATTTTTAACTGTTTTATGGTTAGAGTCTAAACAGGAGCGTACTAGCTTCCAAATAGCCATCATACCTAGCGGCAGTGGCTCTTGTCGGTCCCACTTACGTAGTTCTTCCCCCAAATGTTCCCACTGAGGAATATTAAGAAGTCCTTCCTCTACAAACCAAGGACATAGTTCCTCAATCTTTTTCAAGAACTGCCGAGCTGATTTCGTTTTTAGCGGAGTGCCGTTAGCCTTAAGCACTTCTGTCAGTAATCCCTCCATCTTAGTAAACTTTGATCCCATTATTTCTCGTCCTATGCCTAGGAACCCTTTTACTTCTCGTCCTATACTTAGGAACTTTCTTACTTCTCGTCCTATACTTAGGAACTTTCTTATCTGAAATTTTGTGCGCACTTACCGGATCGTTGCGTTCACTGAGAACTCCTCGGTTTCCGAGGGTTCCCGGGTTTCAGCACCACTTGTCGCTCTCGCCAGCAAGAACGACCAGGAGACCTCAGCGAAGCAAGCTTTATTTCTGGGTAGCTGTTGGGATCTCCCCTTTCACCGCCCGCGCATGTGTATATATACCAAAGTTGTACAACCAATCACTTGCAGCCACATAGATACAAGAGGCATTTTGGACTACTTCCTTAATCCTCAGTTCCGCCTACTGGCTCGCATCCAGCCGCCATCTTTTTTTTTTTTTTTTTTTTTTTAAGATTTTTTTATTTATTTATTTGAGAGAGAGAGAGACAGTGAGAGAGAACATGAGCGAGGAGAAGGTCAGAGAGAGAAGCAGACTCCCTGTGGAGCTGGGAGCCCTATGCGGGACTCGATCCCGGGACTCCGGGATCATGACCTGAGCCGAAGGCAGTCAGTCGTCCAACCAACTGAGCCACCCAGGTGTCCCATCCAGCCGCCATCTTAATGGAGTGTTTACTTTCGGGCACCGACAGGTTAGTATCCAAAATACATAAAGAACTTCTATAACTTGGGCACCTGTGTGGCTCATTTGGTTAAGTGTCTGCCTTCAGCTCAGGTCATAATCCCAGGGTCCTAGGATCAAGCCCTACACTGGGCTCTGCTCAGCAGGGAATCTGCTTCTCCACCCCCCTACTGCTCTGCCTGCTTGTGCTCTCTTTCTGTCAAATAAGTAAATAAAATCTTAAAAAAGAAAAACAAAAAACCACAACTCAACACCAGAAAACCCCAAATAATCGAAATTTAAAATGGCCAGAAGACATCAAGAGGCATTTCTCCAAAGAAGACATCCAGATGGCCAAAAGACACAGGAAAAGATGCTCAGCATCAGTCATCATCAGGGAAACACAAATCAAAACCACAATGAGATACCACCTCACACCTGTCAGAATGGCTGAAATCAAAAACAAAAGAAACAAGTGTTGGCAAGGATGTAGAGAAAAAGGAACGCTGATACACTTGATAGAAATGCAAACCGGTGCAGCTGTTGTGAAAAACAATATGGAGGCGCCTTAAAAAATTAAAGTAATTCCACTACTGGGCATTTACCCAAAGAATTTGAAAACACTGGTTTGAGGAGATATATGCACCCCTGTGTTTATTGCAGTATTATTTACAATAGCCAAGCTATGGAAGCAACCCAAGTGTCCATTGAGAAATGAATGGATAAAAAAGATGTGATAGATATACAAAAGGGAATATTCCTCAGCCATAAAAATGAATGAAATCCTGCCATTTGCAACAACCTGGACAGATCTAGAGGGTATATAATGCTAAGTGAAATAATTCAGAGAATGACAAATTCCATATGATTTCACTCATGGGGAATTTAAAAAACAAAGAAAAAAGGGGGACAGACCAAGAAATAGAGAACAAACTGATGGTTACCAGAGGGGAGATAGTTAGGGGCCAGAGGTGAAATAGATGAACAGAATTAAGAGTACACTTACTGTGATCAGCATTGAGTGATGTACAGAGTTGTTGAATCACTATACCATACACCTGAAAGTTGTGTATAACGCTGTATGTTAATTATACTGGAATTTTTTAAAAAATAATATATACCCATCCATGTTCTGTGATTGCATTGGCACTTTCCCAACTCTGTGTCTCTTCTCATAACTACATTCTAATCTTGAGAGAAGTATCAGACATCCAAATAGAAGGGCACCCTGCGAAATTATTTGACCGGTAGTCTTCAAAACTGTCAAGGCCATTAGAAGCAAGGACTAGCTGAGAAACCATCAAGCCAAAAGTTGTCTAAGGAGGCATAACAAGTAAAATGTACTGCTGTATTTTCACTGGGTCCTGAACCATAAAATTTAATTTTTTTTTAAATGTTGAACATCATTAGCCATTAAAGAAATTAAAATTGAGATGTTACTACACACCTATGAAAACAGTTGAAACAAAAAATACTAATAATGCTAAATGCTGATGAGGATGCAAAGAAACTAGATTTTGTGTACATTTCTTTAAGCACTTGAACCTGTAGTCACACTGCCTTCTGGTGTCCCTTGTTTCTCCTTAAAAGTCAATTGTTGATTCTGTGAGGTCGTTGCATTTCTCATACTTGGAGATCCTGGAGTTTCTTGATATTTGGGTTATTCTTTTACAATAAATTGGGGACATTTCAGCCATTTTTTTTTTTTCTTTGAATATTTCTTCTTTCCCTCTTCTGGTACTCCCATTACCCATGTGTGGAGGCTTTTAAAAGTGTCTCTCATTTCTCTGAGGCCCTGCTTATTTTTTTCATTCCTTTTACTGTGTTCTTCAGCTTGACTAATTCTCTTGTACCAGTTTCCATCTACTATTGTGTTCCTCTAAGGGAATTTTTTTTTAAGTATTTATTGTACTTTTTAATCCAAGAATTTCCATTTTGGTCTTTTTATAATTTCTACCTCTTTATTGATTTCTCTACTTCAGTTTGACAGGATCATCATACCCTCCATCGTCACTCCTACATCCCTTCCATTCAATGAATTTATTTATAAAAGCTGCTGTGAAATTTTTTTCTGGTAAATTTGACATCTGGTCTCTCTTATAAGCAGTTTCTTTTGCCTGCTTTTTCCCCCCAAGTATGGGTCACACTTTATTATTTTTTTGCATGCCTCATAATTTTTTGTTGGAAGCTAGATATTCTAGATAACTCTGGATACTGGTCTCCTCACCCAACACCAGGCTTGTTATTGTTACTTGCTTGTTGATTTGTGTAGTGACTGGTTAGATTATTTTAGTGAAGTCACATCACCTCCACCACCAGGTGTGTTGAGCCTTCGATGTTGCTCCTCGGGGAGGTATAGCTTCAGGTATGCCGGTAGTCATCCTGGGATGACTGGGGCACTGGTGGAGCTCTCGCCCACTCTTTCCCTAACCACACCTAGCTGATCAGCCCCACTAACTGCGTGTTATTTGCTCTACCAGAAAATAGTACTGGGTTGGGGCACCTGGGTGGCTCAGTGGATTAAAGCCTCTGCCTTCGGCTCAGGTCATGATCCCAGGGTTCTGGGATCGAGCCCCACATTGGGCTCTCTGCTCAGCAGGGAGCCTGCTTCCTCCCCTCTCTCTGCCTGCTTCTCTGCCTACTTGTGATCTCTGTCTGTCAAATAAATAAATAAAATCTTTTTAAAAAAAAAGAAAGAAAGAAAATAGTACTGGAATGTACTCTGGGACACAAATTACATTCCCCTGCAAACTATTCCAGTCAAATCATAGCTCCTTTCAGAGTAGTTCCTGAGGTTAGTGTGTGCTATTTGTTCTGCCCCCAAGAGGACTTCTCTCAGTCATCTTATTCTTTGTTCTCTCCTACAAACTAGTCAGCCCACAGTCTAGGCTGTGTCTTCCTTTGACATACAAATCTCCCAGTTGCCTTTCATTACAATCTCCACTACTCTTGGGAGCACCTTTAGGTTTCACCTTCATAGTCTGTGGCAAATGGAGTCACTTCCTTTAGGATAAGATTAGAAGCTAT
Organism: Mustela erminea; assembly: GCF_009829155.1. Classification (NCBI taxonomy): domain Eukaryota; kingdom Metazoa; phylum Chordata; class Mammalia; order Carnivora; family Mustelidae; genus Mustela; species Mustela erminea. The sequence continues at coordinate 111,262,964 of NC_045621.1, read as the reverse complement.
CTATTGTGTGGGCTGTTTCTCCCCCAGACAGAATCTCTGAGCTAGACCTCTGGAGGTGGGGTAAAGACGATGGCAACTTTCTCTCCAAGTAACACCTCACTCTAGGAGGAGAGCAACAAGTGGAGGAGAAGAGGAATGAACAGCCTGGGATCCTCTTGGCTCACCTCTTCTAGGATGAAATCACCACTTCACAAAGCAGGAGAAGGGCTCCCAGGGCCCAGTGTTCTCAGCACACTTTGCCCTAAGGTACAGTCTCCATTCTAGACTAGGAACTGAACAGAAGAAGGCCCCTGCATCTCAGTTGTACTCACCTAGGACTTAGCCTGAGCAGCAGGGAGCGGGGAGCAGGATGGGCAATGCTGATGACCTGCCCCTCCTGGAAGATAGCCTTCCACCTGGTAGGTAGAGGAGATGGAACCCCATGTTCTGGGCTGCAGCAGTCTGCGTGGAGATCTATCTCACTCAGCTGGGAGAAGAAAAAGGGAATGGTCTTGGTTCAGATAACATGGACACACTGTTCTTACCACAGATTTTCTTGAATAGATATTGGATGAGTAGATTTTCTGTTTTCCCTTAGGAGCCTTTCCATGGGTCTAAATAGTTCTTTTTAAAATTTTCACCAGTTTCCCTAGAGAGCAGGTTAGCAGAGCACTGTCATACCACAGGTCAGTTGTCTCTCATACTTTGCTGAGCTAGCTGCTCTGAAAACAGTTTGGTAGTTTCATAAAAACTAGAATGTACACTTACCATATGACCTAACAGTTACACTCCTGGGCATTTATCCCAGAAAAATCAAAACCTGTGTCCCCACAAATATCGGTACACAGCTGTTCATAGCAACTTTTTTTGGAATAGACAGAAACTCGAACATATCTTGTATATCTTTTGTGGAGAAATACCTGTTTACGGGTGCCTGGGTGGCTCAGTCATTAAGCATCTGCCTTCAGTTCAGATCATGATCCCAGGGTCCTGGTCCATTGAGCCCCACATTGGTCTCCCCACTCTGCGGGAAGCCTGCTTCTCCTTCTCCCACTCCCCCTGCTTGCGTTCTCTCTTTTGTTGCCTCTCTGTCTCTGTGTCAAATAAATAAGTAAATAAGATCTTATTAAAAAAAATATATATATGGGGGCGCCTGGGTGGCTCAGTGGGTTAAAGCCTCTGCCTTCAGCTCAGGTCATGATCCCAGGGTCCTGGGATCGAGCCCCGCATCAGGGCTCTCTGCTCAGCAGGGAGCCTGCTTCCTCCTCTCTCTCTCTCTGCCTGCCTCTCTGCCTACTTGTAATCTCTGCCTGCCAAATAAATAAATAAAATCTTTAAAAAAAAAATGTGTATGTATATATATATGTATGTATGTATGTATCTTCAGATGCTTTGCCCTTTTAATTGGTTTCTTTTTATTATTGAGCTATAGGAATTTTTCATATGTTCTACGTATGAGTCTCTTATGAGATATATCCTTGTACCATCTTTGCAACTTCCTCTGAATCTATAATTAGTTCAAACTAGAGTTTTTTCAAATGTTTAAAATGAAGTACACTTGTACATCTGAAACTGGTAAAATCTGAATAGTCAGACTGCATCATCATCACGGTTGTGGTATTGTACTGTAGTTTTACAAGATGCTGCCATTGGGGGAGATCAGCTAAAGAGAACTTAGGATCTCTGTGTTCTTTTCTACAACTAACTGCATGTGAATCTCCAGTTACCTTAAAAGTTTAAAAAATTATTTAAATTATATACACGCTAATATTTGCCTACTAGATAGGGGATTGTTTTTTTAACGGATAAACTTCTTAGAGCAGTTTTAGTTTCACAATAAAATTGAATAGAAGGTTCAGGGATTTCCCATGTACCCTGAGTCCTCACTCATGACAGCCTCCCCCACAGTCAACACCCGACCACAGTGGTGCATTTGGTACATTTGATGAACCTACACTAACAACATCATTGTCACCCAGAGTTCATCACTTACATTAGCACTCGGTCTTGGTGTTCTGCCTTCTGTGGGCTTCATAAATATAAAGGTAGTCTTTTCAAGAATAAATTTTTAAAGAAAGTAAAATTTTAAAAATATTTTAAGTAACTTTTAATTATTTTAAATTTTTAATTAATGTATAAATACATTTTTTAAGATTTATTTATTAAACAGAGAGAGATGGAGAAGCAGGCTCCCTGAGGAGCAAGGATCCCAACATGGGGCTCATCCCAGGACTCTGGGATCATGACCTGAGCCGAGGGCAAACCCTTAACTGACTGAGCCACCCAGGTGCCCCTATAAATACATTTTAAGTTGTGGTTAAACAGTGGTTAAAACTTCATGTACACAGCTCAACTCACCTTTGTCAAGTATCTCTCAATCCTACTTTACCTCTCCCCATCCAATGATATGTTTCATATTTATTTTACTATAGTTCTAGTTACTGGACTTTTCTATCTGAATGTGAAAATGCTATTCAAATTTGATTCATTTCCCCATGATCCAGATAACACCAGAAAGCTTCTAAAATTTCATCCCCAATTCTCCACATGCTTGCAAGCATCACTCATGAGCAGGGCTTCAGGCCACCAGAGACCATTTCCCTTCCTTTAAGAGATGAGGATATTAATTTGCTCTCTTTCAAACTCACTAGATTAGCACAATATGTCTTTACAGCATTCTTTGGGAGTGAACAAAAGAAAAAACTTTGGGGCGCCTGGGTGGCTCAGTTGGTTGAGCAACTGGCTTCAGCTCCGGTCACGATCCTGGAGTCCTAGGATTGAGTCCTGCATTGGGCTCTCTGCTCAGGCGGGGATCCTGCTTCTCCCTCTGATCTCTCCCATCTCATGCTCTCTCTCTCTCCCTTTCTCGCTCTCTCTCTCTCAAATAAATAAGTAAAATCTTTAAAAAAAAAAAAAGAAAAGAAAAGAAAAGAAACTTATTCATGTAAACATTTAAGTAAAGAAATTCTTGATGAAATGCATCGGTAACTTGAAACCACATTATTTTAGTTTTATAAAAATTGAAATATACTTTTCTTTTTAAATGGTTCCAGAAGAGAAGAAAGCTATGCTGCAGGAAATAGCTAACCAGAAAGGGGTATCCTGTCGTGCTCAAGGCTGGAAAGTTCACCTCTGTGCTGCTCAATTGCTACAGCTGGTGGGTAGAATTCTAGTAGTTGTTATGTACTGTTGCAGAGAGGAACAGATGCTGGAGGCATTTGCATTCATAGAGTATTTCCTTTTGAGTAATTCTGAAGCATTCCCAATTAACAGCGGTCATGCAGAATTTTTATGTGTAACATATAATATTATAATTACTATATCTATCTCAGAGATACAGTTCAAACATATCTTATTCTGGTACCCAGAACCAAAATATATTGAACAACTGTGGTGTAAGACCTACAGTTAAGGTTCCATATTTTATGTTACTGTGAATCTAAAACAGCCTCAAATGGCCTAACTATAAGCCCTTGCTCCCCACCATGCTCCTTATCACAGGGACCAGACTCCACTCCCACTTCTTCCTGATGAGTGGGCTTTAGTTCCCTGCCAGTTTGCAATATTGTTCAGATAAGCTGTCACATCCCCATGGTAACCAGGGAACACCTCTCCCTCTCGATACTACAAAGCCTGCCTCCTACAGCCCCTGCTTGTTCACTCTGTTCCTGAGTGCAGCCCCTGCGTGGCCCTGCGTGGTGTGTGGTGTCTTCCTCCCCTGGGCTGTGAGTGTATTGACTAGTAAACTACTGTTGATCTCATGTGTCCAGTGTTGGTGGGTGTTACTTGTCTGTTTCCATAACCCTGGGGTGGGAATTCTTCCTTCACCAAGGAGGTGAAGGGGGGAGGCAATCAAAACAACAACGTCATGAAGTTTTTCCATCTTTGGAGTAGCTGTGATCTGAAGAACATTATCTATTATGACTATCTTTAAGGGAAAAAAAAAATGCCATGGGTACTTTTTGTACTTTAGAAAAGCATGTTTCTATGAAACCTTTAGACTGTTTTTTTAGAGCAGTTGTGAATTCAGGGAAGGTTTTTTGGGGGGGGGGTATTTAAAAGTTATCCTTGAAGATGGGCCCTAGATTATGACAGATTGTTAATCATTGCTGATCAATTTCCCTTGCTGTACATTAGTGCCCTAGTCCTTGGGAGAAAGGATTCTATCACCCAAACAGCTCTCATCCCAGTTTACAGAAGTGATTCAAGGTGGGTGCATTTGCCTGAGGTTATCAAGGAAAAGTATCTCTGAGGCCATGATGCCCTTCCTCTTGTGTGTTGCAGACGAATCTAGAACATGATGTTTATGAAAGACTCACCAACCTGCAGGAAGGGATTATCCCAAAGAAAAAAGCGGCAACTGATGATGATCTACACCGAATAAATGAACTGATACAGGTTTGGCATAGCCCTTTCTCTCTGATCATCCAGTTTGTGATGTTGTCACTACACTATCTTACTTCTCCCATTTCCCTCCCTCTTTCATTAATATCTTTAGTAAAAACCTACTATTTGGGATGCCTGAGTGGCTCAGTTGGTTGAGCATCCAGTTCTTTGTTTCGATTCAAGTGACGATCTCAGGGGTCATGGAATTGAGCCTCATGTTGGGCTTGTGCTCCACAGGGAGTCTGCTTAAGACTGTCTCTTTCCCCCTCTGCTCCCCCTACCACCAACACCACTGCCCCCACCAACTCGCAGCACATGCTCACTCTCTTTAAAATAAATTAATAGGGTGCCTGGGTGGCTCAGTGGGTTAAGCCTCTGTCTTTGGCTCGGGTTGTGATCTCAGGGTCCTGGGATCAAGGCCTGCGTCTGGCTTTCTGCTCGGCGGGGAGCCTGCGTCCTCTCTCTCTCTGCCTGCCTCTCTGCCTACTTGTGATCTGTCTGTCAAATAAGTGAATTTAAAAAAAAAATCTTTAAAAAATAAATAAACAAATAAATAAATAAATAAAATTAATAAATCTTAAAAAAAGAAGAACCTATTTACTTTAGCCTGCATTACCAAGAAAGATTAAAACATTTTTTTTCTGTGTGGAAGCCTCAGAGTGGCCTCAATCCATAGGTGAAAAGTTACTTGAAAACCTGGTGATCTCCTCTTTACTGATTGGTGACAATGTCTTCTGTTGCAGGGAAATATGCAGCGGTGTAAACTTGTGATGGACCAGATCAGTGAGGCCAGAGACTCCATGCTTAAAGTTTTAGATCATAAAGACCGTGTTCTGAAGCTTCTAAACAAGAATGGGACTGTCAAGAAGGTGTCAAAATTGAAGCGAAAGGAAAAAGTCTAGACTCGGAAGAATCAGGACTTTGGAAACAATTTATGAAGAATGATGGTGGGGGTGGGGGGAGGGTTTTGGTTATTTTCAAAGTGGAACATTGAAATAAAGGAAGTGTTCCTTAATTCACACAAGAAAGCAGAGGGGCCCCATGGTACCTAGTGGCACCAACGGATCAGAGCTGTTCTGACACAGTGAACTCCATTCTCTCTTTCAGGCGTATCCCTCTTAAACTCGCTGTGTCATAAATGACTCCTGATGCATCAGTGTCTGCCAGTTAGAATCAGTGACACGAATGAATGGCTGGCAGTTTTCAGCCTTCTGGTTTATAAACTGTATTTATCTGATGGATTCCTGCAGGACTATACTGAGCCTGGACTGAAAGTGTCCACTTGGACCATCTGTTATCTCTCTACACTGAAAATCAAACCTCTTCCCCTCATCCTAGCCGGTTCTTACTTAGACCTTCAAATGCCTGAGCTGGCCTTTTACAGCAGTGCCATGGCACCGAGAGACTTGCCACATCTCACACTCTAAAGGGTTTGAACTATTAATTCTTGTCATTTTTTTTTAAAGAACCATTTCAAAGTGAAATTGTATATTGTCTGTCCCGTGTGTGTCAGAGTTGGGTTTTTGTGGAGGTTCAGAGCAGGCAACATCTGAAGTTGCTCTGAGATCCTTGTTCTGAAGTACGTTCTCGGTTATTTGTACTTCTGTAGCTGGTGTGATGCTGTTAATTATATGTACCACACATCTCCAGATGTTAATAAAGGACTCAAAGAGGTTTTTGTACATGAGCAGTTTGCATCTTTTTATAAAGTGAATCAGTGCCATGATGATCACCACATGAGTGTGTCCTACTATGATTTCTTACACAATGTTGAGAGTCTACTCTGCCAAATTTTGTTTTTCCACATAAATGGGTTCCACTTATCCTGGTATTTTAAAGAGGTCATCATGGTAAAGTCTGTTGGCTCTTGCTTATCTAAAGTACTAGACTATTTTGTCCCACTGCAGGTATAAATTGGTCAAATTATAGAACAATTAAGGCTGCAGGAATTGGGGTCAAAGTGCCACAGGGGGTGGATTTTCTTCACAAGGTTGTTCTTGCTCTGAGCTACCTGAATAGTTTGGTAGCTAGGCTCGCTTCCTTTGAATACAAACTAGCATCTCCCTCCCTTCTAGCTGGATGTTCTCATTTCTTAGGACCTGGTTGCCAGATTGGGCCTGGAGCTCTCCTCTTTGCCCTGACCTGAATAGATTTGAGACAGGGACTCTGTTCCTGTTCTGACCAGGTCTTTGGGACCAATGCTGTCGCACATGAAAGAGTCTTCTAGTTGAAATGGAAAACTCTCATCTGGTATAGCAGTGGTAAAGAAGCAAAGCAGGCTTCTGGTTAGGCCGAGTAGGCCTGTGTAGTGTAGGCTAAGAAGTCTTCGGAATAATCTCCACCATTTCACGGAGCCAACTTTAAAAGATATTATTGGTTATTTTGCTAGACACCAGTATAGTGTGCTAGACTGTGCTAGAAGAATGTTCCTTTGCCTCAGTTTCTCCTGTGCACATAACTGCCCACAGTTATGTGATCTCATGTGGTGTGCTAGCTATGATTCAGGTACTTGGGATCCTGCATTTCAGACCTGTTCTCTCCAAAGATACTGTCACCACAATTTAAACTTCGATAATTTCGTCAAAGGAAGCTTGTCAGTGCAGGTTAGAACAATAGGGTTTGCAGTATTTCCTTGCCTTACACAGTCAGAACTTGGGAGAGTCTTGTCTGTGTATACTATGTTGTTTAAAAACAGCTTTATTGAGGATTAACCTATAATAATGTAAACATCTCAAAGTATACAATTTGGTAAGATTTGACGTGTATGTATTCCCATTTCACCATCACCACGGTCAAAGTTAGGAACATTTCCATCAGACCCAGTAGTTTCTCCTGTTGCCTCTGATTTCTTACCCCTGGCCCCTACCTGCCTCCCTATCTTCAGACAAGCCTTAGTCTGCTTTCCGTCAGTAGATTAGTTTGCATTTTTTGGAGTTGTATGTGACTAAAATCGTACAATGTATTCTTTGAGGGAGGGAATGTGCTTTCTTTACTAAGCATAATGGAAACTTAATCTTGAGATTTATCCATGTTTCTAGAGTTCATTGCTTTTTGCTGTGAGTACCAAGCTCTCCACTGTATGGATATTCCAAACACAGGTTGTTGATCTGTTCACCTGTAGAAATAAATTCAAGCTGTTAGCAGCATTGGGTTATTACAGATACAACTTTGTACATTTATGTTCTTTACATGGACACGTATTTATACATAACTTTGTAATTCCTGATATTAGTTGTGCTTTTCAGGGATTTATAAACAGGAGATAGGCCAGAGATCAAGTGGCTTTGGTCCAGAAAAATATCATTCACAAATTTAAAGGTTAGGAAGATTTGGAAATATATATATATATATATATTTTTTTTTTTTTTTTAAGATTTTCTTTATTTATTTGACAGACAGAGGTCACAAGTAGGCAGAGAGGCAGGCAGAGAGAGAGGAAGGGAAGCAGATTCCCCGCTGATCAGAGAGCCAGATGTGGGGCTCGATCCCAGGACCCTGGGATCGTGACCTGGGCCGAAGGCAGAGGCTTTAACCCACTGAGCCACCCAGGTGCCCCTTGGAAATATATTTGAGGTACGACTTGGATTTGGCTTCTTTTCTCTACAGTGGAAAAATCAAAGAAAGAAATCTGGGGTGGGGGAGGGAGTTTTAACCCATTTGCTTTGTCTAGAGAATCTTCCATATATCTTTTTTTTTTTTTAAACCTGGATATTTCAAAACCTCATTAAATAGGAAATGCCTTATAGTATTTTCATTTTCAGTGATTTTATCACAGTACACAATTTTATTTTTTTATTATTTTTTTTTAGACTTACACAATTTTAGAGTGTAAAAGTTATTTAAAGATTGTACAGTTCAGGGCGCCTGGGTGGCTCAGTGGGTTGGGCCTCTGCCTTTGGCTCAGGTCAGGATCTCAGAGTCCTGGGATCAAGTCCCACATCGGGCTCTCTGCTCTGGCGGAGAGCCTGCTTCCCCCTCTTTCTCTGCCTGCCTCTCTGCCTACTTGTGATTTCTGGCTGTCAAATAAATAAATAAAATGTTTAAAAAAAAAAAAAAGATTATACAGTTCAACCCAACCTGTGAAAAAATGGACACCTTTGAAAGGATGTATTTTTTTGTACTTTTTTATTGTAAATTACAGCAAGCACAGATATAGAAAACTACATGAAACAAATGTAAAACTTCATAAATTTTTAAAAGAACAACTTTGAAATTATCACCCACGGTAAAAAAAAAAAAACAGAACTTCGTTATTCATATCAGAAGTCCCACAACTGGAGCACCTGGGTGGCTCAGTTGGTTAAGCTGCTGCCTTTGGCTCAGTCATGATCCCAAGGTCCTGGGATCGACCCCCGCATCAGGCTCCCTGCTCAGCAGAGAGCCTGCTTCCCCCACTCTCTCTCTGCATGCCACTCTGCCTACTTTTGCTCTCTCTATCCCTCTGTCAAATAAATAAATAAAATCTAAAAAAAAAAAAAAAAAAGTCCCACAACTGCTTGATCAGAATCACAGCTCTCTACCTCCCCCAAAATAGCCATTGTCTTGACTTTCTCCTTCAAATAACCAATTTTATTGTGGTACAATTATGTAGAGCAGAACACCCAAATCTTAAGAGTTTTATGCTTTTTTACAAATACATACACCCTTGGCTGACATCTAAATAAAGATATGACATTACCATAACCCTAGAAAGAGGGCTCCTTTATAGTCAACACCCCAAGCCCCCTACCAAGATAAACCCTGATCTGTCCATTATCACAGATCAGTTTTGTCTGTTCTTGAACTTCAAAAAACTGGAATCATGGAGTACATATTTGTGTCTTAGAGATTCGTCCACTTGTATGTATCATAAATTGTTCCTTTTTACTGCTGAGTGGTAGTCTACTGTGTGAACGTGCAAGTTTATTCATTTTGCTATTGAAGGACGTCTTGCTTGCTTCCAGTTTTTGACCATTGTAAATAAGCTATTATAAACATTTAGATGCAGGTTTTGTGTGGAAATAAAATTTCAAATCCATTGGATAAAAACGAGGAATGTGATTGCTGGCTCATAAGGTAACATGTAAAGTTTTGTGAGAAACCCAAACTAGGGACCCTGGGTGGCTCTTGATCCCAGGGTCCTCACCAGGGAGCCAGCTTCTCCCTCTCTGCTAAGGCTCTGCCTGCTTGTGCTCTCTCTCTGTCAAGTAAATAAATAAAATCTTGAAAAAAAAAACAAACTTCCAAACCAACAATGAATGACAGTTATTGTTGCTCCATATCCTCTCCAAAGTTTAGTGTTGTTCACATTCTGAATTTTAGCCATTGTAATAGGTAGGTAGTGGTATCTCACTCTTATTTGTAGTTCCCTAATGACATGATGTTGAGCACTTTTCATATGCTCATTTGACATCTCAAATCGTTTTTGGTAAGGTATCTATTCAGATCTTTGCCCATATGTTAATTAGGCTGTTTTCTGATTGAAATCTTTTTTTAAGATTTCATTTACTTAAGAGAGTAGGAGAGAGAGAAAGCACGAGCAGGGAGGAGGGGGAGAAGGAGAAGCAGGCACCCCACCGAGCAGAGAACCCACTGCAGGACTCCGTCCCAGGACATTGGGATCACAACCCAAGCTGAAGGCAGATGCTTAACTGACTGAGCCACCCAGTTACCCTTCTGTTTGAGTTTTAAGAGTTCATTGTATACTTAGGATACCAGTCCTTTTTTCAGAAAGATAGGCATTTTACAAATGCCTTCTTGCTGTCTATGGCATGTCTTTCCATTTACTTACTAGCGCCTTTTGAAGGGCAGTAGTTTTCAATTTTAGCAAAGTACATTGGGTGCCTGGTGGCTCAGTCGTTAAGCATCTGCCTTCAGCTCGGGTCATGATCCCAAAGTCTTGGGATCAAGTCCCACATCTGGCTCCCTGCAGGGAACCTGCTTCTCCCTCTCCCTCTCCCCCTGCTTGTGTTCCCTCTCTCCTTGCCTCTCTCTCTCTGTCAAATAAATAAATAAGTAATCTTTAAAAAAAAAAAAAGTACAACATCAATATCTTTCTGTGCATGGAGTGTGCTTTTGGATTATATCTAGACTCATCACCAAATCCAACATCATCTAGATTTTCTCCTATGTTTTATTATAGAAGATTTCTTCTGGTTTACATTTAGGTCTGTGATTCATTTTGAGATAATTTTTGTGACATTGGTGAGGTCTGTGCACCTGTTTGTGTGTGTGTATTTCCAATTATTCCAGTACCATTTGTTGAAAGGACTCTCCATTAAACTACCCTTGCTTCATTTGTCAAAGATAAGTTAACTGTTTTGTATGGCACTATGTCTGCACTCTCTGTTCTGTTCTCTTGACATGCTTGTCTATTCGTTCACCCCTACCACTCTTTCAATCACTCGCTTTAGACGAAGTCTTGAATTTGAGCAGTATGGGTTCTCCAACTTTGTTCTTCATTGTTGTGTTAGCTATCCTGGGTCTTTTATCTCTTCATATAAGTTATAGAGTCTGTTGATAGCTATGAAATACCCTGCTGGAATTTGGATTAGGATTACACAGAAGCTATAGTAAGTTGAGAAAGAATTGACTTAAAATATTGAGTGTTCTGGTCCATAAATATGGATAACTCCATTTGTTTAGGGGTTCTATTTTTTCAAAAGAGTTTTGTAATTTTCCTCATATACATCTTGTACATATTTCATTAGATTTATACCTAAGTATTTCACTTTGTATGTATGCTATTGTAAATGGTACTGTGTAGGATGCCTGGGTAGCTCAGTCAGTTAAGCATCTGCCTTTGGGTCAGGTCATGATCTCAGGGTCCTGGGATCCAGTTCTGAGTCGGGCTCCCTGCTCAGTGGGAAGCCTGCTTCACCCTCTGCTTCTGCCCCTCCCCCTGCTTGTGCATATTCTCTCTCTTTCTGACAAATAAATAAAATCTTTTATAAAGAAATAAATAAATAAATAAATAAATAAAGTCTAATTGTTCACCGGTAGTATATAGGAAAGCAGTCAACATTTATATACTCTTAACCTTATAGGCTGTGATATTGCTATATTAACAAGAATTCTTTTGTCAAATTTTGGGGAACTTTCTACATAAACAATGCCATCTGTGAACAAATACAGTTTTATTTCTTTTTTCCCAGTCTGTATGGGGTTTTTTTTATTTTATTTTATTTTTTCAGTGTTCCAAGATTCATTGTTTATGCACCACACCTAGTGCACCATGCAATATGTGCCTTCCTTAATACCCACCACCAGGCTCACCTGTCCTCCCACCTCCCTCCACTCCAAAACCCTAGTTTATTTCTCAGAGTCCACAGTCTCTCTCTTTGTCTCGCCCTCCGATTTCCCCCAATTCACTTTTCCTTTCTTTCTCCGAATGTCCTCCATGTTATTCCTTATGCTTCACAAATAAGTGAAACCATATAATTGACTTTCTCTGCTTGACTGATTTCACTCAGCATAATCTCCTCCAGTCCCATCCATGTTGATACAAAAGTTGGGTATTCATCCTTTCTGATGGCTTTGTAATATTCCATTGTGTATATGGACCACGTCTCCTTTATCCTAAATTCGTCTGTTGAAGGGCATCTTGGCTGTTGTGTGTTTTTTTTTAAGATTTTATTTATTTATTTGACAGAGACATAATGAGAGAGAGGGAACACAGCAGAGGGAGAGGCAAGCAGAGGGAGAAGCAGGCTTCCTGCAGAGCAGGGAGCCTCATACGGGGCTCGATCCCAGGACTCCGGATCATGACCTGAGCCAAAGGCAAATGCTTAATGACTGAGACACCTAGGTGTTCTGCATATTGGCTCATTCCACAGTTTGGCTACTGTGGCCATTGCTTCTATGAACACTGAAATACATATGGCTCTTCTTTTCACTGCATCTGTACCTTTGGGGTAAATACCCAATAATGCAATTGGAGGGTCAAATGGTAGCTCCGTTTTTAATTTCTTAAGGAATCTCCACACTGTTTTCCAAACTGGCTGCACCAACTTGCATTCCCACCAACAGTGTAAGAGGATTCCCCTTTCTCCACATCCTCTCCAACACTTGTTTACTGCCTTGTGATTTTGGGCCATTCTATCTGGTGTAAGGTGGTATCTCAATGTGGTTTTGATTTTAATTTCCCTGATGGCTAATGGTGAACATTTTTTCATGTCTCTGTTAGCCATTTGTATGTCTTCTTTGAAAAAATGTCTGCTCATATCTTCTGCCCATTTTTTGACGTGATTATCTGTGTTGTGGTATGTGCTCACCATAGCACATACCTTCCCCAATGTCCATCACCCAGCCACCCTATCCCTACCCTCCCCCACACCCCAGCAACCCTCAGTTTGTTTTGTGAGATTAAGAGTCTCTTACAGTTTGTCTCCCTCCCGGGAAGTTCTTTATAGATCTTGGATATCAGCCCTTTGTCTGTAGTGTCATCTGAGAATATCTTCTCCCATTCTGTGGGTTGCCTCTTTGTTTTGTTGACTGTTTCCTTTGCTATGCCAGTCTTTATAAGTTTTGCTTCTTTTTCCCTGTCTTACTGCACTGGACAGGACTTCCAGTAAGATGTTGAGTAAGAGTAGTAAGAGGGAGTATCCTTGCCTTGTTTCCAATCTTAGGGATAAAGTGTCCAATTTCTCACCATTAGGCATAATGTTAGCTTTAGGAGCTTTTGGTAGAAGTTCTTTATTAAGCTGAGGAAATTCTCCTCTATTGCTAGCTTTCCTAGCAATAGAGTTGCTATTTGAAAATTGAGCTTTCAATCAAAGAATGGATGGTGGATTTTTTAGTATGTTCTTATCACAGATATCATGTATTTTCTTTAGCATGTTTATGTAGTAGATTACTTAAATTGATTTTTAATCAAACTAGCATATCTGGAATAAATTCTACTTGTTATGGTGTATAGTTCTTTTTACACATTGTTAGTTTCAACTTACTGATGTTTAGTTGCATCTGTGCATGAGAGATAGTGGTCTTTGGTTAATTTTTTTTACATTAGCAGGGTCAGGGTGATGCTCGTGTTTGGGTTAGGAAGTATTCTCTCTGCTTCTGTTTTCTGGAGAGGATTGTAGAGAATTCTTATAAATTTGTACTTAAATGTTTTGTCAGAAAAAAAAATAAATGTTTGGTCACATTCATTAGTGAAAACATCTGGTTCTGGTGCTTTTTTTTTAAATTGCTAGTTACTGATTCAATTTTTATTTTTTTATTTTATTTTTTTAAAGATTTTATTTATTTATTTATCAGAGAGAAATCACAAGTAGGCAGAGAGGCAGGCAGAGAGAGAGAGGAGGAAGCAGGCTCCCCACTGAGCAGAGAGCCCAGTGTGGGGCTCGATCCCAGGACCCTGATATCATGACCTGAGCCGAAGGCAGAGGTTTTAACCCACTGAGCCAGCCAGGCGCCCCTACTGATTCAATTTTTAAAATAGCTATAGTCCTGGGGTTCCTGGGTGGCTCAGTGGGTTAAGCCTCTGCCTTCAGTTCAGGTTGTGATCTCCAGTCCTGGGATGGAGCCCTGCATCAGGCTCTGCTCAGCAGGGAGCCAGCTTCCCTGCCCTCAACTCCCTGCCTCTTTGCCTTCTTGTGATCTCTCTCTCTCTCTCTCTGTGTCAAATAAATGAATAAATAAAATCTTTTTAAAAAGTAAAATAAAATAGATATAGTCCTAGTTCTCCTTGTGTGAATTTTGGCAATTTTATTCAAGGAATTTTACTATTTCATCTAAGTTAATAAATTTGTGGGCATGGAGTTTTTGTAGCATTCTTTTACTATCTTTTTCATGTCCATGGAATCAGTAGTGATAACCTTTCTTTCTTTTCTTTTTTTTTTTTTTTTAATTTGAGACAGGGGCACCTGGCTGGCTCAGTCAGAAGTACGTGCAACTCTTGATCTCAGAGTAAAAAGTCCAGGCCCCCATATTGGGCATAGAGATTACATAAACTGCTTTTTTAAAAACTGAGTCATAATTCACATAACATGCAATTGACCTACTTGAACTGTGCAATACAATGACTTTTACTATATTCACAGAGTATCAATCACATCAATCACCACAATCAATTATAGAATATTTTCATTGTCCCCAAAACAAGCCCTTTACTCTGTAATCACTATTCCCATTTTTAGGAGTTTAATCCATTTTGAGTTAACTTTTGCATTGGTGTGAGGTAGAGGATGCAACTTTATTCTTTCATCTATGGCTCACCAGTCTTCCTGCTACCTGTTAAAAAGACTATTATTTCACCATGGAATTGTCCTGGCAATTTGTCAAAGATAAGTTAGCTATATATGTGAAGAATTACTTCCGAACTCTAAATTTTTTATAAGATTTTACTTTTAAGTTATCTCTACACCCAATGTGATGCTTGAACTTACAACCCTGAGATCAAAAGTTGCATGCTGTACTTACTCCACCAGCCAGGTGCCCCTGAACTCTCAATTCTATTTCACTTATCTATATGTCTAAATTTAGGCCACACTGTCTTGTCTTACCTAAACGTTTTAGTAAGTTTCAAATTTGGAAAGTGTGAGTTCTCTTTTTTGTAATTCTTTTTCAAGATTATTCTGGCTGTCCTAGGTCCTTTCAATTTCCAGGTCAATGTTAAGATTACCCTGTCAGTTTCTGCAAATAAGTCAATGGGACTTTGGTAGGTATTATGTTGAATCTATATAATTTTGGGAAATTTTGCCACCTTAATTTTAAATTGTCTGATCTGTGACTACAGACTGTCTTTCCATTTATTTAGTTCTAATTTCATTTTTTTCAATAGTGTTCTATAGTATTCAAAGTTTTTCACTTCTTAAACTCAGATACAACTTTTTAAAAATGTTCTCTTAAAGATTTTATTTATTTGAGTGAGAGAGCATGAGCAGGGGGAAGGGGCAGAGGAAGAAGAAAACTCCCTGCTGTTCAGAGAGCCCAATGTGGGGCTCTATTCCAGGACCCTGGGATCATGACCTGAGCTGCAGGTAGAGGTTTAAGTGACTGAGCCACTCAGGCACCCTAAATATAGTTTCATTTATTCTGAAACAGCTTGAATGACATAGAATTCACACACCACCCAGTTGATCCATTTAAAGTATACAACTCAGTGGTTTTTGATATGTTACATTATTTCTTAATTATAATAAATAACATATAAACATAAAAGTTGCCACTTTAACCATTTTGAGTAAAGAATTAGGTGGCATTAATTACATTAACAGTATGTAAACAACACCATCTGTTTCCAAAATGTTTTCATTACCCCTTTGTAACCATTAAGCAATAACTCCTCATTCCCCCTGCCCCAAGCCCTGGTGGTCTCTAAACTGTTTCTCTCTATGGATTTGTCATTTTAGGTACCTCATGTAAATGGATTCATACCATATTTGTCCTTTGTGTCTGTATTATTTCACTTAGCATAAGCTTTTCAGGGTTCAATCAGGTTGTAGTGTGCATCAAAACTTCATTTCTTTTTATGTCTGAGTAATATTCTGTTCTATGTATATATCACATTTTATCCATTTACCTGTTGATGGACACTTGGATTGTTTTTACCTTTTGGACTGCAAATAATGTTTTAATGAACACTGGCATACAAGTATCTGTCCAAGTGCCTTACTTCACTTTGGATATATATTTAGGAGTGGGATTTCTGAATCATATGATAATTCTGTGTTTAGCTTTCTGAGAACCACCAAACTATTTTCCATAGCAACTATACCATTTTACATTGCTAAGTATTTTATTCTTTTGATGCTATTGTAAATAGAATTTGGGCTTTTTTTAAGATTTATTGATTTAATTTAGAGAGAGAGAGTACATGCTCACATGATTGGGGGCTGGGGCAGAATCTGGAGAGGGAGAGACTCTAAAAGAGACCCTGCAGAACAGAGAGCCAGATGTGGGGCTTGATCCCATGACCCTGAGATCATGACCTGAGCACAGATCAAGAGTTGGACACTCAACTGACTGAGCCACCCAGGCACCCTGCAATTGTTTTCTAAATTTGCATTTTATTTGTTCATTGCAAGGGCACAGAAATATAAGTGATTTTTGTGTATTGATTTTGTATGCTATAGGTTTGCTGAATTTGTTTATTAGCTCTAACAGTTTTTTGTGGAATCATGAAGTTTTTCTACATGTAAAGCCATGTCTTCTATGTGCAGAGATAACGTTACTTCCTTTCCAATTTGGATACCTTCTATTTCTCTTACTTTATTTCTCTGGTTTGAACTTCCAGAACTGTGTTGAATAAAAGTGGTGAAAGCTGGCACTTGCTTTATTCCTGACCTTGGAGGGAAAGCTTTCAGTATTTCATGAGTGAGTATGAGGTTAACTGCTGGGTTTTCATAATATGGCTTTTGTCATGTTGAGGTATTTCCCTACTATTTCAGGTTTATTGAGTGTTTTTATATATTTTATCAGATGCTTTTTCTGTATCAATTGAGAAGATTGTTGCCTTTATCCCTTTCTTTCATTAATGTGATTGACTGCATATTTTTTAATATGTCACACCATCCTTGCACTCATAATATGGCTTTTGTCATGTTGAGGTATTTCCCTACTATTTCAGGTTTATTGAGTGTTTTTATATATTTTATCAGATGCTTTTTCTGTATCAATTGAGAAGATTGTTGCCTTTATCCCTTTCTTTCATTAATGTGATTGACTGCATATTTTTTAATATGTCACACCATCCTTGCATTTTAGGGGGAAAAAATCCCATTTGATCATGGGATGGTCTTTTTTGTGGGCTGCTGAATTTTATTTGCTACTATTTTCTTGAGTATTTGCATCTATAGTCATAGAGAATTTTTGTCTATCGTTTTTTTTCTTGTAGTGCCTTTGTAGAGTTTTTGTATCAGGGTAATGTTGTTCTCATAGAGTGAGTTTGGAGGTATTCACTCTTCTTTAGAGTTTGCAAATAAGTGGTATTGATTCTTATGTCCACATTCAGTGAATTCACCAGTAAAGCCACCTGGTTCTAGGATTTTCTTTGTTGTGAGATTTTTCTCCTCACCTATTCAATCTCACCAGTTCAGGCTGCTGTACCAGAATACCACAGAATAAACAAACATTTATTTCTCACAGTCTGGAGGCTGAGAAGTCCAATCAAGGTGCTAGCATACCCAAGGTCTGCTGAGGCCACTCTTTCTGCTTTGCAGATGATGGTCTTCTTGTTGTATCCTCATGCCAGGGAGAATAGAGAGAGAGGACATAAGCTCTCTGGTGTCTTGTCTTATAAGGACACTAATCCTGTTCAGGAGGTTCACCCTAATAACCTAATCATCTCCCAAAGACTTCGCCTCCTATTATCATCTCATTAGGGGTCAGTATTTAGCATATGAATTTTGGGGGTACAGAAACATCAAGTCTATAGCATAAGTCTATTTGGGGTTTCTATTTATGTGCAAGTGTTTGATTTTAATTAAAACTCCTATTTGAGGGGCACCTGGGTGGCTCAGTGGGTTAAGCCTCTGCCTTCAGCTCAGGTCATGATCCCAGGGTCCTGGGATCGAGCCCCACATCTCACTCTCTGCTCAGCAGGGAGGCTGCTTCCTCCTCTCTCTCTCTGCCTGCCTCTCTGCCTACTTGTGATCTCTGTCAAATAAATAAATAAAATCTTTAAAAAATTTTTTAAAAACCCTCCTATTTGAAGGCCTTTAGTTTTGAAGGACTGGAAGGCATTCTATTACCTGTTCTTTCCATTCCTTAAAGGTTTCCATAAGTTTTGGCAAACTCACGTTATCCTCATGACTATGTTTTGGAGGGAATCCAGGTATGTCAGTAGATTCACCATCAATCCACCTCACCAGCACTTAGCATCTTTCTACAATAGGTTGAAACCAGCACATTGCAACTTATGTAAACTGATGGGGCAAGGATTTAGAAGACAGAAGTTGGCTTTTTCTAAGTGGTTGGAACCTCACATTAGCCATATAAGCTCTCAACAGTGTTGTAGTTAATATGTGTTCAATCTCATTAGCTAAAGTCTTATAAGACTGAAGCAGCAAAATACTAGTCATTTAAGGATAGAATAGTTAACAGAAATTGAATGGTCACTGGAAGATGTTTTCTGGAACCTATTTGTTCTTCATATCATGAGCTATAAAAAATCACTGTCATACCATACCTAGTAAAGCTGAATATTTCCATAACATCTGTCAAAGAGGCCTGTCCAAAAGAAGAAAAAAAAATCAATTGATGTTATCCCCACAACAGTACACATCTTCAGGTTTCTTTAAAAAAACAAAAGCAAAAACAACTTCAGGATGTGTTCTGCCAGGATGTGTTTGTGGGTTTTGTGCATTATCATCGACTCTAAAGGTACACCTAGGTGCAGAAACAGTAGGTGGTTACAGGAGTTTTACTGTGAAGCCATAGAACAAATGCTCCATAGTAACCCTCGAGCCATTTAATATATTCCTCACTAGTAATTCTAGTGTTCCCTGAAGATCTAGTATATACCAAACGGACTGTATATAGATAATGCATTTCTTTAGGGAAGGTGTCTTTCTGTAAGTATCATTGAAAAACTGTTCGGGGGCGCCTGGGTGGCTCAGTCATTAAGAGTCTGCCTTTGGCTCATGTCATGGTCCCAGGGTCCTGGGATCGAGTCCCACATCGGACTCCCTGCTTGGCAGGGAGCCTGCTTCTCCCTCTCCCTCTGTTACTCATCTGCTTGTGTTCCCTCTCTTGCTGTGTCTCTCTCTGTCAAATAAATAAATAAAATCTTTAAAAAAAAAAAAAAAGAAAGAAAATATGCTTTGGGTAATATCAATGTAGTTCATTAGTATATAAATATTCTGCTTCTGTACATCTCCATCCCTCCCTCTTTATGTCATTACGGTCACAGATTATAACTTTATACATTGTATACCATTATCATAGATTTCTAATTGTTCCGTGAACTTTCATTTTAAATCATACAGGAGGGACGCCTGGGTGGCTCAGTGGGTTGGGCCGCTGCCTTTGGCTCGGGTCATGATCTCGGGGTCCTGGGATTGAGCCCCACATCGGGCTCTCTGCTTGTTGGGGACCCTGCTTCCCCCTCTCTCTGCCTGCCTCTCTGCCTACTTGTGATCTCTCTCTCTCTGCCCAATACATAAATTTTAAAAATCTTAAATCATATAGGAAAAGGGAAGACATAAAGCAAATCAAAAGTACAATAATAATCCGTTTTAAATTTACCTGTGAAATTACCTTTACTAGTGTTCAGTATTTTCTGATTCTTTTGAGTTGCTTTCTAGTGTCCTTTCATCTCAGCCTGAAGAACTCATTTTAGCATTTCTTACAGGGTTGCTACACTGGTGAACTCCCTCGGCATTTCTGTATCTGGAAGTGTCTTAATTTCTCCAGCTTTCTTGAAGTTTTGCTAGATATAGAATTTTTGGGTGACATGTTTTATTTTAGGACTTTAAGAATGCCATTACACTGCCTTCTGGCCATTATGGTTTCTAACGTGACATCTGCTCCTAACCTGGTTAAGGATCTCCTGTACATGAGAAGTTACTTCTCTCTTGATGCTTTCAAGAGTCTCCCTTTGTCTTTGAGTTTCAGCAACTTGACTGTCATGTATCTAGTGTGAATCCCTGTAAGTTTATCTTGTTTGGAGTTTGCTGAACTTGGATGTGTCTTTCATCAGACTTGGGAAGTTTGGGGCCATTATTTTTTCAAATTTTTTTCTGCCCCTTTCTCTTTCTCTTCTCCTGGGATTCCTACAATGGATATGTTGGTGTGCTTGGTGGTGTCCTCAGCTCCTTAGACTATTCACTTTCTTCATGTTGTTTTTCTTTCTGCTCTTCTGGATAATTAATGTCTAATCTTCAAGTTCAGTGATCCTTTCTTCTACTTGCTCAATCTACTACTGAATCCCACTTATGAGTTTTTCATTTCAGTAATTATACTTTGCCTCTCCAGAATTTTTGGTTTTGGTTGCTCTTTATAACTTCTCTCTTTACTGATATTCTCATTTTGTTCAGACATCATCTTACTGATTTCCTTTAGTTCTTTGTCCATGGATTTCCTTTAGCTCATCAAACACATTTAAGACATTGATGTGTGGGCCACCTGGGTGACTCAGTGGGTTAAGCCTCTGTCTTCGACTCAGATCATGATCCTAGGGTCCTGGGATGGAGCCCCACATCAGGCTCTCTGCTCAGCAGGGAGCCTGCTTCCCCCTGTCTCCCTCTGCCTGCCTCTCTACCTACTTGTGATCTCTGTCAAATAAAGAAGTACAATCTTAAAAAAAAAAAAAAAGACTGTTGATGTAACATCTTCGACTAATAACTCTAATAATGGGCATCTCCAGGGATTATTTCTGTCAAACTCTATTTTCTGTGGATACTCATTTTTCTATCTCTTTGTTTGTCTTATAATTTTCTGTTAAGAAGTGGACATTCTGAGCATCATATTATGGTAACTCTAGAAATCTAATTCTCCCACTTATCAGGGATTGCTGGGTTTTGCTTGTTGGTAGCTGAGATGATCCTTTGTGGCTTTTTCATATGGCATTGCAAAGTGTGTATTTTTTGTTGTATGTGTTCATTGAAGTTGTCTCTATAGTCATCAAGTGACCTAACAAAGATTTCCTTAAATGTGACTCCTGAGAGAGAGAAAAAAATACATCTGTCTTTAAATTCTTTGGTGGCTGGGAGGCACTTCAGCTCATGGGAGTTGAAATAACCACCAACTTTCATGCCTGACACACACTGATCAAAAACAGCAATCAGGATGTACAGCCCTGACTTTTTGAGGACAAAGTTGTTCTTGCCCATTCTGGCTCCAACAAGCCACACCAGGACCATGGGCTGCTGACCCTGTAGCTGCCTGTTCCAGGACTAGAGGTTAAAAAATGGTATCCCCTTTCTCACCAAAGCTACAATTGACAAGATTTACCACCCTCAGCATCACGTTACCTGATTTCAAGCTTTACTACAAAGCTGTGATCACCAAGACAGCATGGTACTGGCATAAAAACAGACACATAGACCAGTGGAACAGAGTGGAGAGCCCAAGTATGGACCCTCAACTCTATGGGCAAATAATCTTCGACAAAACAGGAAAAAATATACAGTGGAAAAAAGTCTCTTCAATAAATGGTGCTGGGAAAACTGGACAGCTATATAGAAGAATGAAACTCGACCATTCTCTTACACTGTACAGAAAGATAAACTCAAAATGGATTAAAGACCTCAACGTGACACAGGAATCCATCAGAATCCTAGAGGAGAACATAGGCAGTAACCTCTTCGATAACAGCCACAGCAACTTCCTTCAAGATACGTCTCCAAAGGCAAAGGAAACAAAAGCAAAGATGAACTTTTGGGACTTCATCAAGATCAAAAGCTTCTGCACAGCAAAGGAAACAGTCAACAAAACAAAGAGGCAACCCATGGAATGGGAGAAGATATTTGCAAATGACAGTACAGACAAAAGGTTGATTGATATCCAGGATCTATAAAGAACCCCTCAAACTCAACACACACAAAACAGATAATCATATCAAAAAATGGGCAGAAGATATGAACAGACACTTCTCCAATGAAGACATACAAATGGCTATCAGACACATGAAAAGATGTTCATCATTACTAGCCATCAGGGAGATTCAAATGAAAACCACATTGAGATACCACCTTATACCAGTTAGAATGGCCAAAATTAGCAAGACAAAAATAACATGTGTTGAAGGGGATGTGGAGAAAGGGGAAACCTCTTACACTGTTGGTGGGAATTCAAGTTGGTACAGCCACTTTGGAGAACAGTGTGGAGATTCCTCAAGAAATTAAAAATAGAGTTTCCCTATGACCCTGCAATTGCACTACTGGGTATTTACCCCAAAGATACAGATGTCGTGAAAAGAAGGGCCATCTGTACCCCAATGTTTATAGCAACAATGGCCACGGCCACCAAACTATGGAAAGAACCAAGATGCCCTTCAACGGATGAATGGATAAGGAAGATGCCATCCATATACACTATAGAGTATTATGCCTCCATCAGAAAGGATGAATACCCAACTTTTGTAGCAACATGGATGGGACTGGAAGAGATTATGCTGAGTGAAATAAGTCAAGCAGAGAGAGTCAATTGTCATATGGTTTCACTTGTTTGTGGAGCATAACAAGTAACATGGAGGACAAGGAGAGATGGAGAGGAGAAGGAAGTTGAGGAAAATTGGAAGGGGAGGTGAACCATGAGAGACTATGGACTCTGAAAAACAATCTGAGGGTTTTGAAGGGGTGGGGGGTGGGAGGTTGGGGGAACCATGTGGTGGCTATTAGAGAGGGCACAGATTGCATGGAGCACTGGGTGTGGTGCAAAAACAATAAATACTGTTACCCTCATCAAATGCTCTGCTGGATGCTACAAGTGTTCTACATACTCCAGAATTACCAGTGTCTAATTTTTCCACAATTTCTTGCCAATCTGATTACTGTTCCAGTGGAGAGAGGGATTCCTGGCACTTCCTACTTGGCCATCTACCCTTATGTCACTATAGTGGATTTTTGTGTATTCATTTTGTGTCCTGTAAACTTGCAAAACTTATTTATAATTTCTAGTGGTTTTTAATGGATCCCTTAAGATTTTCTATATATAAGACCATGTAATCTACAAAGAAAGAGTTTTGCTTTTTCCTTTCCAGTCTAGACACCTTTTATTTCATTTTCTTGTCTAACTGTCTTAGCTATAGCTTTTAGTAAATATTGAATAAAAGTGTTGAGCCGGTATCAAAAGATTGGGATCATTCCCTGCATATTTTCAGACCACAATGCTCTGAAGCTAGAACTCAACCACAAGAGAAAGTTTGGAAAGAACCCAAATACATGGAGACTAAACAGCATCCTTCTAAAGAATGAATGGGTCAACCGGGAAATTAAAGAAGAATTGAAAAAAATCATGGAAACAAATGATAATGAAAATACAACGGTTCAAAATCCGTGGGACACAACAAAGGCAGTCCTGAGAAGAAAATATATAGCGGTACAAGCCTTTCTCAAGAAACAAGAAAGGGCTCAGGTACACAACCTAATGCTACACCTAAAGGAGCTGGAGGAAGAACAAGAAAGAAACCCTAAGCCCAGCAGGAGAAGAGAAATCATAAAAATCAGAGCAGAAATCAATGAAATAGAAACCAAAAAAACAATAGAGCAAATCAACGAAACTAGGAGCTGTTTCTTTGAAAGAATTAATAAAATTGATAAACCCCTGGCCAGACTTATCAAAAAGAAAAGAGAAAGGACCCAAATAAATAAAATCATGAATGAAAGAGGAGAGATCACAACTAACACCAAAGAAATACAAACTATTATAAGAACATACTATGAGCAACTCTACGCCAACAAATTTGACAATCTGGAAGAAATGGATGCATTCCTAGAAACATATAAACTACCACAACTGAACCAGGAAGAAATAGAAAGCCTGAACAGACCCATCACCAGTAAGGAGATTGAAACAGTCATTAAAAATCTCCAAACAAACAAAAGCCCAGGGCCAGACGGCTTCCCGGGGGAATTCTACCAAACATTTAAAGAAGAACTAATTCCTCTTCTCCTGAAACTGTTCCAAAAAATAGAAATGGAAGGAAAACTTCCAAACTCATTTTATGAGGCCAGCATCACCTTGATCCCAAAACCAGACAAGGATCCCATCAAAAAAGAGAGCTATAGACCAATATCCTTGATGAACACAGATGCAAAAATTCTCACCAAAATACTAGCCAATAGGATTCAACAGTACATTAAAAGGATTATTCACCACGACCAAGTGGGATTTATTCCAGGGCTGCAAGGTTGGTTCAACATCCGCAAATCAGTCAATGTGATACAACACATCAATAAAAGAAAGAACAAGAACCATATGATACTCTCAGTAGATGCTGAAAAAGCATTTGACAAAGTACAGCATCCCTTCCTGTTCAAAACTCTTCAAAGTGTAGGGATAGAGGGCACATACCTCAATATCATCAAAGCCATCTATGAAAAACCCACCGCAAATATCATTCTCAATGGAGAAAAACTGAAAGCTTTTCCTCTAAGGTCAGGAACATGGCAGGGATGTCCATTATCACCACTGTTATTCAACATAGTACTAGAAGTCCTAGCCTCAGCAATCAGACAACAAAAGGAAATTAAAGGCATCCAAATCGGCAAAGAAGTCAAATTATCGCTCTTTGCAGATGATATGATACTATATGTGGAAAACCCAAAAGACTCCACTCCAAAACTGCTAGAACTTGTACAGGAATTCAGTCAAGTGTCAGGATATAAAATCAATACACAGAAATCAGTTGCATTTCTCTACACCAACAACAAGACAGAAGAAAGAGAAATTAAGGAGTCAATCCCATTTACAATTGCACCCCAAACCATAAGATACCTAGGAATAAACCTAACCAAAGAGGCACAGAATCTATGCTCATAAAACTATAAAGTACTCATGAAAGAAATTGAGGAAGACACAAAGAAATGGAAAAATGTTCCATGCTCCTGGATTGGAAGAATAAATATTGTGAAAATGTCTATGCTACCTAAAGCAATCTACACATTTAATTCAATTCCTATCAAAGTACCATCCATCTTTTTCAAAGAAATGGAACAAATAATTCCAAAATTTATATGGAACCAGAAAAGACCTCGAATAGCCAAAGGGATATTGAAAAAGAAAGCCAAAGTTGGTGGCATCACAATTCCGGACTTCAAGCTCTATTACAAAGCTGTCATCATCAAGACAGCATGGTACTGGCATAAAAACAGACACATAGATCAATGGAACAGAATAGAGAGCCCAGAAATAGACCCTCAACTCTATGGTCAACTAATCTTCGACAAAGCAGGAAAGAATGCCCAATGGAAAAAAGACAGCCTCTTCAATAAATGGTGCTGGGAAAATTGGACAGCCACATGCAGAAAAATGAAATTGGACCATTTCCTTACACCACACACGAAAATAGACTCAAAATGGATGAAGGACCTCAATGTGCGAAAGGAATCCATCAAAATCCTTGAGGAGAACACAGGCAGCAACCTCTTCGACCTCAGCCGCAGCAACATCTTCCTAGGAACATCGCCAAAGGCAAGGGAAGCAAGGGCAAAAATGAACGATTGGGATTTCATCAAGATCAAAAGCATTTGCACAGCAAAGGAAACAGTTAACAAAATCAAAAGACAACTGACAGAATGGGAGAAGATATTTGCAAACGACATATCAGATAAAGGACTAGTGTCCAAAATCTATAAAGAACTTAGCAAACTCAACACACAAAGAACAAATAATCCAATCAAGAAATGGGCAGAGGACATGAACAGACATTTCTGCAAAGAAGACATCCAGATGGCCAACAGACACATGAAAAAGTGCTCCATATCACTGGGCATCAGGGAAATACAAATCAAAACCACAATGAGATATCACCTCACACCAGTCAGAATGGCTAAAATCAACAAGTCAGGAAATGACAGATGCTGGTGAGGATGCGGAGAAAGGAGAACCCTCCTACACTGTTGGTGGGAATGCAAGCTGGTGCAACCACTCTGGAAAAAATGGAGGTTCCTCAAAATGTTTAAAATAGAACTGCCCTATGACCCAGCAATTGCACTACTGGGTATTTACCCTAAAGATACAAACGTAGTGATCCAAAGGGGCACGTGCACCCGAATGTTTATAGCAGCAATGTCCACAATAGCCAAACTATGGAAAGAACCTAGATGTCCATCAACAGATGAATGGATCAAGAAGATGTGGTATATATACACAATGGAATACTATGCAGCCATCAAAAGAAATGAAATCTTGCCATTTGTGACAACATGGATGGAACTAGAGTGTATCATGCTTAGCGAAATAAGTCAAGCAGAGAAAGACAACTATCATATGATCTCCTTGATATGAGGAAGTGGTGATGCAACATGGGGGCTTAAGTGGGTAGGAGAAGAATCAATGAAACAAGATGGGATTGGGAGGGAGACAAACCATAAGGGACTCTTAATCTCACAAAACAAACTGAGGGTTGCTGGGGGGAAGGGGGTCGGGAGAAGGGGGGTGGGGTTATGGACATTGGGGAGGGTATGTGCTTTGGTGAGTGCTGTGAAGTGTGTAAACCTGGCGATTCACAGACCTGTACCCCTGGGGATAAAAATATATGTTTATAAAAAATAAAAAATTTTAAAAAATGAATAAAAGTGTTGAGGACATCCTTGTCTTTTTCTTGAACTTAGAGGAAAAACAATTAGTATTTCACTATGAGGTGTGGTGTTAGATGTGGGTTTTTCCATAGATATTCTTTATGAGTCGAGTAAGTTGAGTGTTTTTATCATAAAAGGATATTGCATTTTGTCAAGTCTTTTTCCTACATCTATTGAGATGAACGTGTGGATTTTGTTCTTTATCCTATTAATGTGATGTATTATGTTAATTGATTTTCAGATGTTAAATCATCCTTACATTCCTTTGGATACATCCCATTTGATGATTATGTATACTCCTTTCTATTTATAAATGGATTTCATTTGCTAATTTTTGTTTTTAGGTTGGTTTGTTTATTTTAATATATAGCCATGAAAGATACTGCTGTGTGTGTGTGTGTGTGTATGTGTGTGTGTGTGTGTGTGTGTGTGAAATGTCTTTCTCCATTTTGGTATCAGGATAATGCCTCAGAATTCATCAGTGAGGGGCGCCTGGGTGGCTCAGTGGGTTGGGCCATTGCCTTCGGCTCAGGTCGTGATCTCAGGGTCCTGGGATCGAGTCCCGCATTGGGCTCTCTGCTCAGCAGGGAGCCTGCTTCCCTCTCTCTCTCTCTCTGCCTGCCTCTCCATCTACTTGTGATTTCTATCTGTCAAATAAATAAATAAAAACCTTTAAAAAAAAAAAAAAAGAATTCATCAGTGAAGTCATCTATCCTGGGATTTTCTTTGTGGGAAGTTGGGGTTTTTTTTTTTTTTATTGCTATCTCAATTTGCTTACTTACTATAGATCTATTCAGATCTGTTTCTTCTTGAACCAGTGTTAATGGTTTGTATCTTTCTAAGAATTCATCCATTTCATTTAAGTTATCTAATTTTTTGGCTTAAAGTTGTACCTAGTATTCCCTTATGATTCTTCTTTAGTTCTATAATGTTTATAGTTTAATAGCCCCTATTTAATTTCTGATAATAGCAATTTCTGACTTCTATTTTTTCTTTGGTTAGCCTAGTTAGTGTTACAAATCTGATTGATATTTTTAAAGAACCAACTTTTGGGGAGCCAGGGTGGTTCAGTTGATTAAGAATCTGTCTCTTGATCAGGTCATGATCTCAGGGTTGTGAGATTGAGTTGCACATTGACAGGCTCCGCACTCAGCAGGGAGTCTGCCTGAGATTCTCTCTCTCCCTTTACCTCTCCATCTCCCCTCCCCCATGTTCTCTCTCTCTCTCTCTCTCTTTCTCTCTCAAATAAATAAATAAATCTTTAAAAATAAACAACAAATTTTGGGGGACATCTGGGTGTCTCAGTTGGTTAAGCATCTGCCTTTAGCTCAGGTCACGATCTTAGGGTCCTGGGATCAAGGTTTGTGTCAGGCTCCCTGCTCAGTGGGGAGTCTGCCTCTTCCTTTTCCTCTGCCCTTCCCCTGGCCTGTGCTGACTCTCTCTTTCTCTCTCTCAAATAAATAAATAAAATCTTTTTTTAAAAAAAGCTGCACAGTTAAAAAAAAATCTTTTTGTTTTGCTGATTTTCTGCATTGATTTCCTGTTGTCAATTTCATTTATTTCTGCTGTGACTTTAATTATTTCTACTCCTTACTTTAGGATGAAATTGTTATTCTTTCTCTGGTTTCCTAAAGTGGAAGCTTACATTATTTTATTCTTCGGTTTTTTTTTTTCTATCACATGTGTTTAGGGACATCAATTCTCTTCTAAACACTGCTTTCATTGAATTCCACAAATTTTGAAACTTTGTATTTCATTTTCACTCAGTCTAAAATGTTTACTTTCTCTTAGGACTTTTTCTTTGACCCATATGTTATTTTAAAGTGTGTGGTTTAATCCCCAAGTATTTGGGGATTTTCCAGCTATCTTTCTGAAGATAGTCCTTATATCAGTACCTTAGTCCTTTTGTTGTCTGAAACTTGCTCTCTAGCAGATTCCTCAAGAAGGCCTCAGTGACACAGTATTATTCCAGTTCTAGTGTATCACTAATGGTCTGTCCAACCTTTAATAGTTGACTCTCAGCTTGACTGACTTTAATAAAATTCTTGATTCACACATAGTTTACCTTTTTATTTTATTTAAAAAAAAGAAACAGACACTTTACCCAAAAATTCTATATATGTATTTTTCATTCAAACTGACACACAAGTGTTTAAAGTCTCACATATATTAACTTTTATTATTTCAGTAGCATGGGATTGGTATTTTTAAAGCACTCAGGGATTTGGGGGTAGCAGATTGCTGCAATCATTGCATTTGGGATGTGAATCTTTCCTGCTTTTTCTTCTCACCACATCTATCCATATTTCATAGTTTGTTTTCCAAGCTGTATAACAAATTCACAGACACTTAGCAGGTTAAGGGGTGCCTGAGTGGCTCATTTGGTTAAGATCTGACTCCTGATTTCTGCTCAGGTCATGATCTAAGGGTTATGGGATCCAGCCCTGTGTTGAGTTGCACCCTCAGTGGGAGTCTGCTTGAGATTCTCCCCTTCTCCCTTTATCCCTCCCCCCATATTCTCTCTCTCTCTCTTTCTTTCCTTTTTAAAATAAATAAATCTTTTTTTTCAATGTAGGTTAAAAGAACAACACTTATCATTTCAGTTTCCATGCTTCAGGACTCCAGTATAACATAGCTACAGCTTTGATCAGGGTCTCACAAGGCTGCTGTCATGGTATCAGCCAGGGCTGGAAGCTCATCTGAGTCCTCCTCCAGGCCCACAGGTTTTTGGCAGGATTCATTTCCTATTAAACTCAAGGTGACTTGCCTTTTCAAGGCTCAAGGAGTGTTTTTCTGGCTTTACAACATCAAAGGGAAGGTTGGTGTAGTTACCACAAAGGACAGCAGGTCAAAGTAAGCAGAATAGTCTGACTTGTACAGACCAATGGCACTAGCTGGTTAATGATAGTGTTCCTAGGAATGAAATCAATAGGAAGCCTACCAAATTCTTACTTGATCTGTATAAACAGAAAATTCTAGGTCAATTCACAAGTCTAACTCAAATCATAAAATAGAGAGTCACAGCCCCTCAATCAATTCCCAAACTTGAGCCAGTTCACGGATCAGGAATAAAGAGTGGAAATGGATCCCTTTGAGGAGGGACTCCAGTATTCTACTAAAATTTATCCATCTAATCTTTCTCCAAGCCTTCCCCAAAAGGGGCTACAGCCACTTATCAGGACAACTGCAGTGGGGAGAACGAAATGATCAGACCTCCCAGAGACTACTGGACGCTGACTGTGAAGAGACATTGACTCCGGGAGACCTAAAATGTCACTGCAGCCCTCTGGTTGAGTAGGGGCTCAAGGGAGTCAGGTGATCAATGGAGTTGTAACTCAGGTTTGTCAGCGGGCCCCCAAACCCATCTTGTGGTTATTTTCCTGGTTTCAGAGTGCATAATTTGAGCAGACATACCTCACAGCCAGAATCCCCACATTTGTTCTCCAACCTGTGTGTAGTGAGGGTATTACAGTGGGAAAGGCCAAGTGGAAAACATTAGAACTGTACATACCCCAGAAAAATAGCACATGAAAAGAATGTGGCATTCTGGGAGAGACCCAATTTGCTCTCTTTTGCAGGAGATGGATGGGTCTTAGGAAATAACATCAGATTATCATAGCTCAACCAGGTGGTGACTCCAAATGCAGCTCTTGTACCAGCTGTGGTTTCATCATTGTGCAAATTAACATCCCTTGGTGCCTGGTATGCAGCTATTGATCAGGCAAATGACTTTTTCACCATACCTGTCCATAAAGCCCGCCAGAGCCAGCCTTCGGCTGGCAAGACGAGCAGTACACCTGCACTGTCCTACCTTAGGAGGATATCAATGCTCCAACCTCCTTTGATTTTGGAGGCAACATGCTCTTCGTTTGGGTGTGTTACTCTGGCCCATCTACCAAGTGACCAAAAATGCTGCTAGTTTTTTACTGGGGCCCAGAACCATAGAAGGTTCTGCAACACCCCAGGCTGCTGTGCAAGCTGCTCTGCCACTTGGGCCATATGACCCATAGATCCAATAATACTTGAAGTGGCAATGACAGATTGGGATGCTGCCTGGATCCTTTCACGGGTCCCTATAGATTTAGTGCATTGCAGTTCTTTAGGATTTTGGAGTAAGGTCCTGCCATCCTCTGCAGATAGCTACTCTCCTTTCAAGAAATAGCTCTTGGTCTGCTTCTGGGTCCTAGAAAAGACTGAATTCTTGACTACGGGCCATCAAATTATGTGTGACCTCAGCTGCCCATCATAAACTAAGTGTTATCTGACCCACCAAGCCATAAAGTTGGGCATTGGCAGCAATACTCCAGCATCAAATGAAAGTGGTATATATGTGATCAAACCCAGGCAGGCACTGAAGGTGCAAGTAAATTACATGAGGAAGTGGCCCAAATGCCCATAATCCCCACTCCTACTACATGGCCTTGTTGCCTCCATCCTGCACCTATTGCCCCATGGGGAGTTGTATATGATAAACTAACAGAGGAAGAAAAACTCAGGCCTGGTTTACACATGGTTCTGCATGATATGCCAGCACCACCCAGAAGTGGACAGTCATAGTCCAACAGCCCCTTTCTGGGACATCCCTCAAAAACAGTGGTGAAGGGAAACCCTCCTAGTGGGAAGAACTTCAGATAGTGTACCAGCTTGTTCATTTTTCTTGGAAGAAGTGGCAAGATGTGCAATTGTACACTGATTGGTGTCTGAGCCAATGATTAGATTCAATGATCAAAGACTTGGAATACGATTGGAAAATTGGCAACAAAGAAATTTGGGGAAGAGGTACATGAAAAGAACATCTCTGGGTAAAAAAATCATGAATATATTTGTGTCCTATGTGAATGCTCACCAAAGGATGACCATAGCAGAGGAGGATGTTAATAATCAAGTGGATAGGATGACCCATTTTATGAATATCAGTCAGCCTTTCCCCAGCCACCCCTAGTGTCACTTGACTGGCTCATAAACAAAAAGGCCATGATGGTAGAAATGGAGGTTATGCATGGGCTCAGCAACATGGCCTTTCACTCATCAAGGTTGACCTAGCTATAACCACTGCTGAGTGCCCAATCTACCAACAGCAGGGAACAACACTGAGCTCCCAATATGATACCATTCCCCAGGGTGATCAGCCAGCTACCTGGTGGCAAGTTGATTACACTAGACTGCTTCCATCATGAAAGGGACAGTGTTTTGTTCTTACTGGAATAGAAACTCTGGATATGGATTTGCCTTCCATGCATGCAATGTTTTTGCCAAAACTACCATCTGTAGAACTAAAGAATGCCTTATCCACTATCATGGTATTCCACACAGCACTGCCATAGTTCAAGAAACTCACTTCACAGCACAAGAAATGAAGCAATGGGCTCATGCTTGTGGAATTCACTCTTACCATGTCCCCACCATCCTGAAGTAGCTGGCTTTGGAAACTCAGTTACAGCCCCAGCTTGGTGGCAGTACCTTGCAAGACTTGGCAAGGTCCTCCAAAAGGCTGTATATGCCATAAAACAGCAACTAATCAACTAAAACATGGTGCTATTCCTCCCAGAGCCAGGATTTAGGGGTTTAGGAATCAAGGGGTAGAAACGAGAGTGATACCACTCACTATTACCCATGAGCAAAATTTTTCCTTCCTATTCCTGTGACTTTATGTTTTCCTGGACTAGAAGTCTTAGTTCCAAAGGAAGGGGTGCTTCTACTAGGAGACAAAATGATTCCATTGAACTGGAAGTTAAGACTGCCACCCAGCCACTTTGGGCTCCTCGTGCCTCTAGATCAACAGGCAAGGAATGGAGTTACTGGGGAGATTGTTGTGACTACCGAGGGGAAACTGAAGTATTCCATGATGGAGGGAAAGAAGAGCATATCTGGAACTCAGGACACCCTCAGGCCGTCTTTTAGTATTTCCACGTCCTGTGATTACGGGTAATGTAAACTACAACAACCCAACCCAGGCAGGACTAGTCATGATCCAGACCCTTTGGAAATGAAGGTTTAAGTCATCCAACCTGGTAAAGAACCATGACCAACTGAGGTATCAGCTGAAGGCAAAATGAATACAAAAATTGTTAGTAGAAAAAGGAGGTGGGGCGCCTGGGTGGCTCAGTGGGTTAAGCCGCTGCCTTCGGCTCAGGTCATGATCTCAGGGTCCTGGGATCGAGTCCCGCATCGGGCTCTCTGCTCAGCGGGGAGCCTGCTTCCCTATCTCTCTCTCTGCCTGCCTCTCTGACTACTTGTGATTTCTCTCTGTCAAATAAATAAATAAAATCTTTAAAAAAAAAAAAAAAAGAAAAAGGTGGTTATAAACCCCAGCTGTGACCCTATGGCCACTTACAGAAATGAGGACTGTAATTGCTATGAGTATTTCTGCCTTATTTTGTATTCAATACACTTGTGTTTATGTTTATATGTGTAAACACATATAAAAATATATGATATATATTAAAAAAATATCTTTGTTTTCTCTCCTCTCTTATCCTCTTACCATGTAACATAGATATACTGACTTTATATCATGGTGCTAGGTATTGCTAATTCTACATTATATTATTTGAGCTATGGAATATCAAAGTAAAGAATATCACTCAAGGACTTTACCTTCTCTTCTGGGGAATGTAGGCTAGTGGGTTTTGGGTTGTATGCAGGATATGCTAAGTATCATGTTAAGAGGAATTATGACCTTGTTACTGTGTTTCTTTGGAGATTAAGGAGATGTGTGTAATTGACAAGGGGTAGAATCGTGATGGTTAATTTATGTATCACCTTGACTCGGTTTAAAGAATGTCCAAAGAGTTGGTAAATGTTATTCCCGATTGTGTCTGTAAGAGCGTATCTTGGAGAGATTACCATTTGGTTCAGTAGAGATCCACCCTCATTGGTATGGTCAAATACCACCCAATCCATTGAGGGCTCAAATGGAACAAAAATGCAAAAGAAGAGTGTACTCATTCTCTCTTCTTGAGCTGGGCCATCTTTTCCTGCCCTTGGATATTGGCTTGGGTATTGGGCCTTCACACTCTGGGACTTACATCAGCAGCCCCTTGGTTCTCAGGCCTTAATCTTAGACCAAATTATGCCACCAGCTTTCCTGGTTCTTTAGCCTACAGACAGCAGTGTGTGGAATTTCTTGGCCTCCTTAACCGCATGAACAAAGTCCTATAATAAATCTCCTTAGTTAGATAGATAGATAGAGACATTGATCTCCTATTGCAGACATATATATCGGATATAAACAGTAGAAATGTAAATGTATCTCCTGTTGGTTCTTTTTCTCTGGAGAACCCTAATACATGCAATTTCCACGATTCAAGCAGTCAGTACTGGGACCTTGATCAGGGTCTCACAAGGCTACAATGATGGTGTCATCCAGGGTTGGAAGTTCATCTGAATCCTTTTCTAGGCTCACATGTTTTTGGCAGAATTCATTTCCTGTTGAACTAATGGTTTGCCTTTTCGAGGTCCATAGGAGTGCTTCTCTGCCTTCACTTTTCTTGTTTCTGGGAAGTCCTCTTCTAAAGACTTTACCTGCTTAGGTCAGGACCATCCAGGCTGATCTCCCTTTTAATTAACTCAAAGTGACTTTAATTATAGACCTAATTAAATCTGCAAATTCCCTTCATCTTTGCCATATGATGAAACCAAGTCATGGAAGTGAAATCCGGTCATATCCGCATTACCACCCACACTCAGAGTGTAGATTATAAAGAGCATGTACACCAAGGGGAAGGAATCTTGAGGATCATCTTAGACTTCTGCCTACCACAGGTGGATTTAAGAGCAGACTTTTAAAAATATATTTATTTATGTATTTTAGAGAGTGAGAAAGAGAGGGAATGGGGCACCTGAGTGGCTCAGTCGTTAAGCATCTGCCTTTAGTTCAGGTCATGATCTCAAGGTCCTGGGATCAAGTCCCACACCAGGCTCCCCGCTCAGTGGGAAGCCTGCTTCTCCCTCTCCCACTCCCCCTGCATGTGTTCCCTCTCTTGCTGTGTCTCTCTCTGTCAAGTAAATAAATAAAAATCTTTAAAAAAAAAAAGAGAGAGAGAGAGAGAGAGGGTGGGGGGCACCTGGGTGGCTCAGTGGGTTAAAGCCTCTGCCTTCGGCTCAGGTCATAATCCCAGGGTCCTGGAATCGAGCCCCGCGTCGGGCTCTCTGCTCAGCAGGGAGCCTGCTTCCTCCTCTCTCTCTGCCTGCCTCTCTGCCCACTTGTGATCTCTGTCTGTCAAATAAATAAAATCTCTAAAAAGAAAAGGGGGGGAATGGGAGGGGACAATGAGGAGGAGAGGGAGAGAGAGAATCTCAAGCAGACTCCTTACTGAGTATGGAGCCCAATATGGGGCTCAATCTCCCAACCCCAAGATCATGACCTGAGCTGAAATCAAGAGTTGGACGCTCAACCAGCTGAGCCACCAAGGTGCCCAGGAGCAGTTATTTTTAAGTGTATAACGTAATTGCATTTTGGTGGGGTTTTTTTTACAATTTTATTTATATGGCAGAGAGACAGAGAGAGAGAAAAAGAGAGTGAGAAAGCAAACAAGCTGAGAGGCAGGCAGAGACAGCAGGCTCTCCACTGAGCAAGGAGGCTGATACAGGACTCGATCCCAGAACCCTGGGATCATGAGCTGAAGATCTCTGGGCTGAAGGCAGAAGCTTAACTGACTGAGCCACCCAAGTGTCCTAATAATTGCATTTTGGAAAACATGCTGCTTTCTCTTCTGACATCATCATCATCATGCCTTGAATTTCTGATGTGAACAAGGCCTCGGGCTAAGTCTGAGGATAAACAAGTAAAGCACGATTTGTACTTTCCTGGCTGTTTTATACTGTGTATATAAAACGGAAAGGTGGCAAGAGACAGCAGATGTGTTAAGCAGTAAACCAGAAGTATAAAATAAAAGTGCTTTCTGGGTTTAGAGAAGGAAATGATCACAGGAGAGGAGTGAAAGAGGGAGTTAGCAAATGAACTGGATCTTGAAATTGATCATGGAATTGAGCAAACATTTATTAAGCCCTATGTGACACTATGGGGCCAGAAAGATGAATCAATGGCCTTTGCCTTCCATGAATGTATGGTCTGGTGGGAGAGACAAACCCTGAGCCAAACAAAAGTGGGCAGAATAAAAACTTGGTGCACTGGGGTGCCTGGGTGGCTCAGTTAGTTAAGTGTCGTATTCTTGATTTAGACTCAGGTTGTGATCTCAGGGTTGTGAGATTGAACCCCTTGTGGGGCTCCATGCTCTGAAGGAAGTTGGCTTGAGATTTTCTCTCTCCCTCTGCCCCTCCCCCATCTGTGAGTCTGCTTTCTCACTCTCTCTCAAATAAATAAATAAATCTTTAGGGGGAAATGTTGGTACATTGAAGATAGAATACAGAGGAGAGAAATCCCATAAATTTTAAAAGATAACTAGGAGTCTTCCAGGTTACTGAGATTTAAAGTATATTGGTCAACTAATCTTTGACAAAGCAGGAAAAAATGTCCAATGGAAAAAAGACAGTCTCTTCAACAAATGGTGCTGGGAAAATTGGACAGCCACCCAGAATGAAACCGGACCATTTCCTTACACCACACACAAAAGTAGACTCAAAGTGGATAAAAGACCTCAAGACAGGAATCCATCAAAATCCTTGAGGAGAACACAGGCAGCAACCTCTTTGACCTCAGCCACAGCAACTTCTTCCTAGAAACATCCCCAAAGGCAAGGGAAGCAAGGGCAAAAAGGAACTATTGGGACTTCATCAAGATCAAAATCTTTTGCACAGCAAAGGAAACAGTCAACAAAACCAAAAGATAACTGACAGAATGGGAGAAGATATTTGCAAATGACATATCATATAAACGGCTAGTATCCAAAATCTATAAAGAACTTATCAAACTCAACACCCGAAGAACAAATAATCCTATCAAGAAATGGGCAGAAAACATGAACAAACATTTCTTCAAAGAAGACATCCAAATGGCCAACAGACTCATGAAAAAGTGCCCAACATCACTCAGCATTGGGGAAATATAAATCAAAACCACGATGAGATACCATCTCACACCAGTCAGAATGGCTAAAATTAACAAGTCAGGAAACAACGGGTGTCAGCAAGGATGCAGAGAAAGGGGAACACTCCTACATTGCTGGTGGGAATGCAAGCTGGTGCAGCTTCTGGAAAACAGTATAGAGTTTCCTCAAAAAGTTGAAAATAGAGCTACCCTATGACCCAGCAATTACACTACTGGGTATTTACCCCAAAGATACAAATGTAGTGACCTCATGGGGCACATGCACCTGAATGTATATAGCAGCAATGTCCACAATAGCCAAACTATGGAAAGATGTCCATCAACATGGGCAGATGCTACACACACACACACACACACACACACACACACACACACACAATGGAATACTATGCAGCCATCAAAAAACCCCGAAATCTTGCCATTTGCAATGACATGGATGGAACTAGAAGGTATTACGCTAAACAAAATAAGTCAATCAGAGAAAGACAATTATCATATAATTTCACTGATATGAGGAATTTGAAAGGCAGGACAGGGGAGGGTGTAAGGGAAAGAAAAAATGAAACAAGATGGGATCAGGAAGGAGACAAATCATAAGAGACTCTTAATACCACAGAATAAACTGAGGATTGCTGGGGGGGGTGGGGGAGGGATAGGGTGGCTAGGTGATGGACATTGGGGAGGGTATGTGCTATAGTGAGCACTGTGAATTGTGTAAGACTAATGATTCACAGACTTGTATCCCTGAAACAAATAATGCATTATATGTTAATAAAAATAATAATTAAATAATTAAATTAAACTTTAAAAATATCTTTTCAGGGACACCTGGGTGGCTCAGTTAAGCCTCTACCTTCAGCTCATGTCATGATCCCAGGGTTCTGGGATCAAGTCCCACATGGGGTTCCTTGTTAAGGGGAGAGAACTTCTTCTCCCTCTCCCTCTGCCAGTCACTTCCACTGCTTGTACTCTCTCTCTCTCTGACAAATAAATAAATCTTTAAAAATAAATTATCTTTGCAGAATAAGGGAAAGACAAAAAACAACAAAGCAGGGTATAAGGGGAAGAACAAAGGAGAGAGATAATGACAAACATGTGCCAGAGACTAAGTCTTGGGACCTTGTATGTCCTGCTATATAACTGACATAACCATGAGATTCCTGAGAATACTATAAGGGGCTTGGAGAGGAAGTGGAGGACACTAAAAGCACCACCTCGGGGTTTTTTTTTTTTTACTACATTCTGGTGTGAGCTCATGAATATCCCGAAGACTCAATTGCCACATCTGTCAAACTGGGATGATAATAGCTCCTATTTCTGAGGTGTTCATGAGATGGTTGAATGGGACATTCTGTGTGAAGACTTTTAAGATAGCACCACGGGGCCAGCATTCAGACAGTGATGAATATTTGCTGCTTTTATCAGAGGAGAAAGATCTCTAGAATTGAGTAAAATTTTGATTGGGGGGGGCAGGAAATGGGTGAAGGTGGCCAAAAGGTACAAACTTCCAGTTATAAGATAAATAAGTCCTGGGAATGTAATGTGCAACAAGGTGACTGCAGTTAAGAACACTGTATTTGTAGGTTGCTAAGAGAAATCTACTCATCACAAGGAAAAAAAGTTGTAACTGTGTGAAATGATGGGCTTAACTAGATTATTGTGCTCATGATTTTGCAATATTGACAATCAAACTATTATATTGTATTCATGAAACTAATACGATTTCATATTTCAATCATAACTCAATAAAACTAGGGGGAAAGATGCACAAAGTGCACATTTGCAGTGATATTAAGGAATGAAATTGCTTTGAAATGTGTTTGAAAAACTTATGGTAAATTTTTGTCATGAACTTTTATTCTTTTTAATTTTAATTTTATTTTGGTAAGTCTTCGCAAAAGATCTACAGTTTTTATAGATTTTCAGTTGTAGAACACAATAGTGTTAACTATAGGCATAATGTTACACAGCAGATTTCTAGAACCCTTTCATCTTAAAAAAGCATTACTAAAATTTTATACCTCTTGATTAGCAACTCCCTATTTCCCCACCCTATTTTCTCTTGGCAACCACTCTTCTGCTCTATGCTTCTATGAGTTTGACCAATTTAAATAGCTCTTATAAGTAGACTCATGCAGTATTTTTTCCCCTGCAACTGGCTTATTTCACTTAGTTTAATGTCCTTACAGTTTATCCATATTGTAGCATATGACAGGATTTCCTTCCTTTTTAAGGCTGAATAATATTTCACTGTATGTATTTACCAAGCTTTCATTTGTGTGTGTGAGAAAGAGATACAGATTAGAATTTTTTTTAAGATTTTATTTATTTATTTATTTGACAGACAGAGATCACAATCAGGCAGAGAGAGAGAAAGAGGAGGAAGCAGGCTCCCTACAGAGCAGAGGTCCCGATGTGGGGCTCGATCCCTGGACCCTGGGATCATGACCCGAGCCGAAGGCAAAGGCTTTAACCCACTGAGCCACCCGGGCACCCCTAAAGATTTTTGTCTGTATGTGTGTGTGTGTGTGTGTATGTATGTCATGAGTCAAGCCCCACATTGGGTTCCATGCTGGGCGTGGTGTATATATATATGTATGTATATATATATGTATATATATATGTATGTATATACACCACGCCCAGCATGGAACCCAATGTGGGGCTTGAACTCATGACATATATATATATATATACACACACACATAAAATTCTAATCTTTAGGGGCGCCTGGGTGGCTCAGTGGGTTAAAGCCTTTGCCTTCGGCACGGGTCATGATCCCAGGGTCCTGGGATAAAGATTAGAATTTTTTTTTTAAAGATTTTATTTATTTATTTGACAGACAGAGATTACAAGTAGGCAGAGAAGCAGGCAGAGAGAGAGGAAGGGAAGCAGGCCCCCTGCTGAGCTGAGAGCCCGATGTGGGACTCAATCCCAGGACCCTGAGATCATGACCTGAGCCGAAGGCAGCGGCTTAACCCACTGAGCCACCCAGGCGCCCAAAGATTAGAATTTTTTTAAAGATTTTATTTTTTTAAAAAGATTTATATACATATATATATATATACCACGCCCAGCACGGAGCCCAATGTGGGGCTTGCACTCACGACCCTGAGATCAAGAACTGGGCTGAGATCAAGAGTTGGACACTTAGCCACTTGAGCCACCTAGATACCCACAGTCATTACTTGACTTTTATCTAAAATTATACAGGGCACCTGGGTGGCTCAGTCAGTTAAGTGTCTGCCTTCAGCTCAGGTCATGATCCTGGAGTACTGAGATTAAGCCCCACAATGTGCACCCTGCTCAACAGAGAGCTTGCTTCTCCCTCTGCCCCTCACCCTGTTCCTGTTCTCTCTTGCTCACTCACTTGCTCTCTCTCTCTCAAATAAATAAATCTAAAAAATATATATATACATTCTTGGGATGCTGGGTGGCTCAGTGAGTTAAGCATCCAGCTTTGGGTCATGATCTCATGAGTTGTGAGATAAGGGCCCACATCAGGCTCCATTCTCTTGAATGGGGAGTCTGCTTGAAGATTCTCTCCCTCTGCCTTTCCCCTCACTCACTCACTCTCTCTCTCAAATAAATAAATATTTTAAAAATTATAAATTCCCATTCTTTTTAAAAATTAATCCATTTCTAGATACAAAGAAGAAATTGGTAAACATACCAAAACTCTACCATTTATGAAAAAAAATCAGGGTTAATGTTTGGTGATTATAGTTCTA
The DNA here is from genome assembly GCF_009829155.1 of Mustela erminea. Taxonomy (NCBI): domain Eukaryota; kingdom Metazoa; phylum Chordata; class Mammalia; order Carnivora; family Mustelidae; genus Mustela; species Mustela erminea. The sequence goes on along the minus strand of NC_045621.1, from coordinate 111,222,693 downwards.
GACATTACAGTAAAAGGAAATAATTGAGATATGAAAGGCAGATAATCATTTTTTAGGCTGGATTTCACCATGAAAGCTATTTTTTAAATGAACAGCATTAAATTTGTTTTGCTTAAATTTAAAGATCAAAAAACTAAAACGAAATAGAGGGAATTACTGAGTTTTAGTACAAGAGATGTTAATTCTTTTTTAAAACTCCTCCTTGAAGGGGAGCAGAATATGCTACTCTACCACTTTGGCATGTGGATTATCTTAAACTGAGGTCAATCAACATCCAGAAGCCCCAGGAAAAAGCTTTTTACCTCCCCCTTAACTGCCTGAAAGAATTTAGATAGAAGATCTGGTCTATCTAAACTAACACCAGAGATAACTACAAAGAATATGGCATAGGCATGGGTAAACTGGGAAGAGGGGTGGACTGGAGATCAAATTCCTCTCTGTCCCACTGTCTCCACAAAGCATGGCAAACATGTTTACCAAACTTCTGCTCTGTCTTCCTATAAATTTTCTTCTTTCCTGCCTTCGAAGTCCCACACCCCTACCCCTTCTCCTCTGCTCAGGACAGCATGTAAGTCTTAATTGCCTGACTGCCTGTGGATTTCATATTCTTTTAAGGCTCCTGTACATGTATCATTAGATTTGTTTTTCCCGGGCGCCTGGGTGGCTCAGTGGGTTAAGCCGCTGCCTTCGGCTCAGGTCATGATCTCAGGGTCCTGGGATCGAGTCCCGCATCGGGCTCTCTGCTCAGCGGGGAGCCTGCTTCCTCCTCTCTCCCTCTCTGCCTGCCTCTCTGCCTACTTGTGATCTCTCTCTGTCAAATAAATAAATAAAATCTTAAAAAAAAAAAAAAAAGATTTGTTTTTCCCTTGTTAATCTGTGCCATGTCAATTTAATTGTTAAGCCAGCCAAAGAACCTGGAAGGGAAGAAGGAGAAGTTTTCCTCCCCTACACTTTCTTGTATATGGGCAAACCTCACTTTATTGCACTTACCTTTATTGTACATCACAGATACTGCATTTTTTACAGATTGAAGATTTGCTGCAACCCTGCATTGGGCAAGTCTCTTAGCACCATTTTCCAAAAGCATCTTCTCATTTTGTGTCTCTGTGTCACATTTTACTAATTCTTGCAATATCTCAAACTTTTTTTCATTATTATTATATTTGTTACAGTGATCTATGATCAGTGATCTTTTATGTTACTAGAGCCATTGCTATTGAGTGTCACAAACCATATCCATATAAAATGGTGAATTTAATGGATACAGGTGTATGTTCTGACTGCTCCACTGACCAGCCACTCCCCTATCTCTCTCCCTCTGCTCAGACCTCCTTATTCCCTAAGACACAACAATATTGAAATCAGTACAATAAGCCTACAATGGTCTCTAAGTGTTCAAGTGAAAGGAAGAGTCGCATATCTCTCACTTTAAATAGGAAACTAGAAATGATTAAGCTTAGTGAGGAAGGTATGTCAGGAGCCAATACAGGTCTAAAGCTAAGGCTCTTATACAAAACAGTCAGCCAAGATGTGTGCAAAGAAAAAGTTCTTGAAGGAAATTAAAAGAGCTACTCCGGAGAACACATGAATGATAAGAAAATGAAACAGCCTTATTGCTGATAAGGAGAAAGTTTGAGTGGTCTGGACAGAATAAACTAGCTACAACATCTCATTAACTACATCCTAGTCCAGAAAAAAAAAAAAAAAACTAATTCTCTTCAGTTCTATGAAGTCTGAGGGAGGTAAAGAAGCTGTAGGGAAAAAAAGTCTGAAGCTAGCAGAGGTTGGTTCATGAGGTTTAAGAAAAGAAGCTGTATCTATAATATCAAACTATAAGGTGAAGCAGCATGTGCTGATGTAGAAGCTGCAGCAAGTTCTCCAAAAGATCCACCTAAGATCATTAATGAAGGTGGCTACACAAAACAACAGATTTTCAGTGCAGACAAACAACCTTCTATTGGAAAAGGATGCCATCTGGGACTTTCATAGCTAGGGAAAAGAAATCAATGCCTGGCTTCAAAGCTTCAAGGAACAGGCTGACTCTCTTGATAGGAGCCAATGGAGCTGGTGACTTTAAGTTGACCTCAGTGCTCATAGACCATTCTGAAAATCCTAGAGCCCTTAAGAATTATGTTTAAATATACTCTATACTCTGCCTGTGCTCTGTAAAAGGAAAAATAAAGCCTGGATGAGAGTACTTCTATTTACAACATGGTTTACTGAGTATTTTAAGCCCACTGTTGAGGCCTACTGCCTACTGTTGAAATAAAGATCTCATTCAAAGTATTACTTCTCAGGTAAGTAATACTTAAGGTGTTAAGGTGGCACCTTCAGTTCAGGTCATGATCTCAGGGTCCTGGGATCAAGCCCTGCATCAGGCTCCCTGCTTAATGGGGAGTCTGCTTCTTCCTCTCCCCTTGCTCCTACCCCTCACTGATTTTCTCTCTCTCTCTCTCTTTCTCTCATAAATAAATAAAATCTTTTTTAAAAAGTATTGGAGTCCCTGGGTGGCTAAGTGGGTCAAACCTCTGCCTTTGGCCCAGGTCCTGATCTCAGGGTCCTGGGATCAAGCTCAGCAGGGAGCCTGCTTCCCCTTGTCTCTCTCTGCCTGCCTCTCTGCCTATTTGTGATCTCTCTCTCTCTGTGTCAAATAAATAAATAAAATCTTTTTAAAAAAATAAAAATAAAAAATTTTAAAAAGGATTACAGCTCATTGAAAATGCATGTGGTCACTCAAGAGCTCTGATGGGTATGTGCAATGAGATTAATGTCGTTTTCATGTCTGCTAACACAACGTCCATTTTGCAGCCCATAGATCAAGGAGTAATTTTAATTTTAAAGTCTTATTATTTCAGTTCATGGATCTAACTGCCATGGTTATTCCTCTGATGGACATGGGAAAAGGTAATTGAAAACCTTCTGGAGGGGCGCCTGGGTGGCTCAGTGGGTTAAGCCGCTGCCTTCGGCTCAGGTCATGATCTCAGGGTCCTGGGATGGAGTCCCGCATCGGGCTCTCTGCTCAGCAGGGAGCCTGCTTCCTTCTCTCTCTCTCTCTCTCTCTCTCTGCCTGCCTCTCAGTGTACTTGTAATTTCTCTCTGTCAAATAAATAAATAAAATCTTTAAAAAAAAATAAAAAAAAAAGAAAACCTTCTGGAAAGGATTCGCCATTCCAGATACCATTAAAAACACTTATGATTCATGAGAAGAGGTTAAAATATCATCATTAACCAGACTTTGAAAGAAAGTGATTTCAGCCCTCATGGATGACTTTGAGGGTTTCCTTCCTCAGTTGAGGAAGTACTGAAGTTGTGGTAGAAATACCAAGAGAATTAGGATCAGAAGTGGAGCCTGAAGGTGCTCTTCGGTGGCTCAGTCACTTAGGTGTCTGACTTCAGCTTGGGTCATGATATTGGGGTCCCGGGATCGAGCCCCATGTAGGGATCTATGCTCAGCGGAGAGCCTGTTTGTCCCTTTGCCCCTCCCCACTCCTCCTCCTCATGATGTCTCTATGTCTGTCTCTCAATAAATAAATAAAATCTTAAAGCAGAAAGAAAGAGGGGCGCCTGGGTGGCTCAGTGGGTTAAGCCTCTGCCTTCGGCTCCGGTCATGATTTCAGGGTCCTGGGATAGAGTCCCATATCGGGCTCTCTGCTTGGTAGGGAACCTGCTTCCTCCTCTCTCTCTCTCTCTGCCTGCCTCTCTGACTACTTGTAATCTCTCTGTGTCAAATAAATAAATAAAATCTTTTTAAAAAAAAAGAAGAAGAAGAAGAAGAAGGAACGAAAGGAAGGAAAGAAGAAAAAGAAATGGAGCCTGGGGCGCCTGGGTGGCTCAGTGGGTTAAGCCGCTGCCTTCGGCTCAGGTCATGATCTCAGAGTCCTGGGATCGAGTCCCGCATCGGGCTCTCTGCTCAGCAGGGAGCCTGCTTCCTCCTCTCTCTCTCTGCCTGCCTCTCTGCCTACTTGTGATCTCTCTCTGTCAAATAAATAAATAAAATCTTAAAAAAAAAAAAAAAAAGAAATGGAGCCTGAAGATGGTACTGAATTGCTGCAATCTCATGATAAAATTTGAACAAATAAGGAGTGGCTTCTTATGGATAAGCAAAGAAAGTGGTTTCTTTTTTTTTTAAGATTTTATTTCTTTATTTGACAGAGACACAGAGAAAGAGGGAACATAGCAGGGGGAGTGGGAGAGAGAGAAAGTAGGCTTCCCGCTGAGCAGGGAGCCCAATGCAGGGCTCAATTCCAGGACCCTGGGATGATGACCTGAGCTGAAGGCAGATGCTTAACGACTAAGCTACCCAGGTGCCCCCCAAAATTGTTTTTTTAAAGATTTTATTTATTTATTTGACAGACAGAAAGAGATCACAAGTAGGCAGAGAGGCAGGCAGAGAGAGAAAGGGGGAAGCAGGCTCCCTGTTGAGCAGAGAGCCCAATGCAGGGCTCTGACCCAGGACCCTGGGATCATGACCTGGGCCAAAGGCAGAGGCTTTAACCCACTGAGTCACCCAGGCACCCCCCATTTTTTGTTTCTTGAGACGGAGCCTATTCCAGGTGAAAATGCTGTAAAGATTGTTGATATGACAACAAAAGATTTAGAATATTAAAAAACTTAGTCAATAAATCAGTGGCCATGTTTGAGAGGATTGACTCCAATTTTGAAAGAAGTTCTACTATAGGTAAAATACTATTTTTGTGGGTGAAATATTATTAAACAACATTGCATATTGGCAGACAAATCATTCATGAAAGGAAGAGTCCACTGATGGCATAGATTCATTGTTGTCTTACTTTAACAAATTGCCACAGCCACCCCCTCTTTCAGTGACCCTGGTCAGCAGCCATAAACATTGAGACAAAACCCTCCACCAGCAAAAAGATTATGACTCACAGAAAGCTCAAATTATGGTTTGCATTTTTTAGCAATCAACTTTTTTAAAATTATATACATAGGGGTTTTTTTAAGATTTTATTTATTTATTTGACAGACAGAAAGAGATCACAAGTAGGCAGAGAGGCAGGCAGAGAGAGAGAGGAGGAAGCAGGCTCCCCGCTGAGCAGAGAGCCCGACGCGGGACTCGATCCCAGGACCCTGAGATCATGACCTGAGCCGAAGGCAGTGGCTTAACCCACTGAGCCACCCAGGCGCCCCTATACATAGGTTTTTAAACACAATGCTATTTCACACTTAATAGTCTACAGTATAGTGTAAATATAACTTTTATATGCACTGGGAAACCAAAAAAATCATTGACTCTCTTTATTGCAATATTTACTTTATTGCAGTAGTCTAAAACCAAGCCTGCAGTATCTCCACCGTATACATACATAGTAGAGTTTTCCCTGAAGTAAACATACTTAAATTGCATGTGAAAGAGACAGACACAAAGAAAAAGTGATACAGAACAATTACCATAAAGACCCTACTTGGGGTGCCTGGCTGGCTCAATTGGTAGAGCATGCAACTCTTGATCTCAGGGTTGTAGGTTCCAGACCGATGTGGAGTATAGGAATTACTTGAAAATAAAATCTTGGGTGCCTGAGTGACTCAGTGAGTTAAGCCTCTGCCTTTGGCTCAGGTCGTGGTCTCAGGGTCCTGGAATCAAGGACCTCAAGACCTCATTGGGCTTTCGGCTCAGCGGGGAGTCTGCTTCCTTCTCTCTCTCTGCCTGCCTCCCTCCCTACTTGTGATCTCTCTCTCTGTCTGTCAAATAAATAAATAAAATCTTTAAGATTAAAAAAAAAGAAAAAAGACCCTAGGGGCACCTGGGTGGCTCAGTCAGTTAAGTGTCTACCTTCAGCTCAGGTCATGATCTCAGAGTCCTGGGATAGAATCCTGCATCAGGCTCCCTGCTCACCGGGGAATCTGCTTCTCTCCGTGATCCTTCCCCTTCTCATTCTCTCTCTGTCTCTCACTCTTTCTCTCTCTCAAATAAATAAAACCTTAAAAAAAAAAAAGACCCTACTTGGTTACATTTCTGAACTGTAAGGATAAACATTTTTTCAGACACTAAGCATAAATTGCAAGCCTTCATGCAAAGACAATTCCATGGGGAAAGAATAGTCTTTTCAATAAATGATACTAAGGTAATTGGATATCCACATATGAAAGGATGGTTTTTGGATCCTTACCTCATTCTATATGCAAAAATTGGATCTAAAGGGCCAAAAAAACCTATATGTAAGAACCAAAATCATAGAACTCTGAGAAGAAAACAGTATATTTAGTTAGGCAATAATTACTTAGCTATAAAACCATGCATACGTGACAATAGAAAAAAATAGGTTGGATTTTATCAAAATTTAAAACTTTTGTACTTCAAGTGACATCACCAAAAAAAAAAAAAGAAAAGGCAATCCACAGAATAGGAGAATACATTTATAAATCTTGTATCTGCTTAGGACTTGTATCTAGAATACTTAAACAACACTTGCAACTCAATAATAAGACAACTCATTTTTTAAATGGGCAAAGGATTTAAATAAACATTTGTTCAAATAAGATGTGAAGGGTACCTGGGTGACTCAGTTGGTTGAGTGACTGCCTGTGGCTCAGGTCATGATCCTGGAGTCCCAGGATCGAGTCTCGCATTGGAGGGGGTTCCTGCTCAGCAGAAAGTCTGCTTCTCCCTCTGATTCTCCTCCTCAGGCTCTCTCATTCTATCTCTCTCTCTCAAATAAATAAATAAAATCTTTTTTCCTCAGGAAATTAAATATAGAACTTCCCTATGACCCTGCCAATGCACTCCTGGGTATTTACCCCAAAGATACAGATGTCATGAAAAGAAGGGCCATCTGTACCCCAATGTTTATAGCAGCAATGGCCACGGTCGCCAAACTGTGGAAAGAACCAAGATGCCCTTCAACGGATGAATGGATAAGGAAGATGTGGTCCATATACACTATGGAGTATTATGCCTCCATCAGAAAGGATGAATACCCAACTTTTGTAGCAACATGGACGGGACTGGAAGAGATTATGCTGAGTGAAATAAGTCAAGCAGAGAGAGTCAATTTTCATATGGTTTCACTTATTTGTGGAGCATAACAAAAAGCATGGAGGACATGGGGAGTTAGAGAGAAGGGGGTTGGGGCAAATTGGAAGGGGAGGTGAATCATGAGAGACTATGGACTCTGAAAAACAATCTGAGGGGTTTGAAGTGGCGGGGGGGGGGGGGAGGTTGGGGTACCAGGTGGTGGGTATTATAGAGGGCACAGATTGCATGGAGCACTGGGTGTGGTGAAAAAATAATGAATACTGTTTTTCTGAAAATAAATAAATTGAAAAAATTTAAAAAAAAGAGAATTGAAACATATGTCCACCCAAAAACTTGATCATGAACTTTCATAATAGAAGTGGGAGCAATCTGGGGCTCCTGGGTGCCTCAGTGAGTAAAGCATCCAGCTTTTGGTTTTGTCTCAAGTCATAATCTCATGGGTTGCAGGATGGAGCCCTGAAACAAGATTTGTACTCAGCAAGGAGTCTGCTTGAAGATTCTCTCTCTGCCCCTCCCCTCACCTAAGTGCACTCTCTTTCAAATAAATTGATCTTAAAAAAATAAAAAATAGGGGCACCTGGGTGGCTCAGTTAGGGCCTCTGCCTTCGGCTCAGGTCATGATCCCAGGGTCCTGGTCTGAGCCCTGCATCGGGCTCTCTGCTCAGCAGGGAGCCTGCTTCCCCCACTCTCTCCCTGACTGCCTCTCTGCCTACTTGTGATCTCTGTCTTTCAAATAAATAAAATCTTTAAAAATAAATAAATAAAAATAAGAGTGAAAACAACTCAAATATCCATCGACTGTTGACTGTGCAAACAAAATGTGCTACAGTGGAATATTACTCGACCATAAACTGGGATGAATTACTGATACATGCTATAACATAAATGAGCCTGGAAAAACATGCTGAGTGAAAGAAGCCAGACACAAAAGACCAAACATTCATGATACCATATATACACAAAATACCTAGAATAGCCAAATTCATACATCAGTGTTTGCCAAGGGCTGGAGGGAGGAGACATTAGGGAATGGATAAGAAGTTTCTCTTTGGGGTGATAAAAATGTTACAAAATTAGATAATGGTAATGGTTGCAAAACTCTAAATATACAGAAATTAAGTTGTATACTTTTAGCAGGTGATTTTATGGCATGTAAATTATATCTCAGTAAAGCTACTTTAAAACAAAAAAAAGTTTCTTCAAGACCTCAAAAATAGGGGCGCCTGGGTGGCTTAGTCAGTTAAGTGTCTTGCCTTCAGCTCTGGTCATGATCCCAGGATCCTGGGTCCGAGTCCCGTATCAGGCTCCCTGCTCAGTGGGGAGCCTGCTTCTCCCTCTGCCCCTGCTTCTCCCTCTGCCTCTGCTTCTCCCCCTGCTTGTGCTCTCTCTCTCTCAAATAAAAAAAATAAAAAAAAAACCTTAAAAAAAAAAAAAAAAGACCTGGGGCACCTGGGTGGCTCAGTGGGTTAAAGCCTCTGCCTTCAACTCAAGTCATGATCCCAGCGTCCTGGGATCGAGCCCCGCATCGGGCTCTCTGCTCAGCAGGGAGCCTGCTTCCTCCTCTCTCTCTGCCTGCCTCTCTGTCTACTTGCAATCTCTGTCAAATAAATAAATAAAATCTTAAAAAAAAAAAAGACCTCAATAAGACTCACCTGACTTCACTGTGCCAAATTCAGTGACACACAGCAATGTCTAACCTCTAAGGGAAAGATTAACCTAAAATTTTTATACACAGTCAAAATGTCTATTCAAATACAAAAGCAACAGGCAGACTGCTGAAAAAGGCACACAAGAGAGAAATCTAGCTAAACAAGAAAGATTGAAACTAAAGAATATGACACCAGAGAAGTGAAGGTAAAAGAATTAGAAGTGAAAATTCAATCAACTTAAATATAGAACAAAGATAAAACAATAGGGAAAACACAGTTTGAATAGAATGTAAATGTTATAAACAAAGAAAGAAAATTGAGTCCTTTCTTTCAGAGATGAGGAGAAAAATATTAAACTACTTTCCTCTTCCCTTCTTTCTGCCTTTTGAGTTTGTTCTCTATATACATGTTTAGTTTTGTTTTTTAACATAGTCAGTATGGCTCTAGTTTACATTGTTCTATGGGAACGAACAACTCCAAAACCTCAGTGGCTCAACAGTACAAGTTTATTCCTTGCTCAGGTCACATATCTAATACTGGTTGTCCCAGGGTTCTGCACTACACACTCACCTTGTGACCTAGACTGACAGAGCTTCACCATCTTGGAGCTGCAGCCCTGAAAATACCTGGCCCTCACGTCAACACACTAGGGGAAAGACTGCTGGACGGTGATCACTGGGCAATAAAAGGCTTCAGTTCAGAGGCAAGACTTGTCACTTTGACTGGCTCCTCTGACTCACAGCCCATTGCCCTGTCTTATCTACAAAGGGACAAAAAATGTAAAGTCCAATGTCCCTGGCAGCAAAGGAGGACTGGATATGGGCAAGCTCTTAAAGGATCAACCTCAGCACAGGATGTGGCTCTGGCCAGTCAAATTTGCCTTCCTTGGACTTGAAGTACATTTCTAAGATGTTAAAGGGTCCTAAATGATAGAGAGTCTTCTGTCTCTAGTCATTTTGAAATAGACCTCCCTTCCTAGGGTCCTAAAGCCAGGAGCACTGTGTCTGGGGATTAGCTTCAGGATCTTATACTGGTCAGTGACACCCTTGCTGTCCTCATAGGACCTGTGGTTAAGTTTCAATTTTGACTGTGGTTTTCCTGTGTGTCTGTAGCCAACCTGTTTCACCAGGTCTCCAAAGATGTCCATGTTTTTCCATAAATTATTTATTTCCCTACAGCAGCCAAAGTGGATTTTTGTCATTTGAAACTGAAAACCCTTCCTGATTGTGGACTGCTATGCATATAGCAATCAGGACAATCACGTGACTGGGAAACCTGCCCATTTTCATTTACTTGTTCTGTGCTTATGGATGAGACTTATGATAGAAAAGCTGTATTTATGGGTTCGGCATAAAGGAATTTACTCCCATTCCCCAAGTGGGGCTATTCCTACCAGAATTACCCTTGTTAGATTGGTCTTTTTTTTTTTTTTTGAAGATTTTATTTACTTATTTGACAGAGAAAGAACACAAGCAGGGGTAGCAGCAGGCAGAGGAAAAGGGAGAAGCAGACTCCCTACTGAGTAAGGAGTCCAATGTGGGGCTTGATCCCTGGACCCTGGGATCATGACCTGAGCCAAAGGCAGCTGCTTAACTGACTGAGCCACCCAGGATCCCCTTGTTTGGCCTTTTGGAGACCTTTATTTCCCTTAAGAGTAAGAACAAAAGAAATAATGTATCCTATCAACTATGATAGGACATTCTTTCTCAAAAGAATTCTCTTCTCATCCCACTTCTTTCTCAAAACTGAGAACTTCGGATATTTTTAAAAGATATTTTATTTATTTATTATAAAGAGAGAGCACAAGCAGGTGGGGGAGGGGCCAAAGGAGAAGGGGAAACAGATACCCCACTGAGCAGGAAGCCCAATGAGATGACACAGGTCTCCATCCCAGGACCCTGAGATCATGACCTGAGCCAAAGACAGATACTCAATCAAGTGGGTCACACAGGTGCCCCCTTTGGATTTTTTTTCATCAGTAATTGAACACTACCTGTAGCTCTACCAGCACTTTAGGGTGAGAGATAGAAATAATTTCTCAAGTACTAAACTGAAGCTAACTGCCAACTCCATTTTGTGAAGAAAAGTATGGTGTCAAGCAACTTCCAGCTACAAAAAGGACACATAAAACCCACAGACCGGGAGGGAATATTTCTAAATCATATATCTGACTTGTATCCAGAGTATATAAAGAATATTTATAACCCAATAATAAAAAGGATTACCCTATTAAAACATGGACAAAGAATTTGATTTTGATATTGCTATATATCTATTATACACATACACACACACACACACACACACACACACACACACATATCAAGGACATATACATTAAAAGATATTAGGAGGGGCGCCTGGGTGGCTCAGTGGGTTAAGCCTCTACCTTCGGCTCAGGTCATGATCCCAGGGTCCTGGGATGGAGAACCTGCATGGGGCTCTCTGCTCAGCAGGGAGACTTCTTACCCCACCTCTCTGCCTGCCTCTCTGCCTACTGTGATCTCTGCCGAATAAATAATAAATAAAATCTTTTTTAAAAAATAAAAATAAAAGATATTAGGAAAATGCAAATCAAAGTCACAATGAGATGGCACATCACACCCAGTAGGATGGCTACAATTATAAAGAGGAACAATAACAAGTATTGTCAGAGATGTGGAGTAACTGGAACACTCTTCCATGGCTGGTGGGAATGGAGGGTGGTGTGGCCAATCTGGAAAACAGTCTGGTGGTTCCTCCTAATGTTAAAGCTAGAGTTACCACATAATCCAGCCAAACCACTGCTCAGTTGACAACCAAGAGAAATGAAATACTTGTCCACAAAATATACTTGTACCCAAATGCTATAGCAGCATTATTCACAGTAGCCAAGAAGCGGAAACACTTTGAATGTCCGTCAACCAGAGAGAGGATAAATACAATGCACTCTATCCACATTGTGGATTGTTATTCTGCAATAAAAAAAGATGGAGAACTGATACATGTTACAACAGGGAGGGACATCGAAAACATGATCCCCAGTGAAAGAAGCCAGTCACAAAGGCCTCATGTTACATCACTGCATTTGTATGAACTCCCCAAAAGAGGAAATCCATAGAGATAGAAAGTAGCTTAGTGGTCACCAGGGCCTGGGGGTAGAGGCCCTGGTGAGAAGGAGCTGCTAACCAGTATGGGTTTTCTTTTTGGAGTGATGAAAATGTTCTAAAATCAATTGTGGCGGTCATACAACTTTGAACCACTGAATTGTATACTTTTCTAAAAGATTTTATTTTTAAGCAATCTCTACATCCAACCTAGGGTTTTCAAACTTACAACCCAAAGATCAAGAGTCACAGGCTGTATGGACTGAGCCAGACAGGTATCCCATGAATTGTATACTTTATTTTGTTTATTTTTTTATTTATTTATTTTTTTAGAGAGAGCGAGACAGAGAACGAGTGCACCGGAGGTGGGGGGGCGGAGGGAGAGAATTTTTTTTAAGATTTTATTTATTTATTTCACAGAGTGAGAGATAGAGAGAGAGCACAAGCAGGGGGAGTGGCAGGCAGAAGGAGAAGCAGGCTCCCCACTGAGCAGGGTGCCCCATGAAGGGCTGTATCCTAGGACCCTGGGATCGTAACCTGAGCTGAAGGCAGAGGCTTTAACACACTGAGCCACCCAGGCGCCTCCAGAAATTTTTTTTAAGATTTTATTTATTTATTTGAGAGAGAAAGAATGAGAGAGAGAGAAAAAACACGAGAAGGGGAGGGCCAGAGGGAGAAGCAGACTCCCAGCCGAGCAGAGAGCCCAATGCGGAAATCTATCCCTGGACTCCGGAATCATGACCTGAGCTGAAGGCAGATACTTAACCAACTGAGCCACCCAGGTGCCCCCAGAAACTTTTTTTTTTTTTAAAGATTTTATTATTTATTTGTCAGAGAGAGAGAGAGAGAGCGAGCACAGGCAGACAGAATGGCAGGCAGAGGCAGAGAGAGAAGCAGGCTCCCTGCCAAGCAAGGAGCCCAATGTGGGACTCGATCCCAGGACGCTGGGATCATGACCTGAGCTGAAGGCAGCTGCTTAACCAACTGAGCCACCCAGGCGTCCCCCCCAGAAACTTTTTTTGAGGCTTGAATAAGTTTGTTATTCTCATTTTCAGCTTTTGAAAGTGATTATGTTGGAAGAAAGGAGATCAGCTTCTTGCCACTAAGAGTGAGTTAGAGTTTTGCCTTGGGGGATAACTGATTAGTTTGGGCCTAAGCCATATGTGGTGCCTGGGTGGCTCAGTCATTAAGTGTCTCAGGTCATGATGTGGGATCAAGCCCCACAACAGGCTCCCTGTAGCAGGCTCCCTGCTCGGCGGGAAGCCTGCTTCTCCCTCTTCCACTCCCTCTGCCCCTCCTTGCTGTGTCTCTGTCAAATAAATAAATAAATAAATAAATAAATAAACCTTTCATATATATATATATATATATATTTTTTTTTTTTTTTCCCAGTGCTTGACACCCTTCCCTTGTTCTCCCTCACCTTGTCCAAGGAGCATCTTCCAAAGACCAAAGTGAGAGCTTAATCATGTTTCCCTACCATCATGTCCAGGATGTGGGTAGAGGAAGGACCTCGAAAACCCTTTTCACTGAAGCCCTGGGACCTAAAGCATTATAGAGAACACTGAAAGGAATTAATGACTCTAGACATTGGCCAAAAAATCAAGGATTTCCTTGCTTGTCCCTCCACCCATTCCTTTCTCCATAGGGCTTCCCCTGGAGGACTGCATCTCAGAATGAGCCAATGCCCTTCAGTGTAACAAGTCTCTCATCTGGAAAGTTCATGTGGTCAAGATAACTAGCACTGGATAGAAGTTGCTGCTTTTTAGGAAAGACAGCTTCTAATACATGGTCGTAAGCACCCACCTGGGGTCTGAGGTCTGGGTGGTGCCCTGGATGGGGCTGGCAACTCTTCGGCAGGATGGCTAGGTCACTCTAATTTTAGGGCCTCAATATCCTTGTCTGTAAAATAAAAAGTTTGGATTGAATAATTTCTAACTCTTGGATTACAGTTTCTTTCATTTATTTATTTATTTGACAGAGTGAGAGAGCACAAGCAGGGGGAGTGGCAGGCAGAGGGAGAAGCACACTCCCCACTAAGGAGGGACCCAAAAGCAGACTCAATCCCAGGACCCAGAAATCATGACCTGAGCCAAAGGCAGACGGTTAACCCACTGAGCCAGCCAGGCACCCCCATACTAGTAATATATAATCTTATCTTATGAAAGGGCAAATGCTTTCAAGGCAGCATTGGCCAATAGGTCCCTAAAAGTGGGCTTCCCACTAACGTGAAGAATCCACGTTTGTCCCTGCCAACTTTCAGGTGAGTGTCTGGAAGGAAAGAAAATGTAGGTCTTCCTGACCTATATCTCCCTCTGCTCCGCATAAGAAACTACTGTTCAGAGGTGTGTGTATCCTTCCCATCTTCTTTTCCACAGAGTGACATGCAGACAGAAAGGCATGTTCAGAGACCAATCACAGTGATTTTAGGTCGTTGGCCTTTTCATTTCACAATTCCTTAGAGAGTTTTCTTTTTCTTTTTTTTAAAGATTTATTTATTCATTTTAGAGAGTGAGTGTCCCTACCCCCACGCATGCACACATGAGTGGGGGTAGGGACAGAGGGAGAGGGAGAGAAGTAGACTCCCTGCTGAATGTGGAACCCTACCTGGGACCCCATCCCACAACCCTGAGATCACCACCCCAGCAGAAATCAAGAACCCAGTGGAAATCAAGAGCCTGGCTCTCAACTAACTGGGTTGCCCAGTCTCCCCTAGAGAGTTTTCTTTATTGGCCGTAGAGCTCCACCAGGCGATTTTTCCCAGATGCAAGGTTTTTTGTTTGGTTGGTTTTTTAACTTTTTTAAAGATGTTATTTATTTGACACAGAGAGACACAGCAAGAGAGGGAACACAAGCAGGGGGAGAGAGAGAGGGAGAAGCAGGCTTCCCAAATATTTGGAAGCCCAATGCAGGGCTCAATCCCAGGACTCTGGGATCATGACCCTAGCCAAAGGCAGAAGCTTAACTGACTGAGCCACCCAGACGCCCCAAGGTTTTTTAACTTTTTATTATTATTTTTAAATAATCGCTACCCTAACATGGGGTTTGAATTCATGAACCTGAGATCAAGAGTCACATGCTCTACTGACTGAGCCAGCCAGGCACAGCCCAGCTGCATGTTTTTATTTCATGAACTCACTTATAATGCATTCTGGATGTATCCTTCCTAATGATGAAATTAGTAGCAAACATTCTCTTTTCTGTCATTAAAAAAAAAAAGCCACATATCCTTGCATTCGTGTTTGTGTGCACATATGCCTGATACCTAGAAACAGGGCTGTGACAAAAGGCAGCTCCCCAGATGCTGACCGTTGCTATGTATCCTTCCAGTCTGTTTTCCAGGCTGTGGCATGAAGATAGAGAAGCATACAGAGAAATATATGCATACATAGAAATATATCCCAGTGTCTGTATTGTAAAAAAGTGAGACTGAGGTTGGATTTTGGATTTTGACAGGTGCTGCCAAGTCACTTTCCCAAAGGCTATATCACACAGTCCCTGCCTCTCCACACTCCCTTATACTGGAAAGTGTTGATAATGTTTACATTTTACCAGCCTAATGATAGAAACATGTTCTTATTTTTAAAATATTTTATTTATTTATTTGAGAGAGAAAGAGAGCATGAGAAGGGAGAGGGTCAGAGGGAGAAGCAGACTCCCTGCTGGGTGGGGAGCCCCATGCGAGGACTCCAGGATCATGACCTGAGGAGAAGGAAGTCACACAACTGACTGAGACACCCAGGCGCCCTGACAGAAACATGTTCTAACTTACAATTTCCTAATTGCCAGTAGGACTGATGGTTTCAGTTTATGTTTATTAGCCATTTGCCTTCCTTACGCTATGCATTGCCTATTTATTATGGTCGACTTCTCTTTGTTTTTGGTTTTTTGGGTTTTTTTTTTCTCTTTCTTATCAATTTGCAATTAGACTATCACCATCGTGGATATTAGCCTTTTGATTATCACTCAGTTTCCCGTTAGCCTGGTTTTCCTAACAATTTTGCTACTACTTCCCTTTTGTTCACCATCATGTTAGCAACCCTTTACCTTGATGTTATCATCTCATTTCAAGAAAACAAAACAAAACAAACACTGAGCTCCTAATTTTCCCTCTTTTAAATATTAAGTTCTTGGGGCACCGGTGTGGCTCAGTGGGTTAAAGCCTCTGCCTTTGGCTCGGATCATGATCTCGAGGTCCTGGGATGGAGCCCCACATCGGGCTCTCTACACAGCGGGAGTCAGCTTCCTCCTCTCTCTCTGCCTGCCTCTCTGCCTGCTTGTGATCTCTCTGTCAAATAAGTAAATAAATAAATCTTTAAAAAAAATTAAGTTCTCGGGGTGCCTGGGTGGCTCAGTGGGTTAAGCCTCTGCCTTTCAGCTCAGGTCATGGTCTCAGGGTCCTGGGATCGAGCCCCACATCGGGCTCTCTGCTATGCGGTGAGCCTGCTTCCCCCTCTCTCTGCCTGCCTCTCTGCCTACTTGTGATCTCTCCTCTCTCTCTGTCAAATAAATAAATAAAATCTTTAAAAAAAATTAAGTTCTCTTATGCCTGGATATGAAATATTCATGCAAGTCAGCAAGGACCTTGAGGTTAGCCAAACAAGTGTTTCCCCCAAAAACATTCAGGAACAATTACTCTGAACCTACCTCGTACACAGCAGCGCAAAGCCACTCCTTCTGAGCACCTTTCTTTCCCCCTCTCTGTGCAGGAAGCGCACATTTGTTCAGGTGGCTTGTCCACAGGCTCCCCTGTGTTCAAAGAGTAGGTCCGCAGAGGCAGAATGCAGGTATTCACTCTAATGTCACTTTATCTAAAGCACATTTGTCTGGCTCTCGGCTTTAGATGCATCTACTTATTCTTGATGTCTGATGTCTATATTCTATGAGTGTATGTTAAGGATCCTGTATATCTAGAAAACTATAACGTGTGGCCTTTTAGCCTTTGCAGGGCCAAGGTGACAGGAGAGAGAATAGGGACTGCAGGAGGTGATGTCCCTTCTCCCTTCTGATGGGTAAGTAAATATTGGGACATATTATTGAGGCTATGCCTGATGTCATGTCTGGGTTATAGCAGGGTCGGAGTAGGTGGTAGCAATCATTACCATGCATGTTAATATAATTTTAAAATCACGTTTCCACAAGTACTTAGTTGTACGGATTTATCTCCTAAAGTACAGCTAAGAGGCATCTTAATCTGCACTGATATCATTTCCTGCTGAGTTTCCTGAAATGTCCAGGCTGAGATGTAGGCACAAGATGCCAGGATTGGCTCTTGTTGGCAGTTAGTAGACAGGAAAAGCTTCCATAAAACATAAAATTGCCATTAGCTTAATTTTTTTAAGGTCACTGAGGAAGGCTGTATTTGGCACCACTGGCTTGGCTCGGCCATTACCAGCAATAAGCTTAATGTGAACACATGGCAGCTGGAACTGCAAATGTTTTCCTTGAAGGTAAGTTGGGAATAGCGTTTCTTGGAAAGTTTAACTTTTTAGAGCAACACTGGAAGTTTTCATCTACAGACACTTAAGGGTTAATGGCCACTGGAGAACCTGTATTTAAAGCTGCCTGCTGATTCTCCTGCCTGTCTGAGATTCAGACTGCAGGAGGGTGGGGTCGGGGTCTGGGGCACAGCACAGCTCCCTGGTCCTCTGCATCACTCTTAGCTCTCACTGAGCTCTGCGGTACATACAGGTAGTGTAGGGACAGGGCCTTTGCGTATGATGCCGTTTAATCTTGGCAACTCACCTTTTGGGCAGTTAGGAAGCTGAGCCTCAGAGAGGTTAAGGGACCTGCTCAGGAGGTGGAAAAGCGAAACATGAACCCCACATCTCTGCGTGTTTTTCCTTGTACTCTTCTGCTCTCTCGGTGGAGGTGGCAGACTGCTGATCTTTCTTTCCTCTCCCAGTTTGGTCATTTCCATGTTCAGGCTTTCACCTAATGAGCTGATAAGAGCTGGAAAATAAATAATGAATGCAGCCTGCCTGCCAAAAACAGGCGCCTTACATCTGAGGTCTCTTAATCCTCACAGTTCTAAGAGGTAAAACTTTGAACTTTTTATTTGAATACTGTCATTGATTTTTTTTTTTGAAGTAGAAATACATACAGAAAAGTACACAAATCCTAAGTATCCAGCCTAATAGGGTTTCACAAAATGTGCCCTTCTGTGTGATCATTGTGGGATTACTAAAAATAAATAAATAAACTTCAAATCAGAATCCTTTTTCTTTTTAAAGATTTTATTTATTTATTTGACAGAGAGATCACAAGTAGGCAGAGAGGCAGGCAGAGATAGAGGGGGAAGCAGGCTCCCTGCCGAGCAGAGAGCCCTATGTGGGGCTCAATCTCAGCACCCTGGGATCACGACCTGAGCTGAAGGCAGAGGCTTTAACCCACTGAGCCACCCAGGCACCCCTCAAATCAGAATCTTTAGTAAAGGCCCCATAACTTTTACTAGAATACCCCAGATGCCCCCATTGCAAGGCAGGTCAGTAATACTTATTTTAATACCTTTTTTTTTTAAGATTTTATTTATTTATTTATTTGACAGACAGAGATCACCAGTAGACAGAGAGGCAGGCAGAGAGAGAGAAAGGAGGAAGCAGGCTCCCTGTGGAGCAGAGAGCCTGATGCGGGGCTTGATCCCAGGACCCTGAGATCACGACCCGAGCTGAAGGCAGAGGCTTCAACCCACTGAGCCACCCAGGTGCCCCTTAATACTTATTTTAAGTAAACATTCTTTCAGCAGGTGACGAGTTCCTAATATGCACCAGATGCACGGAGTGTGCTTGCCTGGCTAGGCTCCTTTCCCGCATATGCCTCCTTTTGGAGCCAGAGAAAGTGCCTGCCTGTCATTATGGTTCTAGATCAACTCTCAGATTTTCTCTGCCGCCAACTGGATATCCAACAACTCAACTCAACTCAGTTCTGACGCTAAGTACTCAGAGTCAGCGGCAGACCCCACAGGTTTAAGGATTCACTGCCACAGAACTAACCCCACTGCAGACGCCAACTGCAAGTCCTGGCCACCCACACTTCTGTTGGAGCACCCCTCCTAAGCTTCTGTGCTTGGCTAGAATGACTCACAGAACTTTCCTTATGTTTACTAGTTTATTATAAAGGATACAATTCAAGAACAGCCTAAAGGTGTTTGGAACTAATATGGAGCACCCACACCTCCAAGCACACCTCCTTCCCAGCACCTCACTATGTTCATGGATCAGGAAGCTTCCAGAACCTGCTGCTTAGAGACTTTTATAGGGATCTCATCACATAGGTATGATTGGTTAAATTATTGGCCAATGGTGATCAAATTCAATCTCCAGCCCCTCTCCCTGCCCCAGAGGTGGAGAGCTCTAAATTCCAACCATCTCATCATGCGGTTGTTTCCCCTGGCAACCAACTGCATCCTGAAGCCATCCTTGGCCTCCAAGAGCCACCTCATTAGCATAAACTCAGGTACGGACAGGCTGACTGGGTGGTTCAGTTGGTTAAGTGTCTGCCTTTGGCTAAGGTCCCTTATATTATGTGTTTTTTACCACAGTTATAAAATATCTAATTGTGAGGACAGTCCTGGCACACATGAAATAAATGAAAGTAAAGGAAGATAATGGCTAATTAAGTACTAAACTGTGAAGTGCTATTGGAGCTTAGAGAATGGAAATGCAATATTAGTTTGATTATTGGAACAGGTTTGAAAGAAAGGTAAAAACTGAATTCAACCTCGAAAGAAGACAGTGGCAACAATACAGAAACCAGTATATTATTAGAGAAATTAAAGTGAAAAAATAAGGTACCTTTTTTACAACCTAAGACAAAGAATTTTCAGTGAGGAATTAATGAACTGATAAACAAGCACATGCTGAGGCTTATCTTCAATCCTCCCTCTCATCTCCGTTTGTTCCTGCTGCTGTAACAGAACCCCACCGACCAAGGGGCTTTAGCAACACATGCTGACTCCTCACAGCTTTGGAGGCTGGGAGCCCAAGATCAAGGCACCAACAGATTGATGTCTAGTAAGGGTTCATTTCCTGGCTCATAAACAGCTGTCTTCTCGCTATGACCTCACGTGGGAGAAGGGGTGAGGAAGCCCTGTGAAGTCCCTTTTAGAAGGGCACTGATCCCATTCATGGGGACTCCACCCTCATAACCTGATCACCTCCCAAAGGCCTCACCTCCTCATACCATCACACTGAGGGTTAGGTTTCAACATACGAATTTTGAGGGGGACACAAACATTCAATCTATGGCACTTCTGTGGTTATAAAGGAATTCATGTAGTGTGTATTTTTAAAAAGCACTTCCTTTACAGTTATTCAAAAGGCATTTAGTTAGGATATCTTGGGGCACGTTCTTTTTTCTGCCGAGGTTCCTGAAATATCTCACAAAAAGTGTCACTTTGTAATGAGAATTTGGCAGAAATTTTCTGCTGGAGTAGTTGAAGTCTATGGGCCTTAATTATAAAGTTGGCTAATATAGCTCATTATAACACAGTAGTTTGGATGGAGGAGCCAGTAGTAAGTCTCACATGGATAAAGGGGAGTGCTTTTCAGCCCAGCTGATTTGTGGCTTCCTTGCGCTTTATTCTGGCCCCATCTCCTCAACATCTCACTCTTCTTGTTAAGAGCCTGGATCAGATCAGGTGACGTGTCATGTGAGGGCACAATGGCCAGCCCCTCAGATAGACAGGAACAACAGCCAGGTCCTCAGAGCCTGCCACTTCTTTGGTATATGCGAATAGAAATGCTGAGCTGGTGATGAAGAACCAGTTTTCTTGAAGCTGCTGAAACAATATTCATGCCTCCTCTCCAGTGAGCTCTGTTTGGAATGTGAGAAACTATAACCTCTCTTAGCTGGGGACCTGTCCCCACTACTTCCTTCCCCCACTGGCTTCCAGGGAAGGGAGGAAGCATTACACATTGCTGTGTATTACCTGTATTTTGTGAGCTTTCTCTTTAGAGGAAAAAGAATGTTTTGTTTTTTTAAATTCTCGTTCTACTGCTAGAACTAAAAAGTTACTCCTTAATGATACTGACACGAAAGAGGGTTAGAAAAATGGGCAGATGCTTGAACAAAAATCTTCTGACTTATTTAGGGATCTTCCATTTTTGTCGAGATGGAAGATGGGGCTTAGGTAACAAAGGATCATTTTTCTCAAATATACTCCTCCTTCCTTTAGGCTCTGGGAGTTTACCAACTCCCTCATTCAGAGTAGAGGCATCTTGTCTCCTGTTATTTGAATTGTTCCAAGGACTCTTTGTAGTTTGTTCTTTTTTTTTTTTTTTTTTTTTTGACAGAGAGGTCACAAGTAGACAGAGAGGCAGGCAGAGAGAGAGAGAAGCAGGCTCCCCGCTGAGCAGAGAGCCCGACATGGGACTCCATCCCAGGACCCCGAGATCATGACCCGAGCGGAAGGCAGCAGCTCAACACACTGAGCCACCCAGGCGCCCCCTAGTTTGTTCTTTTAATAGAAGATGTAATTTATCACATGAGTCTGGGGTAGTTTTACCTTCAGGCATGGACTCTTTCAGAGGTTCAAACAATATACCCAGTGTGGTTCCTTTCCAGCTGCTCCAGGTCATGTGCTACATGGTAGCAAGACAGCAGTCAGCAGTGCCAGGAGAAACACAAGCTATGACTTGCTCAGAAACTGTCTGGCCTGAACTGGGTCATGCGGTCATGCTTGAGCCATTCACTGGGATGGGGAGGACGAGAGATGCCAGGCCTGGATCCTGTCCAGGCAGGGGAGAGTGAAGCAGAGCTGATCTAAGCAGAGGCTGGAAAGCAGTGGATGTGTGCTCCTTGGGCACCTCACCGCACACACCCACCAGCTCCTGCTCAATAATTACCAATAATTACCAATAATTAGTTCGTTTTTACTGCTGAGTAGTATTTCATAGTGTGGACCTATCACAGTTTCTTTCACCATTCACCCATTGAACGAGGTCTGAGCTGTTCGTAGTTTCAGTCTAGTATGAATATAGTGGTTATGGGCAATTTTGTAAAGGTTCTCATGAAGACTTAAGTTTTCGTTTCGCTAGAAATGTCCAGTGGTGTAATTGTTAGGGTGTAGGGTTAAGAAACTGCAAAACTGGGGTGAAAAGGTGGCTCAGTCAGTTAAGTGTCTGCCTTCAGCTCAGGTCATGATCCCAGAGTCCTGGTATCAAGCATCAGGCTCCCCGCTCAACCGAGAGCCTGCTTCTCTCTCTCCCTCTGCTACCCCCCCTGCTTGTGCTCTCTTTCTCTCTGTCAAATGAATAGATAAATTATCTTAAAAAAAAAAAAAAAACAAGAAAGAAAGAAACTGCCAAACTATTTCCAAAGTGGTCGTACAATTTTACATTCCCATGAGCAATGTATGAGCCATCCCATTTTCTCTGCATCCTCGCCAGCATTTTGCATGCCCACTACTTTTTATTTCAGCTGTTCTCGTAGGTGTGTAAGAGATCTCAGTGTGGTCTTAACGTGTCTAATGAAAGTGACATTGAGCATCTTTTCCTGTGCTTGTTTTCCTTCCATATATCCTCTTCAGTGAAATGTTTATTCGTGCATTTTCCCTATATTCTAATTGGATTGTTTGTTTCTTACCATTAAGTTTGAGAGTTCCTTATATATTCTAGAAATGAGCTGTTTATCAGATATGTGGTCTGCAAATATTTTCTCCCAGTCTGCAGCTTATACTTTTACCCTTTTAAGAGGACCTTTCATAGAGAAAAGGTTTTTATGAAGTCCAATTGATTGATTTTTTTTTCTTTTGGATAGTGTTTTTGGTGTCATATCCACAAATTATTCAACAAGCCCAGGTCCTGAAGGTCTTCTGCTGTTTTCTTCTAAATGTTCTATAGTTTTACACTTTACTTTAAAATCTATGATCCATTTTTGAGTCAATTTTTGTAAAAGGGGTTAAGCCAAGGTATTTGGTTTTTTTGTCCATGGATGTCTAGTTACTCCAACACCATGTGTTTGAAAAGACTCTCTTTTCATCCATCAAATTGCTTTTTTATCTTTGTCAGAAACCAATTGGTTGGTCTTATGTAAGCAATCATTTTGTTCTTTATTCTGGGAACTACATGTTTGTCCCTAAGCCAATACAGCAGTTCTGATTACTATACCCATATAAGGAAACCAAATATCAGGTAGAGTGAGTCTTCCTACTTTTTTTTTTTTTTTTCAAAATTCTTTGAGATATTCTAATTCCTGTTTTTTTCTATGAGAACTTCAGAATAAGCTTTTCTATGTTTACCAAAATCCTTGGTAGAATTTTGGTAGGAATTGCATTGTATCTATCTATATATATCGATCAATTTGGACAGAACCAATATCTTTGTTGAGTCTTCCAATCCATGAACACAGTATGTCCTTTCATTTTTTTTACCTTTTTAAAATTTCTTTCAACAACATTTTGTAGTTTTCTTTATATATGCCCTTACATATTTTGTTGGATTTATACCCAAGTGTAAGTGAGGGAGATGTTCTGTTCCCCTCCCCATCCTGGGCCCTGTTTGCCCTTTCTCCCTGCATTTCCCCTTCCTACAGCTTTGTGTGGTTTCGAAGAAAGAAGATCCCTAGTTTGGTATGTCTGGGCTCTGCGAGGGTCCTAAGGCTTTAAAGCTTAGGAACTCAGTTTCTACAGAAGTTAAGATCTCTGCCTTGAGGGCCACCTGGGTGGCTCAGTGGGTTAAAGCCTCTGCCTTCGGCTCAGGTCATGATCCCAGGGCACTGGGATCGGGCCTCACATCAGGCTTTCCACTCAGCGGGGAGGCTGCTTCTCCCTCTCTCTCTGCCTGCCTCTCTGCCTGCTTGTGATTTCTGTCTGTCAAATAAATAAATAAATAATCTTTAAAAAAAAAAAATCTCTGCCCTGAGAAGTAAGAAAATATTCACAGCATGGGTAGCCTTCGAAACTGCTCTGCTATTCACCAGACACATTTGTGGCCAGTGCTGTAGCTACATGGCACGTCACACTTTGACATGTTCATCATACTAGCTGCAGAGCTTCAGCCGGACAGCCTTCATGATCTGGTCAGTAGGGAGGGATGGTGGGGTCAGTGATCAAGGATTCCTGATGCTTTCCAGCATATCCAGCCTCTTTTCCTTTGCATTGGTGTCACCCTCACCACTTCATCTTTTCCATTGCTTCATTATATGTTCAGTGACTTCCAATCAACATGGTTACTTTTTGTTGTTCCTGAGCAAGCCCCAAGCAAATTGTAATCTTCTTCAGCACAAATTAGTATCTGTGCTTGTAGCTTCTCACCAGCTCCTGCTTTCTGGGTCCCATATCTTGCCTTTCCTTTTTTAATTTTTGGGGTTTTCCTTTTTTTCTTTTTTCATTACTTTTTCTCCTTTCCTGCTGTGGTGAGATGTTGTTTATTTAGTCTCATTGTTCCTCCATCTCTGCACATAAAGGTCTCTACTAGAACACTGCAGAGGAAAACGATGGTTGTCTTGAATTGCTCTTGTGTTTCCATCTCTGAGAAATGTAAAGTCACTATATGCAGAAAGGCCTTCGGGTACCTGGGTGGCTCAGTCAGTTAAGTGACCTACTCTTGATTTTGCTCAGGTCATGATCTCAGGGTCTTCAGCTCAAGCCCCAGGTCAGGCTCCACACTGAACATGGAGCCTGCTAAAGATTCTCTCTCTCCCTCTTCCTCTGCCCTGCTTGTGCTCTATTTCTCTCTCTCTAAAAAAAACAAAAACAAACAAACAAAAAAAACCCTTGTACCATTTATAAGGTACTAACTCTTGGAATGTGTCCAACTGACCTCAGAGAGGGCTAAGAAGAAAAAGTAGATCTGACCTCAGGCTCTTTCCTTCCCTTGGTGTATATCGAGTTGCTGCAGCTTTAGGAGGTTTAAGAGCTAGAAGTTCAGGAGCTCCACAAGTCCTAAGGTGCTAGACAATTCAGGGAGGATGACAGCTTTCAGCATTCTTGGGAGAAGGCCCAGAACTTCTAAGTTTTTAACCAGGACCCAAAGGAGTTGCAACAGGCATATTCCTGGGGTCGGGGCGATGGGGGAATTGGGGGAAGGATTTTTATTTTGGTGAAAACTTTAAAATAAAAACTTTATTTTGGTGATGGCTACACTGGTAGTTACCAGGTTACCACGCCAAGCCTGCCCTTCTCAATTACACTCCAGTGATGCTTGGTCTGGCTGTCTGCAAACCACATTTCCCAGAACTCCTTGCCACCTGATTTCCTTTTTCGGCTCTGCTGACAGGAAGTGCTGGTGAGACCCTGGAAGGTGGGAGAAGGTGAGCATCTCTTCCTGTTTGCAGCTACTGTGGTCCTCCTCCAGTAACTGCAGGAAGTTCCAGCTCCCCACTACTTTGGTTCTCTGAGCACCAGCGCAAGGGCACCCCACAAATGTTCAAGGACCAGGCACACAGTACCATTTTAAGAGGTTCCAGCACCAGAGGTAAAATGGTTGTTCAATCCAGCACCAGCCTCTGGGGGCCTATCCTTCAAGGTCCTACATTCTGGTGATGCTAAATCTTCCCTAGTATTCTCTAACCCCTAAAGGTGATAGCTACTTCTTAATTTTGCTAATTTTGGGATCACTTCAACATCTACTTCATACCCTTAGACTGTATAACCAACTCCTTGTATTAAATGCCTTTTGTTTGAAATGCCTAGTGTGATTTCTCGTTCCTGGACCCTAATTGGTATAGTACTTGGTACCAGGATTAGGAGTTATTCCCCACCTCCCAGAACACACATGACTTTCTAATGCATCTAAAGTACTTGCCATCTCCTGCTCATCATGTCCACTCAGCAAGATGTCACCAATGTAATGGATAAGTGTGATGTTCTGTGGAATGCCAGGAAGATTAAGTTCTCTTCAGGCAAGTTTACGGTGAAGAGAAGGATAGGTGACATAACCCTGAGGCTAGACAAGTGAAGACATATTCCTATCTTTGAAATACCTCTTTCCTGACTGGAGCCTGATGGATATAGTAGCCATTTATAACTATTGCAATTTGAGGATGAACCACACAGGGTTCCAAAAAACATGAGATCTTGTAGAAAGTCTTAAATCTCTAGACTCAGAGAAGGAAATAAGATTTTTTTTTTTTTTTTTTTTTTTTTTTTACTGCTGGATAAACACGTTGTGGCATATTCATTCAGTATGTATTGAATGACATAGTACCCAATGCAGCAAAGAAAAGGAATGAATTATGCCTGTACCCAAGCAGAGAGATGCATTTCTGTGACATAATGTTGAGAAAAAGAACCCAGACAAAAAGAATACATACTATATGAGTCTGTTTCTATGATATCCAAAACAAAACTATCTCTGGTGATATAAGTCAAAATAATGGTTATCTTCTGCACAGGGACTAGTACCCGGGTGAAGGCACTTTAAACAAGGGAGCCTGTGAGTTGCTTGAAATATCTACATCTTAATTTGGATGGATTTGTACATTCTAGGGGCACCTAGGTGACTCAGTTGGTTAAGTGTTTGCCTTCGGGAGACACCTGGGTGGCTCAGATGGTTGGGCATCTGTCTTCTGTTCAGGTCAAGATATCCAGGTCCTGGGATCAAGCCCGGCTCAGGCTCCTGACTCAGTGGGGAGTCTGTTTCTCCTTCTCCCTCTGCCTGCTCCTCCCCCAGCTTGTGCACTCTCTGTCTCTCTCTCTCTCTCAAATAATAAACAAAATCTTTAAAAACAAAAGAAAAAAAAAGCTTCTGCCCTCAGCTCAGGTCATGATCCAGTGTCCTGGGCTCCTGCCACGTTGGGCTCCCTGCGAGAGGCCTGTTTCTTCCTCTCCTCCCTACTCATGCTCTCTCTCAGTATCTGTCTCTCTCTCCCAGATAAAAAAGATTTGTGCATTCTACATGTGTATGTTATATCTCAGTAAAAAAGTAATATAAAATTCTCAGCACAGACTAGATATTAAGAGTCTTTATAAAATAAATAGATGTGTGAGTTGCGCTTTCCAACTTGGTTTTATTTATTTTACCAGTAATAGCTAGAAGTTTAGAAACTTCTTGATGTTAAATTGTGTACCCAAGGGACATACAAAGTCTTAAAACACATTTTTTCAGAGTAATGTGGTTTAACTCTACCACAGAGAAAATACCATGGGTCTTACCAGTTTGTCAAGAAATACTATCAGAAATATTTCATACTGGGGCGCCTGGGTGGCTCAGTGGGTTAAAGCCTCTGCCTTCGGCTCAGGTCATGATCTCAGGGTTCTGGGATCGAGTCCCGCATCAGGCTCTCTGCTCAGCAGCGAGCCTGCTTCCTCCTCTCTCTCTCTCTGCCTTCCTCTCTGCCTACTTGTGATCTCTCTCTGTCAAATAAATAAATAAAATCTTTTTAAAAAAGAGAGAGAAATATTTCATACTGTCAGAAACGTATTTCGTATTTCTGAAACACTCAACCCATGTAGACATTGGTATATACAGATAAATATTTATTTATTTCTTTATTTGAGAGAGAGCACATGCATGCATGCGAGCAGGGGAAGGGGCAGAGTGAGAGAATCTTTAAGCAGAATCCCCACTGAGGATGGAGCCCAAAACAGACCTGGGGCTCAATTCTATGACCAATGAGATCAAGACCTGAGCTAAAATCAAGAGTCAGATGGTCAATCCACTGAGTCACCCCTGCAATTCAGTAAACATTTATTTTAATCAAGTTAGAATTTATCCTCCCTTATAAGTACCCAACTGGACGTACCCTGTGGAGGGTACACAAGAGGCAGGCACCATCTCTGAAGCAGATTACAGTCTCTGTGGGCTTGCTTTTTGTGGAGGCCAGAGTACAGATTCAGTCTCTGCATCTCCTCCTAAGACCGGACCCATGTCAGCGTGGAAAGTGGGACAGATGAAATCTGTGTTACCCGTTGAAATCTCTTGCAAAAACTTATTTCATTACTATGGGTTGACAAATGCCTTTAGTGCATCAGTGCATTGCTCATCCAAGGTGCAAATCCAAAAGAATGGGTATGTCTGTTGTACAGGTCAATTTCATGTTTATCGCAACACCCTGATACCAATAAGTTTCACAGTTATTGAGCATCTTTGACATGCTAATCCTATAATAGCTTCATATTTGTAAACTTATTTAAATTAAATAATCACCCTGAGTTGTTATGCTTTAACTTGCTCTAGGTTCACAAGTATTAAGTGTCAGTGCTGGAATTTGAACAGCCTAATTCCAAAGTGCACGCTCTTCATTATTACCATATATAATTTTTTAGATACAGCCACTTTGGAAAACAGTGTGGAGATTCAAAATTGAGCTACCCTATGACCCGGCAATTACACTACTGGGTATTTACCCCAAAGATACAGATGTAGTGAAAAGAAGGGCCAGCTGTACCCCAGTGTTAATAGCAGCAATGGCCACAATCACCAAACTGTGGAAAGAGCCCAGATGCCCTTCAACAGATGAGTGGATAAAGAAGATATGGTTCATATATACAATGGAATATTACTCAGCCATCGGAAAGGATGAATACCCAACTTTTGTATCAACATGGACAGGACTGGAGGAGATTATGCCAAGTGAAATAAATCAAGCAGAGTAATCATATGTAATCATCTCATACGGTTTCAGTTATTTGTGGAACATAAGGAATAACATGGAGGACATTAGGAGAAGGAAAGGTAAAGTGAAGGGGGTGGAAATCAGAGGAGGAGATGAAGCATGAGAGACTGTGGACTCTGAGAAACAAACTGAGGGTTTTAGAGGGGAGGTCAGTGGGGGGATGGGTGAGCCTGCTGGTGGGTATTAAGGAAGGCATGGATTGCACTGGGTGTTATACGTAAACAATGAATCTTGGAACACTACATCAAAAACTAATGATGTATGGTGACTAACATAACACAATAAAAAATTAAAAAATAAATTGAGATATAATTAACATAATACTGTGTAAGTTTAACATGTACAATCTGTTGATTTGATACACTTATATACTGCAATATGAGTATCACTACAGACTTAGCTAACACCTCTATCATGTCACACAATTATCATTTCTTTTATGTGGTGGGAACAATTAAGATCTAGTCTCTTACATTACCATATATTCTTAACCATTCAATGCAAGAAATGATGGGAAGCTGTGCATCTGGAAGCAGATGATTGGAGCTATTTTGATAAGATTAGTGCAGTTAAATCATAGCATATTGAGACGACATTTCAGGATCATGCAGAGGGCTGGAGCCACAGTTCCCTTCCCCAATAACATTACATTCCTATTACTTGCTGGCTTTCTACTCTGCTTATTCGGGTCACAAATAATGAGTGCATGACTCCTATGTACCACGTTTCTCTATTTTGTGTAGGAAATGAGAAAATAAGTAAGACAGCCTCTTCTGTATTTCTGGCATATATTGCCCTCTGTTTCTTCCTCCTGTTCATAATTTCATTCTGCATACTTTTGCTTTAGTTCAAACTGTTGCTTACGGATGGGAGGTGACCTCAAAGTGACTTTTTAAAAGTCAAGACTCTTTGCCTTTTGGCATCAGTTAACAATGGCCACAGCATCTGGATCCTACTTCTCAGTAAAATGCCTCTTCTGACAGCTCAGTGCAAGGTTTGTTTTTGTTTTAATTTGGGAGTGTTTCAAGTCTAACTTAGTTCCATCATTTACTTCCTGACAGCTTGATAACCAGGGAGCAATAACTCCCTTATCTGTGGGCTGTTTAATGATGCTATACTAGAGTCCTGGGAGCAATAGACTTAGGCCCTTTCCAGATGCCATATTTTAAGACTTTCAGCTGGAAAAAACTTCACTATGTGAAATTTATTTGGATTATTTTAAGTCAGGATTTCGTCTTATTTAAAAACAGCAGCGGGCGCCTGGGTGGCTCGGTGGGTTGAGCCACTGCCTTTGGCTCGGGTTGTGATCTCGGGGTCCTGGGATCGAGTCCCGCGTCGGGCTTTCTGCTGAGCAGGGAGCCTGCTTCCTCCTCTCTCTCTCTCTGCCTGCCTCTCTGCCTACTTGTCATCTCTCTCTGTCAAATGGATAAATAAAATCTTAAAAAATAAATAAATAAAAATTAAAAAAAAAATAAAAACAGCAGCAACAACAACAACAACAAAAAACGGACCTCTGGCTTGCTGTCTCCTGTATTTCTGGCTGCAGGCCATATGATATCTAATTTGCAGTTTTTCAGGCAGACAGAGGTTAGAAACAGGCAAACGTGGCCTCACCAGCAGATAAGTGTGTCAAGACTGTGACAGGAGTTGTGAAGACCGCTATAGAAATAGCTTTTTTTTTTTTTAAAGTCGCCTCCTGTTCTCCAAAGCATAGCTGTCTGTTCCTTTCTCTGTTGTCCTTCACCAGGTTCTCTTTGGGAGCTTAGGTCCAAGAGACACCAATCGGATACTCAGTTTCCTCAGTTTTTGTTGCCTACAGGTAATTATGCTAGAAGTCTGTAGTAGTAGATCTGATTATGCTTGAGTACATTATGCATTCTAGAGCAGAAGGTTTTTGCTGGAAAGCTTCACTGTCAGATACGATTTGCATTTTTTACTAGATACTTTTCTTTGCTCCTTGAGGACAAACATGTTAAGGACTCCTTTGTGCATAAACAGAATAGCAAAACACAAAACGGTCTATCTGTGGGCTTGAGTCTTTGTTAACAAGATTGGCAATGCTTTAAAACAGGGCAGGGCCTGTACAGTTTGCGTTTGGAATGGTGAGGGTGTGGGAGCAGGGTGGAAACAAGACTTAGTGCAACTCCATCTGTAATTAACAAAAATGCCAAGTCCTCAAATCAAATAGCAAGTATTGGAAATTGAAGCTATTACTCTTAGTTTTTTTGTTGTTGTTGTTTTTTTAATGTTTTATATTGGTCTTTTTGAGACCCTTGCCCTGCTAATGCTGAGCAATGTTACTGGGCCTATTGAAATCCTGCCCTGTGGGTAATTGCATCGAAGTCCTCTCCTGCTTGGGAATTCGGGGTTTCAAGACAGAAAGATGGACTCCCGATACCAAAGGCTGGGTGCTGTTTGCCCTTCTAGGTCCGTGAAGAGTCTGGCAAGGGGCCTGGAACACCTCCCTAAGGGATGGCCGTCGCCAGTCGGTCAGTTTGATTTACGCGGCTCTGAGCTACCCCGTTCCTGGCTGCTTTTGAAGGCTGCGCCCAGATCGCGTGAGGCAACATGAGGCGTGGGCGCTTGTGGGGGAAGGGCCGTGGGCAGCTGGGTGACGGGTGCTAAGGAGGGCTAGGGCCAGGCCGCAGGGCGGGAAACCCCAGCAGGGCCCCGGCGCCTACAACGCTGCCCGCCCGGGCCCGCACGAAATCTCCCGGCACGCTGCCCGCCCGGGCCCGCACGAAATCTCCCGGCGCGCTGCACGTCCGTTCACAGAGGCCGGGCGGCCCGGCGTGCAATGCGCCGGCCGACCGTTCGCGTGGCTATGCGGGCGGAACGTGGCGCTCAGATATGAGGCCAGCCAGCCGGCGCCTCCGGATCCGCTCGCCGACTACCCTTTTATTCCAACTGCCTGGGACTCGGCCCCACGAAGGGAAAGCAGCCCTCTAAATTCAACCCCGTAGAGTCGGCGCCAGCCAATAAAGTGCGCTGACTCGGACCACGTGACAGTAGCGGGGCGGTACTCTGGCTGCTCCGGGATCTCTATGGTTTTCGCGGCTCGCTAGAGGGCGTGTGGTCCACTGGAGGACTCCCTACATTCTTCCTCCATTACCTCACTGCCTCCGGTTGCTGCTGGGATACTGGAGGACTCGGGTCCCGGCTAGACTCAGTCCTCCAGCAGCCCGGGGAATACCTCTAGCAGTTCTTCCCTGCCGCCACCGCCGCCCCGCCGCTTCCTCCTCCGCTCGCGGCCGGCCTTCTTCGCCCCGCCCCGTCCGCGCCGCGCGTCCGGCCCGCCCGCGGGCCCGCTTCTCTCGGGAGCCTCCACCTAGGCGCATGGCTCCATGAAGCAGGAGAAGAAGGCAGAGCGCGAGAGGTCCCGTCCACCCCAGCTGCGTCTGGGCCAGGAGAAAAGGTGGGAAACTCGGGCTGCGCCGCGCCCTCTTCCTCCTCCCCCGCCGGGCCCGGCCTCCCTCGGGCTGCTGCCGCCGTGCCCGCCGGGCCTTCTCACCCCAGAGCGAGCGGAGGGGCCCGGAACGGGGTCTCTGGGGTCAGCGGCGGGGGTCCCGGGGCAGCGTGGGGGAGGGGCTGTCGGGTGGCGGGGGAAGAAGGCGAGCGGGGCCTGCGTGTCCCCGCCGAGGGCAGGGGGGTCGGGAGGCATTGCTGGGGAGGGGTAGGCGGACGCCCCTGCCCTGGGCCGCGAGGTGAGGTGAGGCGAGGCCAGGCGAGCCTCCAGCTCCTTTCGGCACTCCCTCCAGGAAACAGTCTCGGGTCTATGTAAAGTTTGGTGGTCTCCGGCGCCGCCTGGCGGCCCCCACCCACTGTCCCGCCGCCCCCTCCCCCGCCCGGCGTCTGGATTCCACCCCCGCGGCTCGGCCCTCGTTGCGCTACCCGTCGCTCTGGCGTCTCCCCAACTACCCCCAGAGCCTCGTACTCTCTTTCCCCACCCCTTTTTTTCTTACCTTTCACCTTTCTCTCTGCCTGCTTTGCCCCTCCCTGCTCCGGCCTCTCCTTGCCCACTCTCTCGTCCTTTTCTTGCCTAACTCTCTTTTCACACGCACGCTTTTTCTCCTCTTTCTCTTCTCTTTTTTCCAGGCCCCACCCTCACTCTCTGCTTCCTTATCCACCCATAGCCCCATTTCCATTGCCTCTTCAGCTTAAACTCTTTGGGTTTTATGCCTCTCTCTCCTTTCCGGGCTGTAGGTTTTGCCCTTCGTTCCTTGCCCTCCTCCCTTCCCTGTCCTGATCTGAACTCCTCACTTTGCTACACTCCCTTACCCTCATCCCTCTGGGCCTATCCTCTTTCACTGCCCTCTCCTTGGATAGTGTGGGTGGGGCTTGGAGTCTCCTGTTTACATCTTTGGGAATAGCTTAATTCTCTACTACTTTGGGGTGGGGAGAGTTGTTGAAGAGATTATGAAGAGATTTGTGCAAAACTAGTAGTAAGGATGGATGACTCTTAACAATTATCATGTCCACCTGGGGTGACAAGATGACCTGTTCTCAGGACCCTAGCATGCTGTCCAGTAATTCTTCAACACCATCTTTGCAGAGGATTTGGGAATGTGCTTGTATTCTGAAACCAGTAGAGAGACTTGAAATGGTATATCTTGGCCTGAGAGCAAGTTTTGATCTAAATTAGTGGTGGAGAAGTTTTAATGTGTGTCTCATGTTCAGGTTCAATAAAACCTTTGATCCTCTGTGTCCTCCCTTCTTGGTGATGACGCTAAGGATGAGGTGATTCAGTGCATGGGACTGCCATTGCTACCTTATATTTAGATTTGGAAATGTTTTGAAGTAGGGAGAGCTTGTTCCTAGCTGTTGTTTTCTTTTTCTTTTTTTTTTCTTTTTTCCTAGAAATTGCTCAGTGGAGTTTTAAAAACCGTATCTTACTTCTGGGCTGCCTTGATTTTGTTCATTCACTGCACCTGCATTTCTGTCTTAGGTACAGGAAGAAGGAATGGAATCGGAAGGAAGAAAGTTCATTTCCGAGACAAAATAATTCCTCTCCTCGGTTATAGCTGTTCCCCTGGCAATACAAACTATCTGCTTTCAGTGAGTATTACCTTGGACATATTTAGAATGTTTAGAATTTGTTACTGTTGTTGGTTTTAGTCCTGTGCTAGGACATTAGGATGTAGGTTTACTTTCTCACTTGTATTTTTTTGCTTCCTTGAGTAGGTCCTAATACTAATGAATTTCCTTCCGCTTGCTCTCTTAAAGTAAATTCGTAAAGACAAGTTTATTTTCCATAATCCCAGGAGAGTGACCTAGATAGTGATGTAGTATTATGCTTACCCTTTACGTTTTTTAAAAGTACATAAGGTCTGACTCCCTCCCTTCCCAACTAACTAATTTTTAAGACAACCAAAGATCAAAACTCTGAGGTTAATGCAGTTCCTAATCAAGGTCAGTTATTGGGTCTCTTCCATTTGGTTATAATCTTCAGAGATTTTTGGAACTTTTGCCCTAAATCTGCAGTGGTGATACTATTTTCCGGAAAATTTTTTATTACAGCCGTATCCCCTTGAGTTTATTAAATGTGGTATGCTAAAACTTGTAAGATAGTTTTTCACATTGCTTCACATCTTATTGGAGCCTTACAATCCCTCTGTGAGGGAGACGGGACAAATATTTTCATTTTACAAATGAAAGAACCAAGGCCCAAAAATATCTGGCACTTTGCCATAGATCACACAGTAAAGGGAGAGGAATCTAAAAACAAAACTTCTAACTCCTGTGTTTTTCTTTAAGCTAAGTTGAAATGAGAATATATAGTTCTGTGCATTTTTGTAAATCTGTATAAGTTTTAAAAGCAGTTATGTAGGTAGATCTGTATTTTGCGGGATCACTCTCATCCTAAGATCAAGTGTATTTTGCGGGCAAAATTTTCAGACAGCAAGTATTTGGATATGTGTATGTGTGTATTTTGAGGTTTCAAAAATATAAAAGTGATAGTTTGAAATGATTACCAGAATGTTTATCTGACTATTTCTTGAAATAGTTACATAAGTAGGCCAGAATTACAGTTCAGGTGCCACTTTCCTACTCATACAATATAATTATTGATTTTCGGTTCAACTCTTTATCACGAAGGAAACAACAACCCATTCCCTTCTTTATAAAGCTTGATTTGAACAGACATCTGGACACTAGGTAATAACAAGAAAAACCAGAGACTCTTTTTTTTCTTTGCCTCTTTCCTGCCTCCCAGATCTATTTGTTAGAAGGTCATGCTCCCCAATAAGTTGTTTTAAGCTTATCTTCAAAAGGTGAATCTAGATTTTGTTTTTTCATCTTCAGGCTTTTCTAGACATTTTAATCTGGTTATTGTTTGAGATCTAACTACTTTGACACAGAGGTTCCATTAGTACTCATATGTCAAGATTTCTACAATAAATAAACTATTTAGCAAGTTTCATCTTTTTTTAGTGTGTGTATGTAAGCTTAAGAGAAGACTCTGGTAGATTAGAAGTGTGGGCAAGTCAGGCAGCCCAGTATTCATTCTCTGTATTTTTTGGCATCTCACAGTGGACAGATCAGTGGATGACTTATTAGAAGCCATTGCTCTGCAAAGAGGAAAAACATCAAGGTCATTAGAGTAATAATTTCATGTTAGTGATAGGATCTTTTAGACTACAATGTAGTTCTTAAAGATTTAATTTATTTGACTACAAGGTAGTTGTTAATAGAATTTTGTTATGAGGGCATTTATTTCTCTAGAAATTTTAAGAATTTTAAGCTATTGTTCTTTGTAATATACCCTACCATAGTGGTAGTGTTAATAATACTAGACACTCTAATAAATAATAGTTATGTGTCAAGGAATGCTAGATGCTTTTCATGGCTTATTCATTGAATGGTCACAGATCATCCTCTGTGGTATCAGGAGTCTAAGTCCACAGAGATGTGACAACCTACCTGAGTTTGGGTAGCCAGTACATGACAAGTCAGAGTTAGAATTTGAGCCTAGACTATAATCCCAGAGCCTAGGCTCTGTCCTCTGATGATGGGTGCTGCTCTGTGAAGATGTCAGTGAACTTGAGAAGCATGAGGGAGACCCGAAGCAAGGGAGGAAGGCCATCCTCCCCAGTTAGCCAGATCCGTCGGGGTATCTTCACATCTTCCCCTCAATACCGGTCTCTATACCTTCTTTATAAACATTAGCAGTTTATGAGATACCATTTGTCCTAACTCCTGATATAATAAATTATTTCCCAGGCAAATAATATTCCAGTGCATAGGTCTTAAAGCATCCCATCATTCAAAAAAAAAAACTTATCAAATACAGTTTTAGAAGCTAGGTATGGCCTGTCAGAGGAAGGCCTTGAGCAAATCTAAAGTTAAATACCACCCAGGGCTAAGTCCAGGACTGACCAGTGACTAATGTGTTTTAGCAAAGAAAGCAGCTGTAAGCATAAATCAAACCAAGACATTAATTTAAGGGATATCTGATCTAATTTTTAGAATGAATCGGCCATATTGGATATTCATTTAGCTATGAATTAAACCATTCCTTGGTTTGGGCTGAATAGAGTTGATGTCAATAAGAATACATACTAGTGGGCGCCTGGGTGGCTCAGTGGGTTAAGCCGCTGCCTTCGGCTCGGGTCATGATCTCAGGGTCCTGGGATCGAGTCCCGCATCGGGCTCTCTGCTCAGCAGGGAGCCTGCTTCCCTCTCTCTCTCTCTCTCTGCCTGCCTCTCCGACTACTTGTGATTTCTCTCTGTCAAATAAATAAATAAAATCTTTAAAAAAAAAAAAAAAAAAGAATACATACTAGTAATTCAGTTTCCTTCAGCTTCTAACACACCTCACAGTTGGCACCTCACAGTAGAATCAAAGGTCTAAAGATTAGCTTGTGCCTTAAGCATTCTTTTTATAAAAAAGACAAACCAGTGAAATAACTCAGAGATCTGTAGATAAGATTGTTGGCATGTGGGGTGCCTGGGTGGCTCAGTGGGTTCAAGCTTCTGTCTTTAGCTTAGGTCATGATCCTAGGTCCTAGGAACCAGCCGCACTGGGCTCTCTGCTCAGAAGGGAACCTACTTCCCTGTCTCTCTCTCTGCCTGCCTCTGTGCGTACTTGTGATCTCTCTCTATCAAATAAATAAATAAAATCTTTTAAAAAATTTTAAAAAGATTGTTGGCATGTAAACTGTATGCAGGGCACTGTATTAGGTGTTGTAAAAGAAAACACAAAAAGACCACGCGGCCTCTGAGACTAAAGGTAATGAGTTCAGTGCTGTCTGGAATTGAGGTGGCATGGTAAGTAAGCCACCCAGTGTGGTGCAACAGAGCACTGCTCAGGTTCCCCCACAGAGGGAAGAAGAGTTACCATCTTCTGTTATGGACCCTAATGAAGGTCAAAATGCCTTGACTGTTGCATATCAGATAAAGGGTGTGGTGCCTTTTTCAACAGTAAACATGCTTCCCTATACTTGACACAGGTTAGGAGGTCCTGAAGGAAGAGGTAAACTGTAATTCCTGTTACTTCTTCAGCTTTTGTGGAAGTATGGGTGTTGTCTCCATCTGGTGGAAATCTAGTTTTAATTTGTTCATTCTCATTGATTGGTCTAAAGTAGATAGGCAGTAGGAAAATGAAATCAATGCTGCTGGCTTTTTAATTTTTTATTATTTTTTTAAAGATTTTTTGTTTTATTTATTTATTTGACAGAGAGATCGCAAGTAGGGAGAGGGGAAAGCAGGCTCCCCGCTGAGCAGAGAGCCTGATGCGGGGCTCTATCCCAGGACCCTGAGATCATGACCCCAGCTGGAAGGCAGAGGCTTAACCCACGGAGCCACCCAGGCACCCCATTGCTGGTTTTTTAAAGTGGCCCTCAAGAAGCGCCTGGGTGGCTCAGTGCGTTAAGTGTCTGACTCTTGATTTTGGGTCAGGTCATGATCTCAGGGTCCTGGATGGAGCCCCACATCAGGCTCCATGCTTTGCATGGTGTCTGTTTGTCCCTCTCCCTCCACACCTCCCCGTGTATGTGTGTGCACACAATCTCAAATAAATAAAATATTTTTTAAAAACAATAGCCCTTGAGGCACCTGGGTGGCTCAGTTGGTTAAGCACCTGCTTGGGCTGAGATCATGATTGCAGGTCCTGGGATTGAACCCTGCATTGGGCTCCTTTCTGAGTGGGGAGCCCACTTCTTCCTCTCCTGCCGTTCCCCCTTGTGTGCTCTCTCTGCGTCAAATAAAAAATATCTTTAAAAAAAAGAAATGGCCCTTGAGTTTAGCTTTGAAAGAGTAAACCAGCTAAAGGCTTAGAAGGGTCTCAGTGATATATGTGTTTAATAAAGGTGGTTGATGCGTTCAGTGCTGTCTGGGATTGAGGTGGCATGGTAAGCCACCCAGCCCAGAGCAACAGAGGAAAGAAAAGTTTTTATACCCAATTCCAATTATTTCAGACGAACCGACTTCATAGTTTCCATTCAGGAACTCCTATATCAAAGTACCAATGTTGGTAGTTTACATGAAGTTTGGGGAAAGGGTAAGAACAAATGCACATGCAGCTTTAGAAAAGGTAGAATGCATCATTAGGAGTAATTTGTTTTTAACTGGTTAGTCTGTTGTATTGAAATACTGTTCTGAGTTCTCTTAGGCTGTACTCTCAGAAGCCCAGCTTTTGGAGAAACCAGTATCTCTTAGGTCATTGGAGGGCAGTCCTGGGAGCTGAGTTGGGGACTGCTTTGTTGTGGTGAGATGGCTCACTTTGTTGGAGTAGGATTAAAAGAACCTTAAAGGGAAAGTTACATTTTTGTTGTCATTGTTTTAAGATTTCATTTGTTGGAGAGAAAGAGTGCACAAGCAGGGGAGCAGCAGGCAGAGTGAGAAGCAGGCTCCCTGCTGAGCAAGGAGCCCCATACAGGACTCCATCCCAGGACCCTGCTATCATGACCTGATCCAAAGGCAGACGCTTAACCAATTGAGCCATCCAGGGGATCCCTCAAAGAGAAAGTTTTGATCAAATTGGTAGACAGGGTTGATAATCTAAATAAGTATTTACTAACCGCACTCTCATTTCCTTCACATTCTTCCCCTGTAAGTCACTCATTATTTGCCTTAGGCCAACAGATAAGTAAAATATTGGCCTCCTTAAAAACATGTCTTTAGGGGCGCCTGGGTGGCTCAGTGGGTTAAAGCCTCTGCCTTAGGCTCAGGTCATGGTCTCAGGGTTCTGGGATTGAGCCCCACATTGGGCTCTCTGCTCAGCGGAGAGCCTGCTTTTCCCTCTCCCTCTACCTGCTGCTCTGCCTACTTCTTGTGCTCGCTCTCTATCTGTCAAATAAATAAAATCTTCAAAATTAATTAATTAAGGGGGGGCATGTCTTAAGCCCCCCTACAAGGTAGCCAGTGACATCCACTTCAGACTAATGGCAGTGGCAGGGGCACTGATCATTTTCACGGTCATGGTTTAAGATGTTGGCTTTGGGGGGCGCCTGGGTGGCTCAGTGGGTTAAGCCGCTGCCTTCGGCTCAGGTCATGATCTCAGGGTCCTGGGATCGAGCCCCGCATCGGGCTCTCTGCTCAGCAGGGGGCCTGCTTCCCTTCCTCTCTCTGTGATCTCTTCCCTTCCTCTCTCCTACTGTGATCTCTCTCTGTCAAATAAATAAAATAAAATCTTTAAAAAAAAAAAAAAAAAGATGTTGGCTTTGGGCATAGGTCATTTTTTATGCCATTTTGTTTTATTGTTTTTTTTTTTTTTTAAGGATTTTATTTTATTTATTTGACAGAAATCACAAGTAGTCAGAGAGGCAGGCAGAGAGAGAGAGAGGAGGAAGCAGGCTCCCTGCTGAGCAGAGAGCCCCATGTGGGACTCGATCCCAGGACCCTGAGATCGTGACCTGAGCCGAAGGCAGCAGCTT
The DNA here is from genome assembly GCF_009829155.1 of Mustela erminea. NCBI lineage: Eukaryota > Metazoa > Chordata > Mammalia > Carnivora > Mustelidae > Mustela > Mustela erminea. Next base: position 111,183,530 of record NC_045621.1, on the reverse strand, counting down.
AACCCACTGAGCCACCCAGGCGCCCTTATTGTTTATTTTTAATTTGTTTAGTAATCTCTGTACCCAAAGTGGGGCTTGAACTCACAATGCTGAGATCAAGAGTTGCATGCTGCTTCAATTGAGCCAGCCAGCACCCCTCCTGCTCTGTTTTTATTGACAGGATTCTGTGAACTATTAAGTTAGTTTTAGTATACCCTTGAATATAATCCAGTGTAATTCAAGCCCTTGGGAAATGACTGAATCCAATGGATATTATTGGCAGACCTCATCTTCTCTGTGACTTTGGTGGAAGGACCCAAGCCTTGGAGGCTGACAGACTGTGGTCCAAATCCTAACTCTGCCACTTAGTGGCAGTTTTGATTTGGGGAGGTTATCCTGCTTCTTAAGCGCAAGTTTCCTCCTTTGTGAAGTGGTAGTAACATCGTCTGCCTTGCTGAATGGTTTCGAGGATTCAGTGTAATATTTAAAGCGTACCTGTTGAGAGCAAGCACTGATCTAAGTGCTAAGTACGTAACGGATTCCTGGCTCTCTAGGATTTCCATCCTAATGGGACAGTGAAATATGAGCCTAGGTGATAAGAGCAGCTAGATATATTGCCACCTACTAGGTACCAGGCACTGTTTGAATCACTTTATGCATATTAAACTAATTTAATTCTCCGAAAACCCCAAGAGGCAAGTAGGAAGTACTATTATTCCCATACTGAGGAAACTGAGTCATAGAGAGCTTGATCCCGGAGGAATCAGAATTTGAACAGACCATTTGGCTCTGGAGGCAGCATTTTTAACCCAAGACAGTTCTCCGTCTTTTAACAGTCTAAACAAGAAAGACAGCAACATCCACACTCAGAAACAAACTTGTCATTGGTGGTGGTGGGAGGTGGTTACTTGTCATTGGTGGTGGAGGGGTAGGTACTTACCTAAGGCTTTCTCAAAAAGAAACCTGTGTCAATTTAGACATTGAAGTGTACAAACTATTACCCCTCAGCTACAAGCAATTTTCATCTCACTAAGAATTGCCCTAAGTACAAAAATAGTATTTTGTTATAGATCAGCATATATCAAGAACAAAAATAGGGGCGCCCGGGTGGCTAAGTCACTTAAGCGTCTGCCTTCAGCTCAGGTCATGCCCACATCGTTCTCCCTGCCCATTGGACAACCTGCTTCTCCCTCTCCCCATGCTTGTGTGTTCCCTCCCTCCCTCCGTCTTCTCTCTCTGTCAAATAAATAAATAAAATCTTTAAAAAAAAAAAAAATCTTGTGAATTTTTTGTATTTCATTCAGCCTAAAGTGACAACTTATTTGTGTAGAGATAATGGCTTTGCAGATGGGCATGTAAATATCTAATTTGATTAAAAGGTTGTAGAATTGGGGCGCCAGGGTGGCTCAGTAGGTTAAAGCCTCTGCCTTCGGCTCAGGTCATGATCCCAGGGTCCTGGGATCGTGCCCCACATCGGGCTCTCTGCTCAGTGGGGAGCCTGCTTCCTCCTCTCTCTCTCTCTGCCTGTCTCTCAGCCTACTTGTGATCTCTGTCTGTCAAATAAATGAATAAAATCTTTAAAAAAAAAAAAAGGTTGTAGAATTTACAACCAAAATACTATATTACAGAGCAGTGCATAAAATGGCAAATTATGTTGTTTTTTTTTTTAAGGCAATTAATGTGTTATATGTCCAAATCACAGAGAGATTTAAGTGTGCTTTTCTCTCAAGTCAGCAGAATTTTACAAACTTTGGTATTATTGACATTGAAATAACTAGGATCTATTTTCCTGATTCTGTTGACTCAGAGAAGGAATATTGGTTGTGTTAAAACTGTCCATTTTTACTTTAGGCTGTTTAAGAAAAAAAATTCAGTAAAAAAAAATTCCTTCCTTCCATTTACATCATCAGATGGGGTGTTCTGGTTTCCTGGCCCATCCGCTGCCACACATTGTTAAGCTGAGTGGCTTTGCATGCATCTGCCTTGCTGTGACAGGGAGGAAATGGCTACCTCACAAAAGGCCTATGAAGCTTGGGTCATTTGTGTGAATAAAGGTTCCTACTAGGTTGTAGCTTTTTTTGAACTGGGGTTTTGAAAGGATAGAAAGATGTGTAGACATTGGAGTGAGTTCAGAGAACCAAAGAAAATGAGCAAGGCATCGGAGAATGAGAGCTGTGAGGATGGAAAGGTGGGAGCCTTGTGTTGGAAGGTGTGCTCTTTTCAGAATGGCAGCTAACTGCTTTTCATATTCACTCGGGTCTAGGGCTGAAATCACAGATTTAGGTTAGTGATGAGTAAAATGCTGAAAGGATGTGGTTAACAAGGAGAAGCATGAAGATTCCTCTGGGACTCTTTAAAAATAGGGTGGTCTAATTTGGAGGCCCTAATAGGTAGAGAACTGCAGTGATGAAAAGTCTGACAGGTCCAGTGCTATCTTGCAATCTTGAAATGTCCTCGTGCAGCTCCACAATGGCTGCCACCCGCCTGCCCTTCTGCCCTAGGGAGTCCTGGGCTAGAGGGGCTGCTCGTTGCTTGCCTCCATCTGTGATGATCATAAGGCTTTATAGAAAAGGAAAAATAGTTCTTTAGGGAAAGGTTAGACGTCCCTAGTCTGCAACTCAGGATCTCTTCCAGTCATGCTGGTCCACAGCCTTTTGTGATCTGGTGACTGGATGAGAAAAAGAATTTGGTGACTTTCTACATAGACGCTTTCTTTTTTATTTTTGTTTTCTCCTTTTAACTAACCTTTTGAATTAATGTGTAACTGTTCTCTTTTTGGTCAGGGTTCTGCAGCATTCCAGACCTCGAGCACTGAATCAGGATGGGAAAAAGACGTTGTGTTCCTCCACTTGAGCCCAAGTTGGCAGCAGGCTGTTGTGGGGTTAAGAAGCCCAAGTTATCTGGAAGTGGAACGCATAGTCACGGGAACCAGTCCACAACTGTCCCCGGCTCTAGTTCAGGACCTCTTCAAAACCACCAGCATGTGGATAGCAGCAGTGGTCGGGAGAATGTGTCGGACTTAACTCTGGGACCTGGAAATTCTCCCATTACACGAATGAATCCCGCATCGGGAGCGCTGAGCCCTCTTCCCCGGCCCAATGGAACTGCCAACACCACCAAGAATCTGGTGGTGACTGCAGAGATGTGCTGCTACTGCTTTGACGTCCTCTACTGTCACCTCTATGGCTTCCCACAGCCACGACTTCCTAGATTCACCAATGACCCCTAGTGAGTAAATCAGTCAGGTGCAGGGGACATTAAGAAAGCCATGATGCTGTCTTTCTTGGGTTGTTCTCTTGAGAGAGTCTGGCACTTATAAAAAGCTTTAGTATCATTCAGGCAGAGGATAATGAGAAATGTCTAGATAATATCTAGAACAATACCTGGATTCAGTAACAGAAGAGGTCTAGGTTACACTTGGCAGAGGTCTAGGTTTGTTTTTAAGGTAATGTTGTAGAAATTAGGATTTTGTTCTTGGTTCTTCTTTTGGTTTGTTGGTTTTATATTGCAGTGGGTAGGTAATTCAACCTCTTGAGTGAAGATACCACACATAACATCATTGTGGACCCAGGTGTTGAAGTCCAAGAGAATTGGAAGTGTCTGAGGGCCAGGCTAGAGAATAGGAGCACATTTATTGGGAGGTATGATGCTCTTAATAAGAGTCCCCTCACTTTGTTCATCAGTAATCCCATGGTGATCCCACATGGCTACTCATACCCCACCAAGAATGTCAGAATCTGCTTTACTGGTTTTTACCACAAGACTCCCATCATTTTTGTCCCGAACGGGGATCAGTGATTTAAACGGAGTATGTATAAAGTGAAGTAATCCATGCCTGTGTTTTCTTCTTCCACAGAATTGGAAGTAACTCTGAGCTACCTGGCCTTCTTTCCTTCCTTTTCTTTTTTTTAATTTAAATTTTAGAGCGTTAGCTTACAGGGCAATATTGGTTTGTGGAGTAGAATATAATGATTGATCATTTATATATAACCCCAGTGCTCATAATAACAAGTGCCCCCCCCCTTTTTTTTTTTAAAGATTTACTTATTTTTTGTAGAGAGAGAGCATGTGAGTGGGGTGGGGGGGTACGCACGGAGAGGGAGAGAGAATCTCAAGCAAACTCCCCAAGCAGAGTCTGACATAGGGCTCAGTCTCACAACCCTGAGATCATGACCTGAGCCAAAACCAACAGTCCGATACTTAGCCACCTGAGCCACCCAGGTGCCCCACAATTACCCTCCTTAATACCCATCACCCATAGGGACACCTTGGATGGCTCAGTTGGTTAAGTGTCTACCTTCTGCTCAGGTCATGATCCATGGTCCTGGGATCAAGCTCCATGTCAGGCTTCCTGCTCAGTGGGGAGCCTGCTTCTCCCTCTCCCTCTGCCGCTCCCCACTGCTTGTGCACATGCACGCATGTGCGCTCGCTCGCTCGCTCTCTCTCTCTAATAAGTAAAAAAAAAAAATGTAAATGTCATTTACATTTTTTTTTTAATTATGAGACACATTGTCCCATCCACCTCCATCCATCAACCTTTAGTTTGTTCTGTACCATTGAGTCTCTTACAGCTTGTTTCTCTCCTTTTTTTCTCCCTTCCCCATATGCTCATCTGTTTTCTTTCTTAAATTCCACATATGAGTGAAATCATAATGGTATTTGTCTTTCTCTGACTGACTTATTTCACTTAGCATAATACACTCTAGCTCCAGCCACGTCATTACAGATGGCAAGATTTCATTCTTTTTGATAGCTGAGTAATATTCCATTGCATATAATATATATCACATTTTTATCCATTTATTAGTCAGGGAACATTTGGGTTTTCTCCATACTTTGGCTGTTGTTGAGGTAGATAGATGTGTGTGTGTGTGTGTGTGTGTGTGTGCGCGCGCGCGTGTGTGTGCGTGTGTATACAATATAAATTTTTTTAAGGTGGTTTTTTTTTTTTTTTTTTAAGATTATTTATTTATTTATTTAACAGAGAGCACAAGCAGGCAGAGAGGAGGGAACCAGGCTCCCTGCTGAGCAGAGAGCCCAACACGGGACTCGATCCCAGAACCCCGGGATCATGACTCGAGCTGAAGGCAGAGGCTTTAACCCACTGAGCCACCCAGGCGCCCCTTAAGATTTTATTTTTAAGTAATCTCCATATGTAACTTGGGGCTGGAGCTCACAACCCTGAGATCAAGAGTCTGTTCCTCTGACCCATCCAGCCAGGTGCCCCTGAACTGGCTTTAAAAGAACACTGAAGAGATGTTTTTGGAGCATTCATTGACCTAAGATCACTCATTCATTCAGCTGTTAATGCCATATTGGAGCAAGCGTAGCCCCACTGGTCAGGGAATGGAGAGGGTATGAAGAAAAAGTCCTCACTTTTGGGAGACTTAACAAGTTGGCAAATCACACACACAAAGCTAAATAATGTGTTATGGCACATTGGACAGAAGTAGAGGGAAAGTTATTCCTGTGCGATTGTGTCAGAGGAAAGAATATGTAGAGAAATGTAACTTTTTAGGGACATATTTCCATGGGATACCGTGGTCAGAAAATTCTTGACTGAACAGGAGGCGATTCTAAGCCTTCATCCTTATGGGATCAGGTGTGTCCCACGCAAGAGAGGGTTGTGGACTTGGAAGAGTAGGTGTGGCTGCAGTGTTGTAGGGAATGGGCTGTTTTATTCAGGGGTTTATATTTCCATCGTGCAGTGAAATTCTTGAGGGGTTTTGAGTAGGTTTGGGGACAAAAACTTTCGTGCTGTTCAGGTGTGTACTATAAGAAAAAGATAGGCAGCAGATCTGCTTAGTAACAGTGACCAAAGTAGATAGCTTTAAAAATTTAAGTTGATTTTTTGAAGTATTTTGCTCAGTCTGAGAAATAAAGGCATAGGAGTACAGAGGAAATACCAGGATGAAGAGACAGCTCTGTAACCTGTTTATAAAAAATTCTGTTATCTCTAGTCTGATGTAGCTTGACAATGACAACGCATGACTTTGGCCAAGAAGTAGAAAGTGATAGCTTCTAATAATAGGCTTTCTTGCAGAAACATTGTTTTTTTTTCCCCCCGAACATTTAAGAGCAGGACAAGGGGCAGAGATAATTAGGGGAGTAATGGGGGGTTGCAGGGAATGGGGGGAAGTTATGCAGGCCCAGTGTCAAGTAACTGGGGAACATGGACACTCCTAAAAATAGAGTAAAGAAAAGGAGAAAGACTTGGAAAATTAGAAGTTGAGTCCTGGCCGGAGGGAAAGGAAAGTAGCACAGACATGTCAAAGTGAATTAAAAGTATCAGCAAGGATCATAGGAAGGGCTGCACAGAGCTCCTTTCTTCACACTGTCTTACTGTGGACTCCCCTCTCTCTCCATCCAGAGACTACACAGTCCCAGAAAGGCAGAGTCCTTCAGATAGCCACAACTCACAAAACAGTCCTTTTGGGGAATAACAGAAATGAATGGGGCAAAAGCAAAGGTTTTGTTACTACCCATGATTGATTTGGGGCTGGAGAATGTTTTTTGTTTTGCTTTTGTAGTCCGCTTTTTGTGACATGGAAGACAGGGCGGGACAAGCGGCTTCGTGGCTGCATTGGGACCTTCTCAGCCATGAATCTTCATTCAGGACTCAGGGAATACACGTTAACCAGGTAATGACACCAGACATAAGCTCTATAGATAAATTGGCTAGAATTGAAACAACTGCCTTACTTTATTTCTTCTAAATGGTAAAGTTTGAGTGTTCTCTTTTTGGTAATCAGGGTGTACGGGGGCTTTAATCTGGTGAGTCACTCAGCTTTTGAAGTGTAGACATTTAATAGCATCAAGTTATTTTTAGCATATTAGTGCGGATAGATAATCAATATTCTCTGCTTAGCTCAGGATTCATAAATTTTCAGGCACATAATGTTGGCTCTCGGTTCCAGAGCAGCCTCACTTATGTTTTCTGTCCCCCTCCAGTGCACTTAAGGACAGCCGATTTCCCCCCTTGACCCGAGAGGAGCTGCCTAAACTTTTCTGCTCTGTCTCCCTCCTTACTAACTTTGAGGATGCCAGTGATTACCTGGACTGGGAGGTGAGAACAGCCGCATTTGGAACTCTGCATCTCTCGTTGCATTTGGGTTCGGGTTAGTACATGGTAATGTATCTCCTTTATTGAAAGAGGGTACAAGAATGTTAAAGCTCAGTTTGGAAGCAGCTGGGGGCCACAAAGGTGATAGGAAAACTGCTGTGATCTTAGAAGTGGGAAGAAATGTGAAGTCTTTCTTTTCCTGTGTTTTCCCAGTCCACTCCTATTCCATAGCCTTCTCCCACGTCTAATAGGATATGATACTGGGGATAAAGAGCATTCCAGATCCCTCCTGTAAGCCCTTGAGTAAGAGTTGTGTGGAGTCATGAGCCTAGATGAAAACCCTGTGGTATGTTCAATGGAATAGATTAAAGGTGGAATAGTTCAGATTATTGGATAAGTGGTTGAGAGAATTTATTTCTATAACCCTCATACTTGGAGAGCTGAAATTACTTTGGCTTCTATACCTGAGGCAAAGAGTTAGTCATGAAAAAGGAGCAGGTCTCCTTTCCTCAGACTTGGATCGAGCTGGTCAGGGGACAGTGTCAATTAAACGTGGTTGCCTGAAGTTCCATTAGAGTAAGTAAATGCTCTTTATTTGATTATTTCTCCTGTAGGTAGGGGTCCATGGGATTCGAATTGAATTCATCAATGAAAAAGGCGTCAAACGTACAGCCACATACTTACCTGAGGTTGCTAAGGAACAAGGTGAGTTTTACAAATGGAATTTCAATGAAGGATACTATTCAGTGTCACCGTTTAAAGGCAGGAAAGTGGCATTTATTGTCTTTGAGCCCAACTGCAACAAAGAATGAGTACCTTTCTTCCTCTTAGTGTCTATCAAAGTTTTATAAAATGAGAAATAAACTCCCAAAATATGCAGGAGCTGGGGAAGAAAAGGGGTAAAGACTTCCCTTACCCTCTTGTTTCACTTCCTCTCAGTGAAAAGTTTTATTCCTTGGCCCCCAAAACTAGAGGTAATTGTAGCAAAATTCCACCCATCAATTGGACCATATTATAGAGTCCATTGTAAAGGGAAGTTGCCCATATCAGTGGATGTTGAATTTTTGATCATTAATTATTAGACAGCGTTATACTTGTTAAAAGGCAAAACATAATCTTCTCTATATTTAGAATACCTTTCAGTGTTGCTTGTGTGCTCTGTGATGTGTAACCCAGTTTCTTTTCTCTCTTCATCCTTCCCACCTTGCCTTCCTCCTCTCCTGTCTGTTTTTGAAAATAACATGTAAAACACAGTATTTATTGGGTGTAAACCTGGAATAAAGAGAAATATCCAGTTCAGTGTATCAGTGAACTAATTATTTGGAGAGTGATTGCCTTATTGGTTTCCATCATGGTTGTGTTTAAACTTCAGAAGCAGTGTGGAGGTAGGATAAAAAGGAAGCCTTTTAGCCACTTTGAGGCCGTAAGTCTAACATTTTTGTACAAAAAGGGACACCATAAATATTTCCTAACAGTGAGATGTGGCAGTAACAGATAATCCGATTACTTGTGCCTTTTGAAAATTTTTTGGCAAAATTTAAAAATTGGGTGTAATTTAGGGGTTTCTCTTTGGTTTTCAGTTTTGATGTGTTTGGTGTTATCTGTTAAAAACGTGCAGGAACAACACGATGTATGTGTGAACAACTTTCCTGTCCTTCGTGAAGGATTGGCATCCTTCCTGCTGTCAGTTCTCTGTAATAGATAACAGGACTCCTAGAAATCATCAAAGTAAAGGAAGGCCACGCAAAGACATACAGGCTACAGAATTTGAATTCTCTCCTCTCACAGAACAGCCTTGGTTACCAGCACTAGACCAGCAGGCCAGTCTTAAGTTGAGACCATGTTTACTCCTAGATAATTAAAGTGGGCTCACATCTGACAAGAAAGACACAAGAGCAGGGGGCCTGGGTACAGCCTTTATGGTGTTTGTCCAGTTATCATCTCATGTCTCCGATTCTACTTGGATGTCACTGAGGCAGACGGGGCTCTAGGGATGTGGGGCCATTGTCCAGAGCTCCCCTTGACCGTAGCATACCTGGCTGCTTCTCTTTTCTTGCCATTTGAGAACATACCCTACTCTTATGTCATCGTGCACTGACCTCAGTGTGCCTCTCTTCTCCTCAGACTGGGATCAGATCCAGACAATAGACTCCTTGCTCAGGAAAGGTGGCTTTAAGGCTCCAATTACCAGTGAATTCAGAAAAACGATCAAACTTACCAGGTAACCCACTGTCTCATTTTCCTTGTCATTTTAATTTAGCTTGGGTTGGATGGAGGATACTTTTGATGGAAAGGACTAGAAAGAATTTTCTCCACTAATGTCCCTCAAATAAAGAGATCTGGGTCAGGTTTAAGCTGGGAGGAAGCATGGCAGCAAAGGCAAAGATTTCCCAGTGTCCTGGGCATCTCTGAAGCTGAGTTGATGGCAGAGCTGGAGCAGAGTTCAAGCCACAATCAGGTCGTGGATGTCTTCACCAGACCCACTGCTTGGGAGACTTAAAGGGGGCAGACTGAGGTCAGCAATGAAGGCTGTCAGCGCAGAGGTCCAGGGTCAGTTGAAGTCACATGCAGTCAGGTGGCAGGAGATACAGGTGGCATGTTAACAGTGAGAGTGTTCACAGAGAGTTACAAGGAAATACCCCTCTCGTTGGGAGAGGGTACCTCAGTGTAGTAGAATGCACACGGACTTGGAGTCTGAATCCCAGCTCCACCACTGCTTAACTGTGTGACACCTAGGCCAGTTACTTACTCTGCCTCTCTGAGGGGGGAGGGGGACTTTCCTGTATGTAAGAAGTGAATGATAATGCCTTGGGGTTGTTTTAGAGTGTGATAAGGTAATGTATGAAGAATTTCTAGCCCAGGGCCTGGCAATAATTATAGGTGGTCAGTAGATGTCAGTTCTCTTGCCATCCCTACTGAAATCGGAAACACTGAGAGGTTTAGCTTCTATGGGCTTCTGTGGGCCTCTGTTGGCCCCCTCATCTGTAAAATACTGAATAATCATATACTAACCTCACAGGTCTATTTGGAAGATAACCCAGTGTTTTTGAAATGCTTTGGATTCCAAAAAAAAAAGAAAGAAAAAAACTTCAAATACAAAGCATTATTATTATTATTATTATTATAATTTATTTGAACAGCCATTTCCCTGTCAAAATTCAGGAATAATCACCTTGCAGTGGAGGAGTGATTACAGTGGGAAAGAGATGGCTCTGGGTAAGGATTGTCACACCCAGCTCCTGTGGTCTGTAGTAGGCTCCATAGGTTTGTAACACCCCATGCTTCGCATCCTGACTCATGGCTCTTTCCAGAGCAAAGCCAAAGTGCTATGAATTCTGTTCTGATGACCCTGTGATATGATATGGCATATTCATCTGGGAATTGAGACCCGTCCTTTATAGCCCCAGGATCCTTTAACCTGCTTCATCAGAATTTGACCCAGAATTAGGTATCTGTGCCCCTTTTAGTTATAAATAACTTGTTTGTTGCTTTTCTGCAAGTTAAGGTTGCATTTCTGTCAAATTTATCACATTTTATGCAGTAGATATGCAGTTTGCGCTGGGCATTGGTATAGCCATCTTCCAGTCTGCCACCCGTGTAATTTGACCTTGACATTCTTCATCCAGACCCCAGTAGCAGATTGCTTAAGAGCAGCCTGATAAGTAGTGTTTAAAGGTGGGATGTGCAGAAAATACATTCTCAGGGGTGAATTGTGATTGTGCTTTTTCATCTTGTTCATTTGTAATAACAACATTGTTTTCTTGTGCTGTCTTTCATTTTCTGTAAGTAAGATTGCTCTTGGTCTTCCATTTTTATTCTTTCAAAATGTGGAATAAGCTTTTGGTTTTCTCTGCTGAGTGACTTTACAGAATGAAGAGTTTGAGGTTCCTAATATCCTTTCCTGTTTCCTTATACAGGTACCGAAGTGAGAAGGTGACAATCAGTTATGCAGAGTATATTGCTTCTCGACAGCACTGTTTCCAGAATGGCACTCTTCATGCCCCGCCCCTCTACAATCATTACTCCTGACACACGGCTGCATGACCAGTCCCACCCCCCTGTGGCCACCAATGGCTATGACATCATTGGAGCAGATGCCTCCTCTTCCTGGTCCAGTTACTTCTATTACTGCACCATTTTATGATGCTAGCTTCCGTTGCCAAGTCTGCCTCCAGCTGACTGAGGGGGGGTGGGGTTATACTGAATGAAACAGAACTTGAGGGGCCCAAGCCTTATCTCAGCCTTTCCTCAATATGGGGTTCCGTTGGATTGGGGCTCCTCCATGACTAGTGAGAATTACCGTGTGGGTTCAGAAGACCCTTGGCATGCAGGTGCCACTGCTGATTTGCTGCCTCTGTGTTGGCCACACAGTGGAAGCCGGAATTGGTGGTTCACGAAGGCTTACCCCACATACACCCCTATAGCCTCCCCAGATCAAGTAGGTGTATTCCCCTGGCAGTCTGGGCAACGGAGACCAACAAGAAACATTTTTAGGTTGTTTTAAATTCCTTTTTTAAACTTCCAGTTTATTGCGTACCAAGAGTTGATTACAACCTCCATGCTTCATAAGTGGACGCCATGTTAGGGTTGAACGTGGGCACCATGAGTCCTCTGAGGCTCCTGGACAGAGACCCACATCAAGATCGGAAGCCCTTTGGATGGCGTGGCAGATCTCATTGCTCAATTAGCCTCGAAGGTTTTAATTCTCATCCCACTCTCAGCTGGATTTTCTGGCACTCTTCCTGCATTGAGTCTCCTGGTATTGAACAGAGCTCTGTGGTGTAGCCTGCTGAGGACTGGACTGGGATGCCCTTGGGAGGTCCTGAAATCATCGCTGCATGCAGTGAGAAAGGAGAGACCTCTTCCTTACCACCCGGCTACCTCACTCCTCTACTGGTAGCAGTGCCTATAGCTGGATCTAGGTTCTCAGAAGGCATAGGTTTTCCAACAAGCACCTGTGTTGGGCTTTAGAAGGACACATTGTCATAGGAGAGAATCCAGGGTCTCCAAGCTGTTTTTCTTTTCAGGCAAACATCCTGAGGGACCTTTAAGCAGAGGAGTTCCTTTGTCTAGTTTGCCTGGAGAAGTGGGAAGACTGTTGCTGTTTCAGTCCTTTCCAGGACTTTAGAACAAAGCAATGTAATTAAACAAAATGAATCTTTATCTTGCCTAACATGCTGGGAATCTTCACCCCACCGTGGCAAAGTTCCAAATAGCTCATTTTATTCTAGGTCATTCAGACTTTCATGTGGCATATTTCCCCTCCCCATTGTTGCTGATTCCAAATAGCTGTCAGCAGGTTTCTCCTCCCTCTTGCCTATTCCTCCCTCATTTGGTGGCAGAGTTCATAGAAGCTGGGGACTTGGAAAATGCTTTGGAAACGTCACAGAGGCACTGCTGAAAAGATTCACAGGAAGAGGTGGCCAATTGGAAGAAAGGACCTGGAGGGTGATACAGTGGTTTTCAAGAACATGCTTAGAGAACTCTTGAAGTGGATTGGGTGTCAATCCGGTGAACACCATTGTTTTGATTTAATTTATTTTTTAAAGTTTATGTGGTGATGGTGTGGCTTTCCAAAATGGGCAAATATCCAAATCAAAAGAAATTTTGAGTTTTCTTCTGCCAGAAATGGGGGAGGGGAAGCAGGGACATAATCCAAGAAACGACACACTTGCCATTCTAGGTATTGCTGTCTCATTTCTTGGGAAGAAATGGATGAGGGTGAGCAGATTTGCTTGGTACCATCCTCTGCTGTTCATGAGGATATGGAATGTGCAAGGGAAGTGGGCTGACTTCAGGATGCCCAGGTCAGGCAGCACCACCCTATCTTAACTGTTGTGCTGCGTTCTTGGCATCCTGCCACTTTTCCCTTGCAAGGTTAATGAAAAAAAGCTTTTGAAGATTAAGGGATTGTTTTGTGATTTCCTGCTGCTGAGAATAATAAATGTCTTGTTCACAAACAGATGTGACGATAGTTACTCTTAGGTGCCATGGATTGATGTCAGGGTGGTCAGCTCTGGTCTAAACCACCCACCTCCAATTTGTACAACAGTATTGATACATAGGGCTACACTCATTACTGTTCAAGTGTTCTCTGTTAAAAGTTGTGTTTAATTTCTAAAGATTAAAAAAAGCAAAAAAAATGGTGCTAAACTTTCACCCCTGAGCACGCTCAGTGAGACTGGTCATGCAAGCATTTACTACAGTGCCATGCTCTTCAAGCCTATTTTTTTCTTGTAGAAATGTTGCCCTATTTGTCTTCCCCAATGTATAGTATGTTTTTTATTTTATTTTATTGAGGGTGGGGTAGGCTACCTGCCGTTTAAGAAATGAACAGAAAATTTTAAAACCCACGAAATGGGGGAAAAAAATCAGTGCACAAGAATTGGGCTGATTAAGCCCAGCACCACACTGAAGTGGGCTCAGTGGTTTTGGAGTGAAGAAGCCTTACTCCCTGCACATTCCCTCATGCTCCCATACAAGTCCAGCAGTGGAGATGCTCAAGTCCCTCTGGTCTGGTCAGGGGGACCCAGGAATCGACCAAGTAAAACTATTTGGCCCCATAAGAAATGCCACTGTCCGTGTCTGTCCTGAATGGGGCCTAGTCAGGAAGCAGTCTGAAAGTGTATGGTCATGGTCACCTCAATAAGATGTGGGGCAGGTGGCTCTCAGGAAAAATACCAAGTCTGGATCATCCATGTGGCAGCTTTGCATAGGGAGATGACGGCTCCGAACTGGAACTGAACTGCCTTCCACACGCTTGACCAAAGCAGTGATGAGGGTGGCCAGTACATGTGGTGTGAGTGGCAGGTGTAAAAAGAAGGGAATGTTTTCTGCTTGGTGTTTACTTTGTCCTTGGGCTGCTCAAGCTGAACAGTATGTAACTGCTGTAAAGGAACCAGCCCATGTTGGCTGGTTCAGTTCGGAGTTTGTTTCATCCCTAGCTGTGAGTGCCTTTTGGTCTGGAAAGTTGGCTTGTCTCATAATACCCACAGCTAGGACATTCTCTCTGTAATTATGAATTGTTCTTGTTTTATGTTAACTAAAAGAGAATGTCTTTGATCACTAGGATTTGTCGGTGTTGGATTGTTTCCACTGTGAGGTTCTTAAACTTTTTCGCTTCATAATATTAAAGCAACTCATGTTAGAGAACCTTTCAGTGTGAAAGGTTTGTAGTTGAGACATTACATATATTTTATTGTTTATAATAAAAATCATCTATACAGAAGTCCTGGGTGTTAATTTTAATATTTGCACAAGACCTGTTTTCCATGATGTGTTAACACCTACACTTTCACTAACTGTTGATGCTATTTTCTATTGAGATTCTGGAGCCTAGGGAGCTATGTGTTTTGTTTTGTTTATTTTCATTCTTACTTCCCTGAAGCAAGAGACTTTGTATGGCCTTTAGTGCAAAGACTTCAGACCAATTCTTTGTATTACACTTGGTTGCCTCTTGGCTATATAACTTCTGAGTGCAAATCATTGAACTCTTTAACAAAGTATTGTAGAGAATAAATCATCATGGGTAAAAATTGTCTTTGTCCCTTTTTTTTTTTTTTTTTGGAATAGTGGCAACAATATTTTTAAGTTTATTTCAGTAATCTCCACCCAACGAGGGTATTGTACTCAAAACCGCAAGACCCAAGAGTTACACCAGTGTGTAGAGGAGTCTCCAGCTGAGTCAGCCAGGCACCCCTCACAGTTACCTTTCTTTTTTTTTTTTTTTTTTTGAAGATTTTGTTTATTAGAGTGCACACAAGCAAGGGGAGCGGCAGGGGAGTTGGGGGTAACAGGCTTGATCCCAGGACTCCGGGATCATGACCTAAACTGTAGGCAGACACATAACTGACAGCCACCCAGACACCCCATCATCTTATTTTTGAAGACAGCCACCCAGGTGGTGTTTTTAGTCAGCCTGTGTTTTGCATGGTGTCCATGATCCTCAACAGTTTGGGTTTTGTTTGTTTTGGTTTTTTTGCCCTTGTATTTTTTGTGTGGTTGGTAGCAATGCCACTGGCCTTTTAGAACCAAATTTCCTAAACTGAGGTTCATGTACCCTTTAAAATTTGGGTCTTTCTAGAAAGAAGGTTCATCATTCTCTTTAGATTTCCCTTTGAAACTGACCTTGTCCAAAAAGCTAAAAAACAAGCAGGGGCTGGGGGTTGGGGAGGTTGCTCAAATTGAAGATCTTCATTTGGTAATGAATTAATCCAACCAAAGACCTTGAGACATACTGGTGTGGTCTAACCTTAAAGGGAAATGTTTATTTTGGAGGGCCCAGAAAGCATGAGATGGGTTTGAAGAAAATGGCCCAGAATAATTTTTCAAACAAATGCACACATGCTGCGATCGTCGTCTTAAGTTATTTGCAAGGATTTGCAAGGATGTTATTTGTTTAAGATACCCAGTTCTGAGGCCCTTACACTCGGCAGAACTCCTAAGCCCTATGGCTATAGATGTCCATGCTGTTGGGGTTAGATAATTTGGAAACAGACTACAAGCAACTGTTTAAACGCAGAAGTTGGTGGTAACACTGGGGTGTCTGAGAAGGATTTTCTGTGTGTTTGGGATTTTTTTAAGATTTATTGAGAGGGATGCCTGGGTGGCTTAGTCGTTAAGCGTCTTCCTTTGGCTCAGGGCATGATCCCAGGGGCCTGGGAAGCCTGCTTCTCCCTCTCCCACTCCCTCTGCTTGTGTTCCCTCTCTCTGCCAAATAAAATCTTTAAAAAAAAAAAAAAGATTTATTGAGAGCAGGGTGAAGGGGCAGAGGAAGAGAGAGAGTCAGACTCTAAGTGTGGAGACTGACATGGGGCTCATGACAAGCCTGGGACCACCACCTGAGCTGAAACCAAGAGTGGGACGCTTAACTGACTGCACCACCCAGGCACCCCAGATTCTCTGTTTCTTAAAGAGAAGATAAATTTTGGTTCTAGAAATTACTTCCATATTATCGTATTGCTTGAAGTTAAATAGCATGGAATTTCATATCATTGGTTTTTTTGTGGGGTTTTTTGTTGATTTTGTGTGTGTGTATGTGTGCACACACACTGGTGGTGGTAAGATGTGTATAACCAAAAATTTGCCATTTTTTACATTTTTTTAAGATTGTATTTATTTGAAAGAGAGCACATACAGAGGGAGAGGGAGAAGCAGACTCCCCACTGAGCAGGAAGCCCAATCCACATCCCAGGACCCCAGGATCATGACCTGAGCAGAAGGCAGACACTTAACTGACTGAGCCACCAACATGCCCCTAAAATGTGCCATTTTAACCATATGAACTAAGCCAGCAGGTCAGAGATCAGTGGAGTTAATTCTAGGGGTAAGGGAGATGCTCTAAAGCTGCTTCCAGATCAATCTAGGGGCTGACCTTGGCTTGAATACCTGGCTTTGAGATACTATTCAGTGAGCTCCTTGAAGGACTTGACTCTGAACCAATACTGTACAAAGAACCATAGTAGTGTCCTAAGGAATGCACTGCAAGTGCTGTTCCTTCTGAGTCTGTTTTCCTTATTCTAAAATGAAGCTCTAACCAGGATTCTGGGATCTCTTCTGGCTCCTTGCTCTCTGATTCCTTGAGGTTCTGTATGCTAGAGCAAATGGGAAAACAAGTGACTCTTCCAGCTTCAAGACTATACCTATTGGTGGGGGAGCTAAACAGGAAAGAGGTCCCAAATTTACCATGAGCCATTCAAGTTTCTGCTGCCAAACTGACTTCCCACCTACTACACCAGTATGGCCATTCTTTCTTTGATCCCACCCTAGTTCCTGATGAAAGAAACTCAGAATGCTGATCCTGGAATCTTTAGGCTGGTGGTCTGATAGGCCTGACCTCCAATCTCGGTCCTGCTGTTTATGAGCCAGACAACTAGTTAATACTCTGAGCCAAATGTTCTACTTTATGACAGGACTGAAACTCCAAAGTAGCCTACTGGAAAGGCTTTGCCCCCAGGCTCCAGCACACTGTTGCAATGACTGGATGACTGACTCTCTGGACTGTTATCCAGTGACAGATGTAGGTGGGGACAACTAGGCAAGTATTCAAACCCTCTCAGAACCCTAAGCTACTCTGGACATGTGAAAGGAGGAAGTTTAACTATCCTCAGCTCTTTAAGTAACAACAGGCTTTCTGAAAGAGGTGGTTGCTGAAGTAAGCCCAGCTTGACCTCAAGAAGAGAGGGCTTTTCAGGTAGAATCTAACAGTGCCAGCACAGGGCACACTGCCCTGTCACATTGCCACAGGCCAGACAAGCTTTAGAATCCAAGAGCGGGACTTCAGGGCAACCCCCTCAAGTTTTCATACCTGGAAGTCAAGGGCTGTTGGCAGAATCACACAACCTTCTACCATCCCCATATATCCCCTTCCTTTCTATCTCTAGAGATTGTATTAATAGTAAAAGGGAGAGGGTTACATGTTTATTCCTTTGACTTCCTCAGTAGCACTTACCAGTGAACTTCCTTCCAGCAGCAGGTGCCAAGAATTTTTTTTTTTAATTTATGAGAGAATAGCATAAATTGGGAGATTCTGTACATTAACTCTTTTTTAAAGATATTTATTTATTTGACAGAGAGAGACAGTGAGAGAGGGAACACAAGCAGAGGGAGTGGGAGAGGAAGAAGCAGGCTTCCCATGCAGGGCTCCATCCCAGGACTCTGGGATCACGACCTGAGCTAAAGGCAGATGCCCAGTGCCGGAGCCACCCAGGCACCCCTATACATTAACTTTCAGTGTACATAGAACTGGGAAACATCATACTATATTAGGGGCAGAAACCTGGGTCCAGGAAAGACATTAGTGATTCAGTCCATAAGAGATTCTTTGAGAAGTACACCAAAAAGTAACAAAAGGTGTAAATTATTACTTGGGTTGAAAAAATTATAAAGCGGCACCTGGATTTCTCAATCAGTTATCTGCCTTCAGCTAGGAAAATGATCCTGGGGTCCTGAGATCAAGCCCCACATTAGGCTCCCTGCTCAGTGGCAGGGAGGGGGGAGAGTCTCTATCTTCCTCTCCTTCTGTCCTCCCCCCTCATGCTCTCTCTCTAGCTCTGCTCTTTCTCTCTCAAAGAAATACAAAAAAAATTTTTTAAGATTTTATTTATTTATCTGAGGGAGCGAATGAGCGAGAGCACAATCAAGGGGAGGAGCAGAGGGAGAGGGAGAAATGTACTGGGCCACCCAGCGTCCCTGTATAAAAATCTTTTTAAAAAAATTTAAGAGGCGTTTGGGTGGCTCAGTGGGTTAAAGCCTCTGCCTTCGGCTCAGGTCATGATCCCAGGGTCCTGGGAGCAAATTCTGCATCAGGTCCCCCCCCATGCTTGAACTTTCTCTCTGTCTCTCTCTCTGACAAATAAATAAAATCTTGTAAAAAAAATTTTTTTTAGGGGCACCTGGGTGGCTCAGTTGGTTGGGCGACTGCCTTCGGCTCAGGTCATGATCCCGGAGTCCTGGGATCCAGTCCCACGTCAGGCTCCCAGCTCCATGGGGAGTCTGTTTCTCCCTCTGACCTCCCCTCTCATGCTCTCTCACTCTGTCTCTCTCTCTCTCTAATAAATAAGTAAAATCTTTAAAAAAATTTTTTTTAAAGATTTTATTTATTTGTCAGAGAGAGAGAGGGAGAGAGAGCAAGGACAGGCAGACAGAATGGCAGGCAGAGACAGAGGGAGAAGCAGGCTCCCCACCGAGCAAGGAGCCCGATGTGGGACTCTATCCCAGGACCCCAGAATCAGGACCTGAGCCGAAGGCAGCCGCTCAACCCACTGAGCCACCCAGGTGTCCCTAAAAAAAGATTTTTAAAGAAAAAACAATGTAGGGGCGCCTGGGTGGCTCAGTGGGTTAAGCCGCTGCCTTCGGCTCAGGTCATGATCTCAGGGTCCTTGGATCGAGTCCCACGTCGGGCTCTCTGCTCAGCGGGGGGCCTGCTTCCCTTCCTCTTTCTCTCTGATCTCTTCCCTTCCTCTCTCCTACTGTGATCTCTCTCTGTCAAATAAATAAATAAAATCTTTAAAAAAAAACACAAAAAAAACGATGTAGTAACAATAAAATATTTATTACAGCAAACATTTGTTCATCTAAGTTCTGTATAATTACGGGTTCTCTTCATTTCTCGAGGATGATATAATGAAAATGACATTTAAGGAAACTGAAATATGAAGTTACCTTAAAGAGTAAATATTCCTCGTATGTACCTGATAATTTCATTCATGTTATGCCTCTTCCATGTCCGTTTGAATAAATGAAAGAGCAGTTCCAAGCCAGCCCCCGGTTCCTCAGATCTCCTATGACACCTACACCCAACCAGAAGTGACTTTTTCACCATGGATCTGAAAGACCCGCGGATCCCCTTACCCAAGAATTCAACACTGCCACAGGATGCAAACAGCAAGAGGTTCTTTACTGTAGCGCGGGCGCCTGCGGGTGGTCAGCAGCTCCTGCTAGCTGAGCACACCAGGCTGGGGTGGTGCAGGATTTTTATAGACAGGTACAAACAAGTTTCGGATGGGGCGGAGCTGATTGGCTGACAATTTGAACATTTGAAAAAGGCATACTTGGTGTTTGCGGATTGGCTTTGGAGGACCCGCGCGCGAAGAAAAAGGCGGGAAGGGGGAGTGAGGAGGGGGAATTGGACCTTATTACTTGGCAGAGAAGCATCCTGCCTACGTGACCATGCCTTGGCTATTGGCAGAAGGTATCTTGTTCAAACAGGAGACAAGTGTCACACCCTAAAAGCCAAGCGGTTACAGAAAGGCAAAAGAGCAGTTAATTAGTTAACAACTGGGGGAAGGGTCTTCGACTTTCTATTTTCTCGGTTAACCAGGTTAACCACTTGCCTCTTTCTTTTATTATGGAAAATAAGTCCAGATCTTGCATCCACTACTTTTGGTGATCTCTTTGTAGGGAAAGATTTAGTCTGAGTCATCTTTTTAACCCCAGGGCTTTCCACATAAGTGTTTATAATGGTTTCCTGAATGAAAATGTTATGGACAAACCACCTTGTGAAACATCACTCTGTGAATCATTTTTCTTTCTTCTTCATCTGTTGATTTCTTCCCTACTGTGTGTGTGTAGAAGATACCAAGTGTTGGGTATCCAGCTAGTTCTTGAGGCAGCACATGGTAAGTTCCAGTAGGTATCAGGTGCTCTGTAAGGGCCTGTTGGATGGATAGATGGGAGAAGGAGGTCTACACTGCGTTCCAGGCCTATTTCTCACACGCAGCTGCTGCATGTCCCCAGACTCATTAGGACTTCCATCCTATGCCCCTAATGAACTATGTAGGAAACCGCTTTGAAACAGTTATTAAGTTCTGCCTATGCTATATAACCTATTATTTTACCCAATACCTTTCTTCTGGTAATACAGAAACAGCAAATTAATTTTGTTAAGAATTATTGTATTTATAAATCAAAAGAGTATAGGTACATACTTATTCTTGTCTGGTAATTTTTTTTTTTTTTTTTTTGTAAACATAGTTTAAATCATACCTAGGTGGGGGCGCCTAGGTGGCTCAGTGGGTAAAACCCCCTGCTTTCGGCTCAGGTCATGATCCCAGGGTCCTTCTATGGATGGAGCCCCACATCAGGCTCTCTGCTCAGCAGGGAGCCTACTTCCACCTCTCTCTCCCTGCCTGCCTCTCTGCCTACTTCTGTTCTCTCTCTGTGTGTCAAATAAATATATAAATATTTTTAAAAAATGATACCTAAATATCGTTCACCACAGAGACAACGCACTGATTACTTCTTTGTTGCAATTTTCTATATTCTCTGAAGTTGAAAACAGCATCGTTTTTCATCTGCCTACTTTTCTATGTATCATCCAAATGTTCCAACAAAGGCCTCTCAGCATCACTTTCCACGCGTTCAGAAGTATCAGAATAATCCACCACCAATCAATTTTTTTAAAAGATTTTATTTTTGACCTCCACACTCAATGTGGGACTCAACCGACTAAACTAGACAGCCACCCCAATCAAATTTTTAAAATATTTAAGCGTTGAAAGAAATTCCACCATGTGATTTTGGAGTCACTAACCCAGCTTTCCATCCACTGGAGTTCCCAGGATCAGTCAGTCACTCTGCACGTTTCCGCATTTCATCTAAACCTTCCCCGGCCTCACGACACTTCAGAGGTGAGGAAGCCGAGGCTCAGAAAGGCCAAATGACCAGACCCACCACGCGCGACAAAGAGATCCTCGTTACCCCCAGAAAGCTCCACAACGCCATCCCCCCACTTGTGTTGGGCTTTCCAGAGGGCCACGCCACTCCCACCAGCCTCCATTCCGGGCCCGCCCACCGAGCCCTCTTCGGCCACGCCCCTTCCGTGGCCGAGACCCGCGCTTCTGCGCTTCCGGCGCGAGGGTACTTCCGGCTTGTGCGGGTGGTTCCGGGCGCGGTAAGGTCTGGCGTGGTGTTGAGATGGCGGCCGGTGGGAGCGACCCGCGGGCCGGCGACGTAGAGGAGGATGCCTCACAGCTTATCTTCCCCAAAGGTGGGGCTGGGACTGCAGGACTGCCCCTGCTGTCCTGCGTGATCGCTGCAGGCCTGGCGTTACCCATGTGTCGTCCTAGGCGGGCAGCCGGGCGGGTCGCCTGCGCGGAGAGGGGCAGGGAGGATGGGGGATGCGGCGGTGAGAGGGGCCCCGGGCGGGGCCGCGGGCGGGCACCGCCGGGCTGCCTCGAGAGGGGCCTGTTGGATTCCACGCCTGCTACCCTGGAAACTTCGGCGCCCAGCTCCACACTGCCCTTGAGCAGCCTCTTCCTACTTGTTTAAGTAATTTATTTTATCCGATAAACCGCGAAGTGCTGCAGGGATGTGGAAAGGATGAACAAAGCCGACAGTAGTTACAGTGGTAAGGACAGATTTTAATAAGTAATACACGATTGTAGGGGCCACTGGCTGGCTCAGTCCGTAGAGCATGCTAGTCTTTTTCTTTCTTCTTCTTCTTCTTCTTCTTAAACATTTTACTTACTTATTTTGAGAGCGAGCGAGCATGGGATTGGGGACGGGGGGCGGGGGGCGCGGAGAGGCGTGAGGCAGAGGGAGAGGACCCGGGGACGCAGGACGCTGATGTGACTTGCGCCGAAAACCGGCGCTTAACGCCGGAGCCAGCGAGGCAACCCTAGCCTTCTAGTCTTGATCTCAGGATCATGAGCGTGGGCACCGAGCCTGCTTTAAAAAAAAAAAAAAAAGTTACTACACGATAGCAGTAGGGAAAGAGGCCAGCGTGTACCGAACTAAATTTCTTTTTTTTTTTTTAATTAAATTAAATTTTATGTATTTATTTGACAGAGACATCACGAGCAAGGGAACACAGGGCAATGGGAGAGGGAGAAGCAGGCTTGCCGCTGAGCAGGGACTCTATCCCAGGACCCTGGGAACACGACCTGAGCGGAAAGCTGTCACTTAACCAACCCAGCCATCTGGGAGCTCCTGAACTCAATTTCTATTTGTAGAGAGGTGACTGGGCGTTTTAAAGGGGAAGTGGAGGGGCTAGCCGGGTCTCTAGGATCAAGGACGTGAAAAATTACTAAATGCGTGAAGGGGAAGTGATTGGTTCGTTTGAACCCATTTGGGTTTTTTAACTGGTGCTTATGGTTTTTTTTTTTTTTTTTTTTAAAGATTTTATTTATTTATTTATTTGTTTGAAAGAGACATAGCGAGAGAGGGGAACACAAGCAGGGGGAGTGGGAAAGGAAGAAGCAGGCTTCCCACCAACCAGGGAGCCCGATGCAGGGCTGGATCCCAGAGACCCTGAAGTCATGACTTCAGCTGAAAGCAGACAGACGCTTAATGTCTGAGCAAGCCAGGTGCCCCAGTACCTACCTGTTTTTAAATTATTTTGTACCTAGTAAAAAAAGTGAAACTCCACACCCTTTATCCAGAGGCAACACTGTAAACAATTTAGTGTTTATTCTTCCAAACTAGTTTTGTTGATTTATAAATAAATAAATATATACACACCCTTTTATTTGTAAGATGAGATTATGCAAATGAATGCTATAGCCTTTCAAAAATTTGACGATCTGTTGTGTAGTCCTTTTTCTTTCTTTTTTAAAACTCTAGGCCCAATGTGGGGCTTGCACTCCTTGACTCTCATGACCTGAGATCAAGTGTCACATGTTCTACTGACTAAGCCAGCCAGACACCTTGTCCTATTCTTTTATTTATTTTTTAATTTTTGAGATTTATTTATTTGTCAGAGAGAGCATGCACACACAAGCAGGGGGACCAGCGGGCAGAGGAGGCAGGGCAGGTGGTGGGAGAATCAGGCTCCCCGCTGAGCAAGGAGCCAGATGTGGGGCTCCATCCCAGGCCCCTGGGATCATGACCTGAGCTGAAGGCAGATACTTAACCAACTGAGGGTTTTCCTCTTTAAACCTAAGTTTGCTCATTGGTATTCTTACTGGTCAAGAGAATTATTTTAGGGGCGTCTGGGTGGCTCAGTGGGTTAAGCCTCTGCCTTTGGCTGGTCATGGTCTCAG
The DNA here is from genome assembly GCF_009829155.1 of Mustela erminea. Classification (NCBI taxonomy): domain Eukaryota; kingdom Metazoa; phylum Chordata; class Mammalia; order Carnivora; family Mustelidae; genus Mustela; species Mustela erminea. The sequence goes on along the minus strand of NC_045621.1, from coordinate 111,160,007 downwards.
GGTCCTGGGATAGAGGTCCAAATCAGGCTCTCTGCTCAGCAGGGAGCCTGCTTCCCTCTGTGTGTCTGCCTGCCTCTCTGCCTGCTTGTGATCTCTCTCTCTTCAAATAAATAAAATCCTAAAAAAAAAAAAAAAAAAGAATTATTTTAAATGAGTATCAGGGGTGAACCCAAATGTCCATCAACTGATGAGCGGATAAAGAAGATGTGGAATGGAATATTGTTCAGCCATAAAAAAGAATGGAATCTTGCCAATTGCAATAACGTGGATGGAGCTAGAGACCATTGTGCTAAGCATAGTAAGTCAGAGAAAGACAATCGTATGATCTTACTCATATGTGGAATTTAAGAAACAAAACAGATGAACATAATGGGAAGAGGGAGCAAACCAGAAAACACTCTTCAGCTATAGAAAAAAAGAGGATTGCTGGAGAGGAGGTGGGGCGGGGGGGGAGTGGATTAAATGGGCGATGGGTAGAGGATATTTGTTGGGTGCCATGTGTAAGTGATGAATCACTTAAATATACCTGAAAATAATATACTGTATGTTAACTCACTGGAATTTAAATAAAAATTTGAAGCTAGGAAAAAATGAGTATGAAGATTTGTGTGATGGCAAATATTTGAAGTAGGTTTAGTTGGGAAACTAGAAGATTATGAAATCTAGAGGGGAGGGAGTTCTGGCCACAGGTCTAATGCCTAGTATGTAATAGGCAGTGATCTGGGTGAATGAGTAAATAGCAGATTTGTACAGGTACAAAAGTAGAACTTGGGACGCATTGTTAATGTGTTTCCAGTTACCCTAAAGTGCCCTCCCTAACATGTAATAATTCTTAAAATTGAGAATGTAATACTAGTATTATGGAACTAGGTTACCACCTCAAGGAAGCTAAAGAGGAGTAATTGTTGGCTGTGCTCTGTATTGAAATCAGTAAATGGCCTCATTAGGATAATGATGTGTAATTAGTTAATAGCACATCCGCATCAGGTTCTTTGATGTTAGAAACTGTCTTGCCAGACTGAGCTAAGTTTTTAGTATTTTATGAACTCTACTGTGCCTTGATAGATCAGTCTAGACAGAGATAAAGCTGTGGGATATGAGGCCTCTGGATTCATGCAAGGATAAAAACTTGCTGTTAGTCTCAAGATAAAATGAACATTTAGACGCTGTCCTTTGAAGGAGTATTTTCAGCTGACATTTGTGCTTCTCACAAATAGAGTTTGAAACAGCTGAGACTCTGCTAAATTCAGAGGTTCATATGCTTCTGGAGCATCGAAAGCAACAGAATGAGAGTGCAGAGGATGAACAGGAGCTTTCTGAGGTCTTCATGAAAACCTTAAATTACACAGCCCGTTTCAGTCGTTTCAAAAACAGAGAGACCATTGCCAGTGTCCGTAGGTGAGTGCTAAAAGAAAGTTTTTGTTAATCCAAACTGTTGAACATCTACATGTAAAATGCTTTTGCCTCCACCACTGCCCTCCCATGGACATCATCTGTACCATTAATTTAAGAAAAATAATGTCTTTGTCAGAAATTTTTTTTTTAATTGCTTGTAAGACCAAAATTCTCTTTGGCCACTTTTCCTTAAACCTGAAATCCCAGTGATCATTCTGCACCGTAACCACTGTTAGTTTATTCTTAGTCTTTGAGATCTTTTCCATGCATTCACATACATACGTTAAACCTATAAAAAACACAGCAGTGTTTGTGGGTTATTGTTGTTTTTAATAAAGTGAGGTAATTTATTACTCACCTGGAATGTCTTCAAGACCTCTATATGTTAATAAATATAAATCAGGAGAATTCTTTCCGAATCTTTGCCCTGTCTACCAGACAGCGGCTTTTAGCATTTTTTCCTAAGGCATTGCTTCTCAAATTGGGTGAGATGGAACTTGGAAAACTGATGTGCTAAGGTATATAGGAGACCATGGGAGAAACATATCTTCAGATACCAGTTTTATTTGATGGTAGGTGATTTAAAACATTTCTACATTAAAATAGATACCAGCATATTGTGGAATAAAACAAAAACATATATGTGAATTCTTTTTTTTTTTTTTTTAAGATTTTATTTATTTATTTGACAGACAGAGATCACAAGCAGGCAGAGAGAGAGGAGGAAGCAGGCTCCCTGCTGAGCAGAGAGCCTGATGTGGGGCTCGATCCCAGGACCCTGAGATCATGGCCTGAGCCGAAGGCAGCGGCCCAACCACTGAGCCACCCAGGCGCCCCTATATGTGAATTCTTGAATTAAATTACAAAGCTTAAATCCTTGCAGATACAGAAAGTCGCTTTAGCCTGTGACTGGAGGTTGCCTAGGGATACTTGTTTGCTCTGCTCCAGTGAAAATGCTTGAGAATTACTGTCCTTAGGAATAGCAGGTATACAAAAAAAAAAAATGTATATACACAGATACTTTTTAGAGAGCTGTTTATCATAGCCAAGGTGGGGGGGAACCCAAAACATTCAGTAGTAACTAAATAAATCGTGGGAACTAATTTGTTGGGCTAATCTATTGTCATTCAAATTGTGGTAGAAAATGGAAGTGTATTTATTTATTTATCTGACATGTTAAGTGTGCAGAAAATGAAGGTGTGAGATTGTATATGAAGTATGTATATAATCTTTCAAAAAAGCAAGTGTGTGTATGTTCTAAAAAGTGTGGGTGTATACATGGAGAAAAGATTAGAGGGAAATGTGCAGAGTTTCCAAGCAAAACTACAAGCCGTTGGGTCTAGGAGATGACCTGGACACATTTATGAATAAAAGGTTTCAGTATTGTAAACATGTTGGTTCGCCCCAAATTAATGTATACATTTAGTACCATTCTGCAACCTCAGGGGAATGGAAAAGGTGACTAATATAATGATCTTAAATTTAAAAAAAAATTTTTTTTAAGATTTTATTTATTTATTTGACAGAGATCACAAGTAGGCAGAGAGGCAGGCAGAGAGAGGGAGGAGGAAGCAGGCTTCCTGCTGAGCAGAGAGCCCGATGCGGAGCTCGATCCCAGGACCGAGGAGGAGGGGACCGAAGGAGAAATATTTTAAAACAAAGTTCGGGGTGCCTGGGTGGCTCAGTGGGTTAAAGCCTCTGCCTTCGGCTCAGGTCATGATCCCAGGGTCCTGGGATTAAGCCCCACAGTCAGGCTCTCTGCTCAGCAGAGAGCCTGCTTCCCCCTCTTTCTGTCTGCTTCTCTGCCTACTTGTGATTTCTCTCTCTTTCTCAAATTAAAAAAAAACCAAAAAAACAAAGTTCGGGGGTTAGGGATAGGGTGGCTGGGTTACGGACATTGGGAAGGGTATGTGCTACAGTGAGTGCTGTGAAATGTGTAAGCCCGATGAGTCACAGACCTGTACCCCTGGGGCAGATAATACTTCATGTTAATAATAAATTTAAATAGGGGCACCTGGGTGGCTCAGAGGGTTAAGCCTCTGCCTTCAGCTCAGGTCATGGTCTCAGGGTCTTGGGATCAAGCCCCGCATCGGGGTCTCTGCTCAGTGGGGAGCCTGCTTCTCCTCTCTGCCTGCCTCTCTGCTTACTTGTGATCTCTCTCTCTCTCTCTCTGTCAAATAAATAAATAAATAAAAATTAAAAAAAAAAAAGTTTAAGCACTATATCTTATACCAAACTTGATTTCTAAGGATTTGAATATAAACCATGGTGAATAAAAGTGCTGTGTGATAATATGAGTAAATGAATGTATTATTTTGGCTATGGTTAGTAAGACTTTAAATGTGGGGAAACTTGGTTGACTAGTTAAATGTAAGCTTTGTGAGGGCAGGAACTTGGTTGTATTCATCACTGTGTTAATCTCATAGGCACAAAATAGTGAATAAGTGAATTTGCATAATTATCTTTAAACTTTGTTACATAAATTAAATGCCATATATAAAATGCAAGTATAAATAATTGGGGAAAAGACTGAAATCCTTAAGTTTTAATGTCCTTAATATTAAAAGCTCCAACAAAGAATTAATAAAGAGATAACACTAGTTTTTAAAAATGGACACAGTCTGCAGTTAGAGGCTCAATTTGAATGAGAACTTCAGATGGCTAGCAAATTCTCTTGAAATAATGCTCATCTTCAAAAAAAAAAATGCTCATCTTCAAGGAAATTGAAATGGTAAAAGAGCTAAGTATATTTGAAAAGATTAAACAGAATGGGACACCTACATGTAATAAGTAGGGGAAATGGGGAAACAGGATTTATTGCCGATGTAAGTGTGTACTGATGAAGCACTTTTAGGGCACTATCTCTCGGGACTCCTGTTCTTTGACTGGATAATTAACTTCCAGGAATTTATCTTTAAAACGCATAGTGACCAGTCTAGTACATAAAGAAGTATACATGGTGTTTGAAAAGCGTTATTTAAAATGGTGAATTGAAGGGACACCTGGGTGGCTCTGTCAGTTGAGCATCGGACTCTTGCTTTAGATTCAGATCATGTTCTCAAGGTCATGAGAATGCACCCCACGTTGGCCTCTGTGCTCAGCAGGGAGTTGGCTTGAAATTCTCGGCCTCTCCCTCTGTCTCTCCCCACTTGCTCATTGTCTCTGAAATAAATTTTTAAAAGAGGGAAAAGACTTGGTTAAAAAAATAAATAAATAAAAAATAAAAGGGTGAATAATTGGAAACAATTGAAATGTTCAACAGCTGGAAATTTGACATATAAATTATAGCACAGTCATTCAGCGGAATGCTGTGTTCAAGGTGGAGTTATATGTAGTACTAATGTGGAAAACAGCTGGTGTTATTGAGTGAAAAAAAATCACAGAATAACATTTGTTACAATTCCTTTTATTTTTGTTTTTTTAATTACATTCTTTCTCAAAAAAAAATTTTTTTTTCTTTCTTTTATAATATAAAGAGGAGTGGTAGTGGATCTCCATGATAGTGTTAACACTAGTTTTTTCTGGATAGGGTTTCAGATTATTTTCACCTTCTGGGGATTTCTTTGTATTGTTTATAAATGAGAATTTTTCATTTTACAACAAAATCCTCCACACAGATACATATAGTACTTTGTAAATCTTTTCCCGTGTAACTAAGTTTATAATATTTTCCTTAGTAAATGAATATAGCTTCACTAAGTGGCAGAAAGTTATGAAACTGAATGTGTGAATTTTTATTCTAAAACAGATAAGTGTTTGGAACAGTACGCTAAGATAATTACTTGATTTTGTGTAGGTAGTGATATGGATAGCTTATTTTTCTGTCCTTTATCTTTGAAATTTTATATACCTAATATGCTTGTAATAGAATAATAAACACAGTAAATATTTTGTTTCTGAACAGATAATTAAGGTCTCTGAAACCAAATTTATCATGGATGACCTCTACTTTTTTTTAAAGATTTTATTTATTTGAGAGAGAGAGAAGCAGACTCCCCACTGAGCAGAGAGCCTGATGTGGGACTTGATCCCAAGGACTTTTGAAATTATGACCTGAGCCAGAGGCAAATGCTTAATGGACAGCCATCCAGATGTCCGGGATGAGCTCTGTTTTAAGAGCTAAATGTGTAAGAAGCCAAGATAGGATTTGACAATGTTTTATATAATTTGAACTAGAATTGCATTTAAAATAAGACAGTTTATACATATTAGTACAACATAAGGTATGCCTATATATTTTTTTACATTTGTGTTGGTTTTGTTCTGTTGTAGGTAAGTTTAAAAAAGAATTTCCTCCAAGTCAGAAATACACAAACATTATGTGTTTGACGTAAAATTAATGACGAAAGAAGCAAGGCAGAGTGATAAGAGCAGAGAATAGCAAAATAAATTATTGAGGGAAAGGGTTGTATAGTCTGTAAGGTATATAATGACTTTTTTTTTTCTTTTTTTTTTAGAGTTTATTTATTTATTTGACAGATAGGGATCACAAGTAGGCAGAGAGGCAGGCAGAGAGAGATAGGGAAGCAGGCTCCCTGCTGAGCAAAGAGCCCCACGTGGGGCTCAATCCCAGGACCCTGGGATCATGACCTGAGCGGAAGGCAGAGGCTTAACCCACTAAGCCACTCAGGCGCCCCTATATAATGACTTTTCAAAGTTATACTAGCAAGGGGTTCTCAGGCCTGATGTGCTCTGCTCACTTTTGTTGTCTGCCTGATTTTATTTTAACTTCCTGTTCTCCAGGCATAGGAACAGGAAGTGATTCGAAAGTGGGATTTTGCAGCCAAGCTAACCATATAGAAAGATTGCAGGTTATCAGACACATGAAGAAAAGTTTGTCATCACTAGCCAGGGAGATTCAAATGAAAACCACATTGAGATATCACCTTACACCAGTTAGAATGGCCAAAATTAGCAAGACAGGAAACAACATGTGTTGGAGAGGATGCGGAGAAAGGGGAACCCTCTTACACTGTTGGTGTGAATGCAAGTTGGTGCAGCCTCTTTGGAGAACAGTGTGGAGATTCCTCAAGAAATTAAAAATAGAACTTCCCTATGACCCTGCCATTGCACTACTGGGTATTTACCCCAAAGATCCAGATGTAGTGAAAAGAAGGGCCATCTGTACCCCAGTGTTCATAGCAGCAATGGCCACGGTCGCCAAACTGTGGAAAGAACCAAGATGTCCTTCAATGGACGAATGGTTAAGGAAGATATGGTCCATATACACTATGGAGTATTATACCGCCATCAGAAAGGATGAATACCCAACTTTTGTAGCAACATGGATGGGACTGGAAGAGATTATGCTGAGTGAAATAAGTCAAGCAGAGTCAATTATCATATGGTTTCACTTGTTTGTGGAGCATAACAAATAGCATGGAGGACATGGGGAGTTAGAGAAGAGAAGGGAGTTGGGGTAAATTGGAAGGGGAGGTGAACCATGAGAGACTATGGACTCTGAAAAACAATCTGAGGTGTTTGAAGTGGCAGGTGGGGGGGAGATTGGGGGAACCAGGTGGTGGGTATTAGGGCACGGATTGCATGGAACACTGGGTGTGGTGCAAAAATAATGAATACTGTTATGCTGAAAATAAAAATAAAAGAAAGATTGCAGGTGCTTTACTTTTTTCTTACTTGCTAAGTACCTTTGATTCTCTTTTTCCGACTCACCAATCTTTGATTTTTTTTTGTTTGTTTGTTTGTTTTGTTTTGTTTTGATTTTCTTCCACATGGTCAGCTTGTTGCTCCAGAAGAAGCTTCATAAGTTTGAGTTGGCCTGTTTGGCCAACCTTTGCCCAGAGACTGCTGAGGAATCAAAGGCGCTGATCCCAAGGTTAGTACTATCACTGTGCTAAGTTCTTTATATTACTTTGTCCTACAAGTAGAATTACTGTTTCTAAAAGGTGTGTGCATTTAAAATTGGGGCATATAGCGCCAACATTGAATGGAGTGCCTTCTTTAACAGGGTATGAACATGATGGTTTTATTGCAAACCAACTGTTAGCAAAAATGTGGAACAGCTGGATTTCTCACACTGGTGGTAAGAGTGCAAATTAGTATAGTCACTTTGAAGAGCAATTTAGCTACATCTAGAGTTAAAGATGATTATACCCTATAACCCGAAAATCCATTCTTGGGTACTTGCCTAAAAGCAGCTCATGCAGTTCCATAAGAAGACATGTATCCTAATGTTTATTACTGCAGTGCTAGTGATAACAGAAACTTGACAGTCTGTCAGTAAACAAGAGGATGGATAAATAAATCATTTATGTAGCAATGAAGAAATTAATGAACTGGAGCAACATGGAATAATAACAGATACCAAGGGACACTTGGATGGCTCAGTCTGTTAATAAGCGTTTGCCTTTAGCGCAGGTCATGATCCCAGAGTCCTGGGATCAAGTCCCATATTGGGCTCCTTGCTCAGTGGGGAGCCTGCTTCTCCCTCTGCCTTCTGCTCCCCTGCTTGTGCTCTCTCTCTGACAAATAAATAAAATCTTAAAAACAAAAACAAATACCAATTTGAAGTGAAAAAAATTTCAGAAGGATATATGTAGTATGATGCCATTTCCTATAAGGTTTAAAAACAGTGCTGTGTATGGCTTATAGATACATTTATGTATGTATATAGTAAGTATAAAAATATGATTAGGAATGGTAAGTACAAATTTAGGAAAATGGTTAATTCTGGGGAAGGTATTGCTCTAGGGGAGCATACGCAGAGCCATTAACTTGTTCCTGTTGTGTTTGTTAAAGAAATTTAGATCAGGGGCACCTGGGTGGCTCGGTGGGTTAAAGCCTCTGCCTTTAGCTCGGGTCATGATCCCAGGGTCCTGAGATTGAGCCCCGCATCGGGCTCTCTGCTTGGCAGGGAGCCAGCTTCCCTCTTTCTCTGCCTGCTTGTGATCTCTCTCTGTCAAATAAATAAATAAAACCTTAAAAAAAAAAAAAGAAATTTAAATCAGGCAGAGGTAATGTTAACTTACTGTCTGCACTTTCTTAAATCTCTGAAACACTTCATATGTTTTTAAAAGAAACGGCAGAAATACAGCTGAAAGGTAAAGGTGTATGTTTATAGGAGAAGTGGACAAGTGGTGCTCAAAGATTAGTGTGCTAGGGGGGCCTGGGTGGCTCAGTGGGTTAAAGCCTCTGTCTTCGGCTTAGGACATGATCTCAGCGTCCTGGGATTGAGCCCTGCATCGGGCTTTCCGCTCAGCGGTGAGCCTGCTTCCCTTCCTCTCTCTCTGCCTCTCTGCCTACTTGTGATCTCTGTCAAATAAATAAAATCTTGAAAAAAAAAAAAAAAAAGAATATGTTGTCCCTCGCTGAGACACTCATTTGTTTTGGTTTCCTTCTTGTAGCCTGGAGGGTCGGTTTGAAGATGAAGAGTTACAGCAGATTCTTGATGACATCCAGACCAAGCGCAGCTTTCAATATTAATCTCCAAATACCACTCTGCTGCTGAAGGAGCTACATCTCAAGCCCAGCACCAGTGTCCTGGTGTCTGGAGCTAACTTACATAGAAATTCCATTGCCGAAGACACTTGGGCTGCCTTTGGATAGAACAACCCAGCTTAGTCTTGGTTTAGGTTGCTATTTCAGACTTGACTATTGAACCATGGTAACCTGACCTTGCCTCTGGGAAGGGTGAGGTGGGGTGATGCGCATATAAGCTACACTACTGACTACCTCAAGCCATGGTTTTGGCCCCTGTGTTTTAAAATATGTTTTAAGATTTTATTTTTTTAAGTAATCTCTACCCCCCAGTGTGGGGCTTGAATTTAAACTACCCCAAGATCAAGAGTGGCGTGCTCCACTGATTGAGCCAGCCAAGCACCCCTTTTTTAAAATTTTATTTTTTTAGCCCACATGTTATTTTTGATTCCTAAGATTTCATGTTTTAGTTTCAATTTGTTTGTAGTTTTTGAAACTACAGGAAACGATAGTCTTACCTAAATGCAAAAGGAAGAATTAAGGGGCATTGGCTGACTCGGTAGAGCACGTGACTCAATCTCAGGGTGAGTTCAAGCCCCACATTGGGCATGGAGCCTAGAAGCAAAAACAAGCAAAAAAAAACAAAACCCCGAATATAAATGCAAAAGGAAGAATTAAACCAGCCCTGTACCATCATCTGAAATCCTTACAGAAAAGATGATACACTAATGACTGAGACAGCATTGGCATCATAGTGCTTAACCCAGAAGTCAAAGAAGAAGCTCACCATGGGAAGCAGTTACACCCAGGATAACTGCCAAGCATGGAGGGCCCTAACATAACCTTGATCAGTACTTGACCTTTTTTCTTAGACTGTTGAAGAATGTAGATTCGGAGGCAGTGGTCCTAAAGTACTATTTCTCACTCCTAAATTAAGATTTTTTTTTCCTTTAGTGGCCAGACTTGAGGGTCTGAACACTTTGAAGACAGACTCCTTGGATGGGGCATCCAGTCCAAACCTTTTTCTTGCTACTTAGTGGCAGGTGATCTCTGATCGGGGGGTGATTGTCTATTTTCATAGGAAGGAAAGCAGAGAGTGTGCACAAAGAAAGCATGCATGTAAGCTAGTAGATTTGGTCATGTGAAGACAAGTATCACTAAGTTCACTAAACTACAGATACTCCCCAGGAACCACATGGTTGGAGCAGGGAGAGAAGTGGGGGTGATGTTCCCAGATGAGGGAAGAGGGTCATGGCAGGTAGTAGAAACAAAAACACCCCACCAAATGGGTCAGGTACCATAAAAATGTCCATACTCTGACCTAGTGATTGTATTTCTGGAAAATGTATACCAAATATCAGAACACAGAGGAAGCTCTATATGTCAGGAAATTATTCTTTTTCCAATAGAGAAATAGTATGGTATGTTATGGTTACTTGTCCATGGACTATTTCTCACCTATTTCTCACCTATTTCACAGGTGAACTTTTTCAGAAGCTAAATGGCTTACAGCCAAAATACTTGGATTCAGATGGACATTGAGGACATTCTGCTACATGAAATGTGAGACAAATACCATATAATCTCACTTATATGTGGAATCTAAAAAACCCAAACTCAGAAGAAACAGAACGGATTGGTGGTTGTCAAAGGATGAAGGGAGGGGTGTGAAATGGGTAAAGGTGGTCAAAAGGTACAGACTCCTAGTTGTAAGATTAATAAGGCATGGGGACATAATACACAGCATGGTGACCATAGTTAATAATACTGTATTGTAGGGATGCCTGGTGACTTAGTTGATTAAGTATCTGGTTCTTGGTTTCAACTCAGGTCATCTCCTGGGTCATGGGACCAGGCCCTTGTTGGACTCTACACTCAGCAGGGAGTCTGCTTGAAGATTCCCTGCCTCTACACCCCGCCTTCACATGCCCTCTCTCTTCTCTCTAAAATAAATAATTAAAAAAGTACTGTATCATATATTTGAAAGTACATATATATGTATATATATGTACATATATATAACTTCTCACTGTAATATATAATCAATACAATGTTCTATGTCAGTTACTTCAATAAGGCTGGGAAAATATATAAAACTTAAAATATTTTTGATTTGGGGGCACCTAGTTGTTTCAGGCAGAAGAGCATGTGACTCCTGATCTTGGGTTGTGAGTTGGAGCTCCCTCCATGTTGGGTGGGAAGACTACTTAAAATAAAGTTTTTTAAAATTTGACTTAAAGTAAAAATGAGACACTTGAATAAACATACAAAAGAGGTAAACATTTGTGCCTTTTTTTTTTTTAAAGCAGTTTTTTGTTTTGTTTTGAGATTTATTTATTTATGTATTTATTTGACAGATGGAGATCACAAGTAGGCAAATAGGCTCCCCGTTGAGCAGAGAGCCCGATTTGGGGTTAGATCCCAGGGTCCTGGGATCACGACCCAAGCCACAGGCAGAGGCTTTAACCCACTGAACCACCCAGGTGCCCCAAAATCTGTGCTTCTAAAAGGGACCTCTGAGGGACGCCTGGGTGGCTCAGTTGGTTAAGCAGCTGCCTTCGGCTCAGGTCATGATCCCGGCGTCCTGGGATCGAGTCCCACATCGGGCTCCTTGCCCTGCAGGGGGCCTGCCTCTCCCTCTGACTCTGCCTGCCACTTTGCCTGTGCGCTCTCTCTCTTTCTTTCTCTCTCTGACAAATAAATAAAATCAAAGGGACCTCCAATAACTGAACTTGCCTTCTCATCCAGGTCAGTTTACCTCAGCTTAGACAGGAGGGTGCTAAGGGCTCAACCCCCCTTCCTCTTAGGGACTTGGGAGCTATGGATCTCAGGCCTGCTGGCCTCTTGCTGGGCCTGCACTCACCTGGATAGACGGGGGCAAAAGACTTCAGCTACCTCCACTCATACCCAGTCCGCCTTTGGGCGCTCTGAACAGTACAAATTGACCAGAGGCCAAAAGAGAGAGAATAAGCCCCAATAAAGCCTTCCAGGCAAGGCTTTATTGGCGCTTATGCTCCTGCACAAAGGAGGCAACACAAGGAATGAGTCCTCAGGCTGGCTCCCAGAGAAAAGGTTACCCAGAGAGCTTTAGAGAGACTCCAGGCAGCAAATGAATGGCAGTAGGAGCAGGAGTTATTCCCCTGCCCCACACTTGCATATTTAAATAAAGTTCATGCTGTACGTGCTGTCCACGTCTAATTAGCATATTACGTTTCCGTCCCTTGGGCGCGAGTTTTAGTATTACAATGAGAGACAAAGTCTGTGAAAGGTGGGGATTGGCATCCATCTTAGCGCTGATCCGTTTGGTCCAGCCCTCCCAGTGGTCTTTCCTCTTAGGGAATAGCCTACTTTTTCCCTACTTTTCCCTGTGAGCTCTTTTACTCGGGGCAGCTCAGCTTCTCCTACAGACCCAGCTGAAGAAAGCTGGATTTTGTGGTTAGGGGTGAGGGGAAGTGAGTCCAATGCCCTGTCTCACAAGGCCCCTGAGAAGGCGTCAGCAGTTTCAGGGCCTCCTCTTCTGGTGCCAACGTGCTTTTGTCCCTCTTAGTCCCCCACAGCCCCTGTACCCTGAACTCGCAGCTGGGGGAACCTCAGCTCTGCATCTGGTATCATGAATTTTCTTTATTTGCATTTCAGGATCTGATGAAGATGATGGCAGTTCTATATGCCTTTGTAAAGTGGAGAAACAAAACCGTTAGCCCTATGTCCTGTTCTTGGTGGATAAAATGGGCTGGTTTAAATAATCATAATCAGGGGTGCCTGGGTGGCTCAGGCGATAAGCGTCTGCCTTCCTCTCAGGTCACGATCCCAGGGCCGAGGGATCCAGCCCCAATTTCCTGCTCATCGGGAAGCCTGCTTCTCCCTCTCCCACCCCCTGCTTGTGTTTCCTCTCTCTTTCAAGTAAATAAATTAAATCTTTTTTAAAAAAAAATAAAAATAATCATAATCATACCTTGTTTCGTTATGTAAGATTGCACAGAGGCTGGGCTTCTGAGTGGCTCAGTGGGTTAATAGTCTGCTTTCAGTTCAGGTCATGATTTTCAGCTCAGGTCATGATGTAGCATCTAGTCCTGCATCAGGCTCAGAGCCTGCTTCTCCCTTGTCCCAACCCTCCCCCCAACTTGTGCAAACTCCTTCTGTCTGTCTTTCTCTCTCTCAAAAATAAAAATAATTTTTTTGTTGTTTTAAAAAGATTGCACAGAGGTAGAGCTTAGCAAAACTGGAATTCTGACTAGGCTCTAATCAGACCTCCTCAGAAACTTGCTTCTGCCAGTTTCTAATTTTCAATGAGCAGGGGTGTTTTGTTTTAAGATTTTATTTACTTATTTGAGGGAGGAAGGTCAGAGAGAAGGAGCAGAGAGAATCCCTAGCGACTCCACCCTGAGCAGGATGTGGGGCTCGATCTCACCAACCTGAGATCAGGACCTGAGCTGAAATCAAGGGTCTGATACTTAACTGACTGAGCCACCCAGGCACTCCTCCATGAGCAGAGTAAGTTTTCAAAATATTTAACAACTTGGGGGCCATTGACTTATGTGCAGTTAGACAGTAAGTTTCTAATTGCCAGATCGGGGTAAGGTCCTGGGGAGGTGGGAGTGGTTAGAGCTTATTTAGAAAAGTATTTCAATATTTTTGTAACTAGGATGACCCTGGGGTACTAACCAGCTGAATCTCCTCTTTTCTTTGAATCTTTCTCACACATGTACACACAAAGGTCTTGTAACTCCAGGTTTTTTTTTTTTTTTTTTTTTTTAAAGATTTTATTTATTTGACAGACAGAGCGGCAGGCAGAGAGAGAGGAGGAAGCAGGCTCCCTTCGAAGCAGAGAGCCCGATGTGGGGCTCGATCCCAGGACCCTGGGATCATGACCTGAGCCGAAGGCAGAGGCTTAACCCACTGAGCCACCCAGGCGCCCCTTGTAACTCCAGGTTTATTTGCATTCAAGATAGAGAAGGAGTCAGGAGAGGCTGCCTTTGAGCTCAGTTGTTTGTGGCTAGGCACTGTTAAGTGTTTTATATATCTTATTGAAACTTCACACACTTAAGAGAATTTTTAAAACACTCTAATACTTTTACAACATTCTCAACATCAGGCCATTTATTCAACACGTTTTACCGAGTGCCCACCATATTAGGTTGGGGTTAAAGGAGAGCAACCTTCTTATCTGAAGGTTCCAGGTCTGCTGCTGCCTACATTCTCGCGGGGGAGAGACAGACAAGAAAAAAACAGCTAAGTAGATTAGCCTGGGAACGAGTATGATATTAGATACAGTGCTTGGGGATGGCATTTTTGAGAAGATGCTATTTGAACTGTCAAGGATAGGAAAATATGGGAGCGTGGGGATGAGAGTTCCAGATCAGGAGAGAATGCTAAGCACAAAAGCATGAATGGGGTAGGGGAATGGGTGCAGAGATAACAAGCCAAAATGGCTGGAGCTTTGTAAATCGGGGAAAAACTATTAGGAGCTGAGATTGCAGATGTAAGCAGACCTTGGATTATGGAAACTGGGTTTTGGATTTTATACTCTGCACGTTGGGAAGCTATTTGGAGATTTTAAGAAAGAAAGAAGATCTGATTTTTTTTTTAAGATTTTATTTATTTATTTTACAGATCACAAGTAGGCAGAGAGGCAGGCAAGAGAGAGAGGAGGAAGCAGGCTCCCTGCTAAGCAGAGCGCCCGTTGTGGGGCTTGATCCCAGGACCCTGAGATTATGACCTGAGCCGAAGGCAGAGGCTTTAACCCACTGAGCCACCCAGGCGCCCCTGATTTTTGTTTTAAACAGGTCATTCTGGGGCACCTGGATGGCTCAGTGGGTTAAAGCCTCTGCCTTCGGCTCAGGTCATGATCCCGGGGTCCTGGGATGGAGCCCCGCATGGGGCTCTCTGCTCAGCAGGGAACCTGCTTCCCCAACTCTCTTTCTGCCTGCCTCTCTGCTTACTTGTGATCTCTGTCAAATAAATAAATAAAATCTGTTAAAAAATAAAATAAACAGGTCATTCTTGCGGGCGCCTGGGTGGCTCGGTGGGTTGGAGCCTCTGCCTTTGGCTCAGGGCATGATCCTGGGGTCCTGGGATTGAGCTCCACGTCAGGCTCTCTGCTCAGCAGGGAGCCTGCTTCCTCCTCTCTCTCTGCCTGCCTCTCTGCATACTTGTGCTGTCTGTCAAATAAATAAATAAAATCTTAAAAATAAATAAACAAACAGGTCATTCTGGCTGCAGTGTAGAAAACTGGAGCTAGGTGGGAGGGGAAACTGAGATGAAAAAGAGAAGTGGGGAGAACAATTAGGTGATTCAAAAGTTCACACAAACATGGTTTGAACTAGAGCCAGGGCCAACAAACTTCCTGTAGAGAGAGAATATTTCAGGCTTTGTGGGTTATGTGTATGTCTTCTGTGATATTTTTAGTCTTTTTTTAACCCTTTACCTATTAATTAAATTAACATAAAACAGATTAATGAGAAAAATAAATTTAATTACACATGTACAGCAGCTCCATAAGAATATGAGATACACATGGGGCAGGGTGCTGCCATGTAGAACACGCACTCTTGATCTCAGGGTCATGAGCTCAAACCCCCACACTGGGCATAGAGCCAATTAAAAAAAATTAAGCCCACCATCAGGCAATTGAGGCTTATATGCTGTGCTGAAGTAAGAAGAGCGTAGGGGTCTGAGACTTCTAAGGGGAGGAAGACAATTTATGGGAAGATCTCTTTGCAGAGACAGTGGGATGCAGAGGAATTCAATCTCCAGGCCCTGCCAGCTTCCCCCACCGTTTGCAGTTATCCCTATACTGTTTGCAGTTATCCCTGGTGATAGTCCTCTTCCTTGAATCATGCCCTCTATCTCATTATTTCAGACAGTTATGGGGGAGGTAAAAAAATCTTCTTGAGTCTTTTGGACCTTGATTGACTTCAGTTCAAAAGTAATCTGCATGCTTAAGTGGCACTTTTTGGAGAAGCTTATTCTGAACCTTTTCAGAGCACTGGAGATATGTGGTCAGATTTGTAATTTATTTTGAAGACTAAGCCATGTTATTCCATTTACCAAGGAAGAACGTGAAACTCAGAAAAATCAGTATTACGCAGTCAGTAAATAAGAAGAGATAAAATGTAAACTCCAGGGGCACCTGGGTGGCTCAGTGGGTTAAAGCCTCTGCCTTCGGCTCAGGTCATGATCCCAGGGTCCTGGGATCGAGCCCTGCATCGGGCTCTCTGCTCAGCGGGGAGCCTGCTTCCTCCTCTCTCTGCCTGCCTCTCTGCCAACTTGTAATCTCTGTCTGTCAAATAAAATAAATAAAATCTTTAAAGAAAATGTAAACTCCAGAAAAAATGTGAACACAGATTTCTGTGGTAATGGGATTCCTAGTGATAGAAAAGTATTGAGGATACAAAATGGGATGAAGTTCTTTTTTTTTTTTTTTAAAGATTTTATTTATCTATTTGTCATAGAGAGAGAAGCGAGAGCAAGCACAGGCAGACAGAGTGGCAGGCAGAGGCAGAGGGAGAAGAAGGCTCCCCACCAAGCAAGGAGCCCGATGTGGGACTCGATCCCAGGACGCTGGGATCATGACCTGAGCCGAAGGCAGCCGCTTAACCAACTGAGCCACCCAGGCGTCCCTGGGATGAAGTTTTAATAGAGGCATTTGGTATGTTCAAAGTGAAGGACAAATCCTGTAATGAGGACTGAGGTCCCTGAATTTAGTCTGTTATGTAGATGACCTCACCAGTGCTGATTAGGTAATTCTTTTTTTTTTTTTTTAAAGATTTTTTAAAAATTTATTTTACAGAGAGAAATCACAAGTAGATGGAGAGGCAGGCAGAGAGAGAGAGGGAAGCAGGCTCCCTGCTGAGCAGAGAGCCTGATGCAGGGCTCGATCCCAGGGCCCTGAGATCATGACCTGAGCTGAAGGCAGCGGCTTTAACCCACTGAGCCACCCAGGCACCCCTGATTAGGTAATTCTGATGGACTGGTTAAAGGTCACATTCCTGGGAAAGACTGAAACAGCAGTTACTTTAGATAGTTAAGTCTCGGTTTGCTGATGTGGGGCTTAGCATAAGCAACTCCATTTTTGGCCTGTTATCTTTTTCTTTCTTTTCTTCTTTTCAGCAGTGGAGGCAATAGAAGCCAGTGTCAGTTCACTGGGTGGTAGAATCAACACTCTGATTCAGGCCTATTGACATGAGGGCCAGTGTTCTTAACCTTTGGCATGCTATGTAGGCCAAATCTGTAGTTGTGTATGTAGTATTCTAACATGAATTTTTCTGAAAGCATTAGAACTGTATATTTAAAGAAACTGTATGCATTACTTTCTTTGGTCTTTTAATTCACACTTTAGCTGGATGGAGAGATTACTTAAATTAATAAATAAACCAAAAAAAAAAAAAGAAAGAACATACGGTGATGGTGATTGCAGTGTTATTTGTATTAGCAGAAGTGCCTGACTGGCATAGTTAGAAGAGCATGCAACTCCTGATCTCGGGGTCATGAGTTTGAGCCCCATGTTGGGGCTAGAAATTACTTAATAAATAAACTTATGGGCGCCTGGGTGGCTCAGTGGGTTAAGCCGCTGCCTTCGGCTCAGGTCATGATCTCAGGGTCCTGGGATCGAGTCCCACAGGGGGCTCTCTGCTCAGCAGGGGGCCTGCTTCCCTTCCTCTCTGCCTGCTTGTGATCTCTGTCTGTCAAATAAATAAAATCTTAAAAAAAAAACTTAAAAAAAATAAATTAAAAAAAGTAACCTAAGTGCTATTAGTAGAGCACTCATTAAGTAAATTAATTAAACTGTTCAGCCATGGTACTCGCTTCGGCAGCACATATACTAAAAACTGTTCAGCCATGCAACAGAAAACCAAGAGGCTATTAAAAGGATGAAGGCTATATCTGTATGTGAATTGAGAAGGAAAAGAGTCAAGATATATTGCCACAGGAGAAGCAAGATAAGTTTGTATAGTATCCTATTTCTGTAGGAAAAGAAATCTTGTGTACAATGTTTTCATATATGTGTCTTTGCAAAGGCAGACTTTGGTGAGTGGCTGCGTCTAGAGAGGTGTCATGGTGTGAGAATGACCATCTTTTTACTGTTTTCCTCCTTGTATCTTTAATTTGGTGCCATTTGCATGTATTAATCCCCCCAAAATAATGAGGCAATTACTCAACCTTTTTTTTTTTTTTTTAAAGATTTTTTTTATTTATTTGAGAGAGAGAGAGAGAGCACGAGAGGGAAGGTCAGAGGGAGAAGCAGACTCCCCAAGGAGCTGGGGGCCTGATGCGGGACTTGATTCAGGGACTCCAGGATCATGACCTGAGCCGAAGGCAGTCGCTTAACCAACTGAGCCATCCAGGTGCCCCTTAAAGATTTTTTTTTAAAAGATTTTTATTTATTTGACAGAGAGAGAGATCACAAGTAGGTAGAGAGGCAGACGAGGGACGGGAAACAGGTTCCCTGCTCAGCAGGGAGCCTGATGTGAGGCTTGATCCCAGGACCCTGAGATCATGACCTGAGCGGAAGGCAGAAGTTTAACCCACTTAACCATCCAGGCACCCCTAAAGATTATTTATTTATTTATTCGAGAAGGAGAGAGCACACAAGAGTATGGAAGCACGAGCAAGAGGGAGGGTCTGAAGGAGAGGGAGTGGCAGGCAGAGGGAGAAGCAGCTCCCCTCGTGATGCAGGACTCGATCCCAAGACCCTGGGATCATGACCAGAGCTAAAGGCAGACGCTTAACCAACTGGGCCACCTAGGCATCTCTAAACCTTTATTTACAGAGAATTTCAGGGTGCCTGGTGGCTCAGTCGTTAAACATCTGCCTTCGGCTCAGGTCATGATCCCAGGGTCCTGGGATCCAGCTCTGCATCAAGCTCCCTGCTCAGTGGGGAGCATGCTTTTTCCTTCCCACTCCCCCTGCCTATGTTCCCTCTCACTCTTTCTGTCAAATAAATAAATAAAATCTTAAAAACAAAAACCCAAAAAAGTGTCCGACTCTTGATTTTGGCTCAGGTCATGATCTCAGGGTTGTGAGGTTGAGCCCCGTGTAAGGCTTTGAGCTCAGTGTGGAGTCTGCTTGGGATTCTTTCTCTCCCTCTCCCTTTGCCCTTCTCCCCCCTACCCTAGCTCATGTGTTCTCTCTAAATAAATAAAATCTTTCTTAAAAAAGGAATAAAGAAAATTTCAAATACATACAAAAACAGAATAGCATAATGAACTCTAATTATCTATCACTTAGCCAACTTGTGTCATCTGTCTCTCTCTTTCCTCCCTTTCCCCCTTAAGGATATTCAGCCATGTAAAACGAACAAACAAAAAATAAGCATTCCTCAAATTGTTGCAAACCCTTAGTTAATTTCTCAAGTTCTGAAGAACTGAAAATGTTGATTTTTTTTTTTAAAGATTTTATTTATTTATTTGACAGACAGGGATCACAAGTAGGCAGAGAGGCAGGCAGAGAGAGAGAGGAGGAAGCAGGATCCCCGCTGAGCAGAGAGCCCGATGCGGGACTCGATCCCAGGACCCGGAGATCATGACCTGAGCCGAAGGCAGCAGCTTAACCCACTGAGCCACCCAGGCGCCCTGAAAATGTTGATTTTGAGAAATTTTTGCCAATGTGTTGTTTTACAAAGGAGAGGTTTTTTTGGATGTCCTTATTTTTTTTTTTTTTAAGATTTATTTATTTATTTACTTATTTGACAGAGAGAGAGAGAGAGAGAGAGAGAGATCACAGGTAGGCAGAGAGGCAGGCAGAGAGAGAGAGAGGAGGAAGCAGGCTCTCTGCTGAGCAGAGAGCCCAATACGGGACTCGATCCCAGGACGCTGGGATCATGACCGGAGCCTAAGGCAGAGGTTTAACCCACTGAGCCACCCAGGTGCCCCTAAAGATTTTTTTTTTTAATTTATTCATTTGAGAGAGAGACAGACAAAGAGGTAGAGAAGGAGAGGGAGAAGCAGACTCTCTGCTGAGCTAGCTGGGAGTCTGATGCTGGGCTCAGTCCTAGAACGTGGAGATCATGACCTGAAGGCAGACACTTTTTTTTTTTTTTTTAAGATTTTATTTATTTATTTGACAGACAGAGATCACAAGTAGGCAGAGAGGCAGGCAGAGAGAGAGGAAGGGAAGCAGGCTCCCTGCTGAGCAGAGAGCCCGAAGTGGGGCTCGATCCCAGGACCCTGGAATCATGACCTGAGCCGAAGGCAGAGGCTTTAACCCACTGAGCCACCCAGGCACCCCTGAAGGCAGACACTTAACCATCTGAGCTACCCAGGCACCCCAAAAAATTGAACAATTTTTTTACTGCCATGTAATATCCACCCATTCCATGTTCACATGTCCTCATTTAACAACAAAAAAAATTTTTTTAAGTCAGTTTGTTAAATTCAGGTTTGAAACAAGAGCACACTTTGCATTGGGTGGTATGTCTCGTTAAGAAGAAAATCACAGCTCCAAAATGGAGTCACTTATGTTAGGCCATGTCACCAATATGGGGTTTAATCCCTAACCTAATTGCAGTTTCAACTTCCTTCAGCAATGTAGTCTTAATTGGTCAGTTAGGGATTCTCTGGTCAGTACCAGTGACATAATCTCTTGTAGGGGTCAAGGTTAAGCCAACCCAAAATGTGTGTTTTTGTTTTTTGCTTAAACATCACCATTTATCACATTGAGTCTGAAATGCAATTCATGACATAATGACAAAAATTTTTTCACAAGTACTGCCTGAAAGAGTAGTGGCTATATTAAGAGAGATCAAATAAATTGACACTCATATGGAACTTTTTAGACAAAAGGGAGTTGTTAAGGGTACCTGGATGGCTCAGTGGGTTAAGCCTCTGCCTTTGGCTTGGGTCATGATCTCAGGATCCTGGGATCCAGCCCCACATCAGGCTCTCTGCTCAGTGGGGAGCCTGCTTCCCTCTTTCTCTCTGCCTGCCACTCTGCCTACTTGTGATCTGTCAGATAAATAAATAAAATCTTAAAAAAAAAAAAAAAGTTGCTCATAAATGTAGGTATTTTTCATTCTCTAACAAGACTTTGTCTTTTTAAAATAAATCAGGTTCTCTTCTTGTTCCCCAAAGATGACGTCCTTTGCGTCCTACCAGGTGATCCAAGTCTTCTTTAAATGGATTGTAGCCTTGTTCCTTTAAACAACGCAGTGCCCAGAAAATCTGGTCCAGAAGAGAAAATTCTTCCCAGGGAACACACTCACACCTTTGATTCTTTTTTAGGCTCTGTTTATCTTTGGTTCCGGGTCATGAGTGATATCTATCTCTCCTTTCCTTAGTACGGTCACATAATGGTAATTTTCTTTCTCAACAAAGAAATTCACAACTAAGGCAAAGAGGATATTTTCCAGGTGAAGAGCTGCTTCTTACCAGTTTTCCCTTTGAGCACATTCTTCCCACGTTTCACCAAACTCCAAATGGCCCCAGGGAGTTAAAAACTATGTCTCCAACTGACCCTTTCCTCTTGCCGGTAGGACACAAAGAGGATGCTGGCTGCTAGTCACCACTACTCCTACGGAGATTCTAGGATGCTGCCTGGGAGGCTCCAGGTGGGCCATCATAGCATGAGGACCCAGCAGAGGCCAGCCAAAATGTGCTACTTTGGCTTACTGATGGTTTTATTTTTATTTATTTATTTATTTATAGCTAGTGAGCAGGGGAAAGGGGCAGAGGGAGAAGGAGAGGGAGAATCCCAAGTAGACTCTATGTTGAGCTCAGAGCCCAGGGCTCAATCTTACAACCCTGAGATCATGACCTGAACCCAAATGAAGACTTGGGACACTTAACCCATCAAGCCACCCAGGTGCCCCTATTTATTTTTGTATAGATTTTATCTATATATTACGGGGGGGAGGAGCAGAGGGAGAGGGACAAGCAGACTTCCCCCTGAGCTTAGAGCCCCATGTGGGACTCCAGCTCATGACCCTGAGGTCATGACTTGAACCAAAATCAAGAGTTGATGCTTAACTGACTGAGCCAGACAGGTGTCCTGTATGCTTATTATTTTATTTTATTTTAAAAGACCCTATTTATTTATTTATTTATTGATTGATTTATTTTTTAAAGATTTTATTTATTTGACAGAGAGAAATCACACGTAGATGGAGAGGCAGGCAGAGAGAGAGAGAGAGGGGGAAGCAGGCTCCCTGCTGAGCAGAGAGCCCGATGCGGGACTCGATCCCAGGACCCCGAGATCATGACCTGAGCCGAAGGCAGCGGCTTAACCCACTGAGCCACCCAGGCGCCCGACCCTATTTATTTATTTGACAGAGATCACAACTAGGCAGAGAGGCAGGCAGAGAGACAAGAAGGGAGCCCCAATGTGGGGCCCGATCCCAGGACCCTGGGATCATGACCTGAGCTGAAGGCAGAGGCTTCAACCCAGTGAGCCACCAGGTGCCCCTATGCTGATTATTTTAAGTCAAATTACTTAAACAGCCAATTAATAAGAACTTTGATGTTCCTTTGTCTCCTGATGCCCTTTTGTCTCCAGGAAACAGGAGATAAATCTCCCACGTGAAAGGTATCCTCTCTGTACCAGGAGGTAAAGATATAGCCTTATCTCCAGAGATATGGAATTTAGACCCGAGAAGCCTATATAAATCATGCTGTTACTTTCTACTAGTTTGCTATCCAACATTAATTCTGTTTAAAATTCCTTATCTAAAAAAATAAATAAATAAAATAAATTAAAAAATTCCTTACCTACTGAAGCTCATGAAGAATTTTCTTTGTCCCGTTAATTGCTCACAGATTTATTGTTTCATTGTCTAGAAACATAAAAAATTTCCTGTCCTAGTCACTTCCTTGGGTCTGAATTTTGTTTTTGGGCTTCCCTGCATATGTAATTAACTTGGCTTTTTTTCCTGTTAATCTGTCTCATGTCAATTTTATTTTGTTTTTGGGCTTCCCTGCATATGTAATTAACTTGGCTTTTTTTCCTGTTAATCTGTCTCATGTCAATTTTACTCTTACACTAGCTTAAAGAATTTTAAGTGGTATAGGAAATTTTTCTTCCCCAACACTGTCACATTGGCCTTCTCCATTCTCCAAAGTTGAGGTTTTCCACTTAGTAAGATTGCCTCTTCCTCAAGACGTGACCTTACCTGAAATAATTCTTACTTTTCTTTTGCCAATTGTCCCACTCCATTTGTTTATAAAAACCTTCATTTTAAAATATTTTAAAATTTTTAAAAAGATTTTATTTATGGCACGCCTGGGTGGCTCAGTGGGTTAAAGCCTCTGCCTTCGGCTCAGGTCATGATCCCAGCGTCCTCCGATCGAGCCCTGCATCAGGCTCTCTGCTCAGCAGGGAGCCTGCTTCCCCCTCTCTCTCTGCCTGCCTCTCTACCTACTTGTGATCTCAAGTAAATAAATAAAATCTTAAAAAAAAAAAGATTTTATTTATTTGACAGATCACAAGTAGGCAGGGACGCAGGCAGAAAGAAGGGGGGGAAGCAGGCTCCCCGCTGAGCTGAGCCCAACACAGGCCTCGATTCCAGGACCCTGAGACCTTGACCTGAGCCGAAGGCAGAGGCTTTAACCCACTGAGCCACCCAGGAGCCCCTAAAAACCTTCTTTTTGTGCAGCTCCTTGGAGTTCCTTTCTTTTGCTGGATGGGATGTTGAAGGATTTATGAATCACTTAACAAACCCAATTAGATCTTTAATTTTGCTCAGTTGATTTTTTCCCCTAAGTCTCTAATCCATAACAGTCTGCAACAGTTTTATGCCTTTCTCTCTCTCTTTTTTTTTGTTTTAAAAAGATTTTATTTATTGGGGCACCTGGGTGGCTCAGTCAGTTAAGCATCTGCCTTTGGCTTAGGTCATGATCCTAGGGTCCTGAGATCAAGTCCCGCATCAAGCTCCTTGCTCAACAAGGAGCCTGCTTTTCCCTCTCCCTCTGCCTGCCCCTTCCCTTGTTTGTACTCCCTCTCTCTGTCAAATAAATGAATGAAACTTTAAAAAAAGCGGGGGTGCGGCCTGGGTGGCTCAGTCGCTTAAGTGGTGAAGCATCTGCCTTTGGCTCAGGTCATGATCCCAGAGTACTGGGATGGAGCCCTGCATTGGGCTCCCTGTTCAATGAGGAGGTTACTTTTTCCTCTCTCTCCGCCTATTGCTCCCCCTATTTGTGCTCTCTCTCTCTCTGTCAAGTAAATAAATAAATAAAATATTAAATTTAATTAAAGTAAATAAATAAAAAATAAATAAATAATTTAAAAAAGGATTTTATTTATTTGAGAGAGAGAACATCAACAGGGGGAGGGGCAGAGGGCAAAGCAAGCTTCTCACTCAGCATGGAGCCTGATGCAGATGGATGGATCCCAGGATTCCAGGATCATGACCATTACCAGAGCTGAAGGTAGCCACTTAAACGACTGAGGCACTTGGGTAACTCCCTCCTCTTTTAAAGTAAGCTCTCTGCCTGGGACGCCTGGGTGGCTCAGTTGGTTAAGCAGCTGCCTTTGGCTCAGATCATGATCCCAGCGTCCTGGGATTGAGTCCCACATCGGGCTCCTTGCTTGGCAGGGAGCCTACTTCTCCTTCTGCCTCTACCTGCCACTCTGTCTGCCTGTGCTGACTCCTGCTCCTCTCTCTCTGACAAATAAATAAAAAAAAAATCTTTAAAAAAAAAATAATAAAGTAAGCTCTCTGCCCAATGTGGGGCTCCAACTCGCAGTCCCAACATCAAGAGTTGTTGTTCTAATGGCAGAGCTAACCAAGTGCCTCGATGTCTCTATTCTTTATTAACTTTTTTTGGAGATAGAAGATCATTTGTACAAATTCTATAGAACACAGAACGTAGAACACCTGGGTGGCTCAGTCAAGCATCTGCCTTCGGCTCAGGTCAAAATCCCAGAGTTCTGGGATCAAGCCCCACACTGGACTTCCTGCTCAGCAAGGAATCTGCTTCTCTCTATGCCCCTCATCCCGCTCGTGCGCTCTCTCTCTCTCAAATAAATAAAATCTTTTTTTATTTTAAAAGATTTTATTTATTTGATGGAGAGAGAAATCACAAGTAGGCAGAGAGGCAGGCAGAGAGAGGGTGGAAGCAGGCTTCCCACTGAGCAGAGCCTAATGTGGGGCTCCATCCCAGGACCCTGAGATCATGACCCGAGCCGAAGGCAGAGGCTCAACCCACTGAGGCACCCAGGTGCCCCAATAAATAAAATCTTAAAAAAAAGGAATACAGAATGTTTGCATACTTGTAGTCCAACTCCTAGTCAATTTAAAAAACAATTTTCCCAGCAGGACTTGGAAGATTAGAGGTATGAAAAGGTTTATTTATTAGATTGATCCTCTAATGCAGCACACCTTGAGAATATTCAAGGACTGGGACACTTTGATATGTTTGAATGCCTTCTCTACCACTTGTTGCTGTAATATCTAGGAACGGACCATTTGCTTGTCACTCTTCTTTTCTACTTTAGAACCCTGCTTAAGGGTGGACTGCTTAGGGTCACTTCCTGACTCGATTCTCCCACTTCAGCTTGTTAGAATCCCACTTTCCTTTAGAGCTTCTGCCATCCTATCCTACGCCTAACCACATGGAACTGGAATTGTCTGTCTCTTGTTCTGCAAGGAACTCTCTTTTGAGAAATGGTTTATTCTGTACCTGGAAGTTAGAGGGAATGCAGGGCAGCACTGTTTCATGCTTAAATAGTGGTCTGTTGACTGAGTTATGAATTCCTCCATACCACCCATCACTGCTCCTCCCACTCCCACCTCTACATATTCTTTTAGGGGGGTATATATACCCCCACATATCCTAGTGTTAAAAACAAGACCACCATAAAATGATGTCACTTATGTTTAGCCCCACATCACCAAAAAGAAGACTTAAGGTAACTGTAATTTGGGTTCTCCCAGAAATGGGATCTTACACCAATCAATCAGTAAATCACCCAATTAGCACTAGTTAGGTAATTTGCCTGATAGACCCCCTGCCATCTTCTAAAGCAAAGTGACTTTGCCATAACAATTAACCTTTTTGTCTAGTATAACTACCTTATTCTCACTCCTATCTGCCTATAAAAACCCTTTCATTAAAAAAAATTTTTTTTTTAAAGATTTTATTTATTTATTTGACAGAGACAGATCACAAGTAGGCAGAGAGGCAGGCAGAGAGAGAGAGAGGAGGAAGCAGGCTCCCTGCTGAGCAGAGAGCCTGATGCGGGACTCGATCCCAGGACCCTGAGACCATGACCTGAGCCGAAGGCAGCGGCTTAACCCACTGAGCTACCCAGGCACCCTAAAACTTTATTTTTTAAGTCAGCTCTCTGCCCAATGTGGAGCTCAAACTCATGACTCAGAGATCAAGAGTTGCATGCTCTAAAGGGAGCCAGGAGACCCAATATTTTAAGGTTCTTGAATCATATTGCCGTATTATTTCCCAGAGGTTAGAAGACCACTTGCTTGGAAGTTGTCTTCTAAACTTCATATAAATGGGATCATTTAGTGTTCTCTTTTGAGCCAACTCAACAGTGTTTGTGATATGCATCCAAATTGTTGTTTTTCAGTAATTATTTCCCGAGGGTGGGTAGTAGTTCACACCCAGTAGAGCCATAATATATTTCATCTACTGGCACAACTACTGATTTGGGTTACCAGTGATTGATTACTCAAATCAAAGCTGCTATGGGGGTGCCTGGATGGCTCAGTGGGTTAAGCCTCTGTCTTTGGCTCAGGTCATGATCTCAGGGTCCTGGGATAGAGTCCTGCATCGGGCTCTCTGCTCAGCAGGGAGCCTGCATCCTCCTCTCTCTGCCTGCCTCTCTGCCTACTTGTGATCTCTCTTTCTCTGTCAAATAAACAAATACAATCTTTAAAAAAAAAAAAAACAAAAACTGCTATGAACACTCCTTAAAGAAAAAAAAGATTTTATTAATTTATTTGACAGAGATCACAAGTAGGCAGAGAGGCAAGCAGAGAGAGGAAGGGAAGCAGGCTCCCCGCCAAGCGGAGAGCCCAATGAGGGGCTTGATTCCAGGGCCCTGAGATCATGACCTGAGCCAAAGGCAGAGGCTTTAACCCACTGAGCTACCCAGGCATCCCATGAACCCTCTTGTACAAGCCCTGGGTAGATGTATGCACTCATTCCATTTGGAGGGAATTGCTGGGTCGCAGGGTGAGTAAGACTTAGCTCTGACAGACACTGTTCAACAGTTTTCCAAAGTGGATGTACTACTGGGTACAGTTTTTACAACTTGGTCTGACTGAGAGGAAAGGAGATAACCTACCGGCGCGATTTGCATTAAGTAATGTAAGCAAGTGGCGCCTCGGTGGCTCAGTGGGTTAAAGCCTCTGCCTTCAGGCTCTGGCTCAGGTCACGATCCAGGGTCCTGGAATCCGGCCCCTCACCGGGCTCTCTGCTCAGCAGGGAGCCTGTACCCCCCCCCACCCCGCCTCTCGGTCTACTTGTGATCTGTCAAATAAATAAATAAAGTCTTAAAAAAAAAAATGTAAGCAACTTCGTGCTTGACTAAGCTGGGTTCTTTCATTTAAAAGCTCAAAATACGAAAACAAAACAAAACAAAACAACCCCAAAATAAAAGCTCAAAATACGGTCTGGCAGAAGCCTCAATTTCATAGACTTGGCAAAGCCAAGTGCCTTGTCCACAATTTCATTGTTGGGGGGTGGAGGGGCGGTGTCTTGGCCACATACTGTAAGTGCCACATCGACCCCGACCCCAGAAGAAATTTCTTTCTTTTAGAGATAATCTACTTACTTATTTGACAGAAGCACAAGCGGGCAGAGAGGCAGGCAGAGGGAAAGGGAAATGCCGGCTCCCGCTGAGCAGGGAGCCCCAGGCGGGGTCCATCCCAGGACAACCCGGATCCGGTCCTGGTCCGAGCCGAAGGCAGCCGCTCAACTAGCCGAGCCACCCAGGCACCCCCTCAGCAAATTTCTTTCTTTCTTTTTTAAGATTTTTTTTTTACTTATTTGACAGAGAGAGAGAGATCACAGGTAGGCAGAGAGACAGGCAGAGAGAGCAGGGGAAGCAGGCTCCTCACTAAGAGAGCCCGATGTGGGGCTCGATCCCAAGACCCTGAGATCATGACCTGAGCCAAAGGCAGAGGCTTAACCCACTGAGCCACCCAGGCGCCCCACCTGAGCAAATTTCTTATTCAAACTTTAAAACGGGGTGTTTCTGAGAGCATTAAGTTTAGCTCACAGAGTGAAGAAAGCACGACAAACCGTCCGGGCCTCTAACGTGCTGCGCCGATTTCCTCTCAGCCGGAACAAAGGAAGCTCTCCCTCAGGCAGCGCAGGATGTCTGGCCGAGTCCCGCCCCTCACCTAAGCCCCTGCGCAGATTTCGGCCGACGGAGCTGAGCGCCAGGCGCGCATGACGTATAACGATCGACGGTGCGTGATGACGCCAGGGCGTGCGCTCGGTGGCTCGTAGGGGAAGATGGCGGCTGCTCTTTTGGAAGAGAGGGATTGAGACGGGTGGAGGGAAAAGGCCAGGCGGGAGAGACGTTCTCGACAGTGAAGACAAACCGTTCGCTCACTATTCATTAGGAGCTCTGCTCAGCGCCGGAGGGTGAGTGTAGCAGCGGCACGGGACCCTTCGCCTGCAGCAGGCGGCGGCACTTTCCGCCATTTTCAAGCTCGGCCGTTGCGTGCTTTGGGGGCCTGGAGGGGCGCCTGGGGACAGGTTGGGAGAAGAGGGAGGATCGTCGTCGGGAGGGCCCATTGAGGCTAGTTCGAGCTTTAGGGGAGGGAGCTGGAGGCTTGAGGCAGAGCGGGGAAGGAGGGCAGGATAGGACTAAGGCTCCTGACTGGGAACCGGTGGCGACAAGTAGACGTAGGTAGCGTAGGCCACGGATAAGACGTAAAGTTTGGAGAAGGGAAACGCGTTAAACAGATTTGGGGCGGGAGTGGAAGGGGTTGAGCCGAGAGTTGAATGGTACGTGGCTTTGGTTGGTTCAAGGGGTCTCGGGAAGTGAATGCGAAACCTGTGAAACAGCGGCAGGTTTAGCCTTGATATTATCGTGGCTTGAAATTGGTGTTTTTAACAGGGATGTGTCCACAGTTTGTCAAGCAAAAACCCTCCTTCTTTGGAAAAGTTACATTTCTGTTTTGTTTGCTTTAGATCATGCTACCTGTCCGTGTCCCTTCAACAACTCCCTCCACATCTCCGGTATTAAATTGCTTTCTGATAACCAGATATTTTAGGATCTTAGAAAACTTTATTTATTTATTTGGAAAAGAAAATAAATATTGATACTAGGTTGTTGTAACCCTTGTGGTTAGTGGCCCTTCCGTGGAAAGAGGAAGGTGGGTCGATAGGGAATTCCGTAATTGGATCAGTTTAAATCAGATCATAAAAGTTACTTGTAGAAAGCCTGTCAGTGTTTTCAAGTAATTTATGCGCATATGACGTTATGTTAACTGTTCAGGAACTTAGGAAGACGTTCGAGTGTGAACAAAAAAGCCCGGGGAATACCTCTTGAGAGAGCTGAGTTGACTTTTAAGTACGCTCTGGAAATCTGGTGCTCGCAGTATATTTTGCCTGTGAGCGTGGTGCGGTGGCAGGTCTGTTTAATTCAAACAAAACTTTTAGAGACTGTTAGTTAAAAGGAAGCATGTTAATTGTTCCCATGGTGGCATTTTTCTTTTCCTAATCTTTTTTTTTTGTTTGTTTGTTTTTTTAAAGATTTTACTTATTTATTTGACGGAGAGAGTGATCACAAGCAGGCAGAGAGGCAGGCAGAGAGAGAGGGAGAAGCAGGCTCCCAGCTGAGCAGAGAGCCCGATGCGGGGCTGGATCCCAGGACCCTGAGATCATGACCCGAGCTGAAGACAGAGGCTCAACCCACTGAGCCACCCAGGCGCCCCTCTTTTCCTAATCTTAATTGCATTTGACATCATTCTTAATCACCATAAAATACTTTTCGCCCTTTTTAATGGTCTGTTTGCCTAAAAGATGAAATACTGTATCGGTTTGAGTTTGTGTAGAGGTTTGAAGTTAAATATTTAGCATATTTTATTGAAATTTACAGAAAAATTTCATCTTTCTGTACTAGTGGTAAGAGTATTGGTAGGAAGTTGGCCTTATATCACAATGAGTTAGTTACAAATAAATTCCTAACTATGATGTTGATGACTTAACTTGCATTCTTTGGTTGGTGAGAAATATTAGAAGGTCAAGATTTTGCCATCACAGTTGTATCTTGACCTACGGCTTTAATTACACTTTTACTAACAACTTAAGGTGCTTATTCATAGTTTTCTTTGCTAAGTAATGTCCACATTTTTCACAGTACTTTGGGAAAACATGTTATTTATTGCCCACATTCAGACTGTTTCATATTTCTGAATAAGGAAGTAAGGTCATAATAAAGCATGCTTGCTTTCTTGCTTTCTTTCTAAAGATTTTATTTACTTGACTTTTTAAAAAATTTTATTCGTTTATTTGACAGATCACAAGTAGGCAGAGAGGCAGGCTCCCCGCTGAGCAGAGAGCCCAATGCAGGGCTTGATCCCCAGGCCCTGGGATCATGACCTGAGCTGAAGGCAGAGGCTAGATTTTCTTTATTTGAGAGAGAGAGTGCATGAAGTGAGGTTTGGGGGTAGAGGGAGAAGCTCATTCCCCACTGAGCAGGGAGTGGAAGGCAGAAGCTTAACTTGCTGAGCCACCCAGGTACCCCCATAGTAAAGCTTTAAAACTACAATCTATATATTGACAGAAATACTAGTGAAAGTCTTTTACTTACAAATAAACATACGGAGTCCTTTTGAGATTGCTTAGCAAAAAATTAGGACCTTTGCGACAGTTTTTAGATAAAGTAGTATTTGTAGTCTGCAGATTAGAAATCTCCATTACCGGGCGCCTGGGTGGCTCAGTGGGTTAAGCCGCTGCCTTCGGCTCAGGTCATGATCTCAGGGTCCTGGGATCGAGTCCCGCATCGGGCTCTCTGCTCAGCAGGGAGCCTGCTTCCTCCTTCTCTCTGCCTGCCTCTCTGCCTACTTGTGATCTCTCTCTGCCAAATAAATAAATAAATCTTAAAAAAAAAAAAAAGAAAAGAAATCTCCATTACCAAAGTAAATTTACTTAAATTCATAAACTTAACACTTGTTTACGCATTTCAGATTTGTTGTAAAATTCTGGATTTTCCTTAGTTTTCTGTCAAACATTATTCCAAGATTTTATTTGTTGAAACTTTTTTTTTTTAAAGATTTTATTTATTTATTTGACACAGAGAGAGATCACAAGTAGGCAGAGAAGCAGGCAGAGAGAGAGAGGAGGAAGCAAGCTCCTTGCCGAGCAGAGAGCCCAATTCGGGGCTCCATCCCAGGACCCTGAGACCATGACCCGAGCTGAAGGCAGAGGCTTAATGCACTGAGCCACCCAGGCGCCCCGAAACATTTCTTTTCTTTTCTTTTTCTTTTTTAAAGATTTTATTTATCCATTTAACAGAGTTCACAAGTAGATGGAGAGGCAGGCAGAGGGAGAGAGAGAGAGAGAGAGAGAGGGAAGCAGGCTCCCCGCCAAGCAGAGAGCTCAATGCGGGACTTGATTCCAGGACCCTGAGATCATGACCTGAGCCGAAGGCAGCGGCCTAACCCACTGAGCCACCCAGGCGCCCCTGTTTGTTGAAACTTTTGCTTGTGAGAGGTGTTAATATCTGGATTTGTGTGTGTCTGTGTGTGGAATGGTGAAAGTTTCTCTGTTGCTGTAATGTGTTGTGTGACAGGTAAGTTGCCAGACCATAGTTTTAATGCTGAAAGATATTTGATCTTTGTCTTTGACAGTGACGTAAGTTAAAACCTTTTCTCCTTGAACACACTCTGGTTGATAACATTTCTTTCCCCGTTGCAAAAGACTTGCATTAACATTGGTCTTAGACACAGAAGCTCTTAAGTATGTTGAAAAAGTCTTACCTGCATTACTCTCTTCCTTTCTGGTCCTTGAACATTTTATGTAGTATTTTCTGTTGGAGGACTGACTTCATAATGTTTGTATTGTACCTTATATGCATAATTTAAGTGCTTATAAATTCTCAGAGCCTGGTTAGTATTGGAAAGGGCATAGCTTTCAGGCATAGATAGCAGTAGACAGGCTTAGGTTTGAGTGCCAGGTTCACCACTAGCCAGCCTTTTTTTTTTTTTTTTTTTTAATTTAATTTATTTATTTGACAGAGGGAGAGAGCTTGTGTGAGCACAAGCAGGGAGAGCAGCAGAGGGAGAGGGAGAAGCAGGCTCCCCACTGAGCAGGGAGCCCTGCAAGGAGCTTGACCCCAGAGCCCTAGGATTATGACCTGAGCCACCCAGTCTCCCCTAGCCAGCTTTTTTATATTGGGTCAGTTAATTAAACTCTGAACTTCAGTTTCATTGTATGTAAAAATGGTAATTATTGTAATAGTTTTTTCATAGGTGAAAGTGATAACGTAGTAAGCATTTATAAAATTTAAAAAAATTTTAAAAATTATTAAATTTTTTCTTTCTGTGACTTGAATTTAATTGGCTAATTCATTTTTCAGGTTTTTTTGAGGCATAATCGAAATGTAACATGATATTAGTTTGAGGTATTTGTATATATTGTAATATTTATATATATTGTATATTGTATGTATATTTGTATATATTGTAAAATATATACAATTTGTATATATTGTAAAATGATCAATTAGTGTAGTTTATATCTTTTTTTTTTTTTAAGGTTTTATTTATTTATTTGAGAGATCACAAGTAGGCAGAGAGGCAGGCAGAGAGAGGAGGAAGCAGGCTCCCTGCTTAGCAGAGAGCCTCATGCGGGGCTTGATCCCAGGACCCTGGGATCATGACCTGAGCTGAAGGCAGAGGCTTAACCCACTGAGCTACTCAGGGGCTCCACCAATTTTTTTTCTTGTGGTAACTTCAAATCTACTCAGCATCTTTCATATATGCAATATAGTATTATTAACTATAGTCACATCCCCATGACTGATTTTTTTTATAACTGGAAGTTTCTACCTTTGACCCACTTTACCTATTTTGCCTCCCCTCTTCCTTTGCAGTTTTTAAAGTTTAACTCATATCTTTGTTAAAGACTTACAGTCTCATTCCTCTGCTAAACTGTCCTTTCTCTGTTATTAAAGCATTTTGTGCATATCTACTTGATGAATTTTGGTTGTGTATCTTCTCCACTCCTTTGTGAACTCTTTGAAGGCAGATGCTTTATTGCCTTATATTTTTGTATTTATAAAGCCTATGCATAGATAGAGTGAGTTTTCTGTGAAAATTTTCCTCATGACTACTGGGATTCGTTTTTACACAGATCTGGTTTATTTCTGCTCCTTGGCCTTTGCTTAAGACCTCTCTGCTTGCCTCCCCACTCTCAGACCATTCATATCCTATCCATTCCTCAAAATCCAGGTAAATCTTATCCTGTTAATGAGGTCTTCAGTGACTTTGTAACTCCTCTCTCCAGTTAACCTAGAGTCTGTGTGACTGCCTTCTGTTACTTTGTGTCCTGTAGTGCTTGGCACTATGTCTTACCCATTTTGAGTAGGTCCTTGGATGGTAAGTGCTGGCTGAGTTTGTTATGGGCACCTGCTCTATTCACTGTCCCATTTGGTAAGATACTTTTAAGGAGCAGTTTCCCCTTTTTTGTATGTGGAATAGTCTGATAAATTTTCCCCTATCTTTGTATGTTATGAAAAATTGTAAACATCCAGAAAACTTGAGAGAATGAACACCTAATACCTTCCATTTCGATTTACCTGTTATTAACATTTAACTATTCTGCTTTAGCCCTCTTTCGCTCCCCTCTCAACAGTCAATTGAAATTATATATCAGGGGCGCCTGGGTGGCTCAGTGGCTTAAGGCACTGCCTTTGGCTCAGGTCATGATCTTAGGGTCCTGGGAACGAGCCCTGCATCTGGCTCTCTGCTCAGCAGAGAGTCTGCTTCCCCCTCTCTCTCTGCCTGCCTCTCTGCCTACTTGTGATCTCCCTCTCTCTCTCTGTCAAGTAAATTAAATAGAAGCTTAAAAAAAAAAAAATTGCAGGGGCACCTGTGTGGCTCAGTGGATTAAAGCCTCTGCCTTCAGCTCGGGTCACGATCCCAGGGTGCTGAGATTGATCCCTGCATCGGGCTCTCTGCTCAGCGGGGAACCTGCTTCTCTGCCTACTTGTAATCTCTGTCTGTCAAATAAATAAGTTAAAAAAAAATCTTAAAAAAAATTGCATGTATCATGCTGTTTGTCCCCTAAATACCTCAGGATGCATCTCTTTAAAATAATGCCATTCTTCTACACTTGATACATTTTTATTTCAAACCAGACTCTACCTAAGGTAATATTAAAAACACAGTACCATTATTATGACTAAGGCAATTAGCATTAAGTATCTGGCACTGACTTCTTAATTTTTAATTTTTTATTATTTATTTCTTTTCTGTCTCTCTTTTTTTTTTTTTTTTAAGAGATTTCATTTAATTGTTTGAGAGAGAGAGAGAGTGCGTGAGCATGAGCTGAGCAGGGAGGCAGACGGAGAGGGAGAAGCAGGCTCCTCTGTGAGCAGGAAGCCTATGCGGGGCTCAGTCCCAGGACCATGGGATCATGAGCTGAGCTGAAGGCAGCCGCTTAACTGACTGAGCCACTCAGGGGCCCCTGGCATTGACTTTTTATTTTATTTATTTTATTTTTTTATTTTTTAAGATTTTATCTATTTATTTGACAGAGAGGTCACAAGTAGGCAGAGAGAGGCAGGCAGAGAGAGGGGGAAACAGGCTCTCGCTTGAGCAGAAAGTCCGATGTGGGGCTCGACCCTGGACCCTGAGATTACGACCTGAGCCGAAGGCAGAGGCTCAACCCTCTGAGCCACCCAGTCACCTTGGCACTGACTTTTTAAAGAATGTTCCACATTTAGAATTTTCTGATTGAATGCTTAAAATGTCATTTAATTTGTTTCTTTAATTCCTGTAAGGTGGAAGTTAAGTCTAGAGAGGCTTTATTAAATTTGGGTCAGATATGTTTGGCACAGATACTTCATAGGTGATGGTATGTAATTTATGTTGCTTTACATCAGGAACAACAGAATGTCTGGTTCTTCTCCTATTGAGGATCCATAAGTAAGGTGTTAGTTTGCCCCATTGTTTACCATGTTAAATTTCCTTGTTTCGTGTGGTGTCCATCAGATTTCTTCATTGGAAAAGTACACTTTCCCCTTTGACCTAATGGTTGATTATTGTTGGTCTAGTCATTTATTTCATTGGGGTTTTCTTTTATTTATTTATTTATTTATTTATTAAAGATTTTATTTATTTATTTGACAGAGAGAGATCACAAGTAGGCAGAGAGGCAGGCAGAGAGAGAGAGGAGGAAACAGGCTCCCTGCTGAGCAGAGAGCCCGATGCGGGACTCGATCCCAGGACCCTGAGATCATGACCTGAGCTGAAGGCAGCGGCTTAACCCACTGAGCCACCCAGGCGCCCCTCATTGGGGTTTTCTAACTCTTTTGTTTACACTTAATAGCTGTTTTCTGTAAAAAAAGAGCTTCCCCCAGGATGCCTGGGTGGCTCAGTCGATTAAGCGGCTGCCCTCGGCTCAGCTTATGGTTCCAGCGTCCTGGCATCGGGTCCCACATCGGGCTCCTTGCTCCTCAGGGAGTCTGCTTCTCCCTCTGCCTGCCACTCTACCTGCCTGTACTCTCTCTGTCTCTCTGACAAATAAATAAAATCTTAAATTAAAAAAAAAAAGCTTCCCCCTTTTCATGTTTTAAACTTTTAGGTTTTTTTCTTTTTAATAATTTAAAGATTTTATTTATTTATTTTTGGGAGAGAGAGAGAGAGAGCACAAGTGTGGCAGAGGGGCAGAGGGAGTAGCAGACTCCCCGATGAGCAGGGAGCCCAGTTTGGGACTCCATCCCAAAACCCTGGGATCATGACTTGAGCTGAAGGCAGACCCTTAACTGATTGAGCCACCCAGGTGCCCAAAACCTTTAAATTTTGAGGGGTGCTGGAGTGGTTCAGTCGTTAAGCTTCTGCCTTCAGCTCAGGTCATGATCCCATGTCCTGGGATTGAACCCCTTGTCTGGCTTCCTGTCATCAGGGAGCCTGCTTCTCCCCTTCTGCCTGCTGCTTCCCCTGCCTGTGCTCTCTCTCCCTCTGTCAAATAAGTAAGTAAAATCGTAAAAAACAAACAAAAAAACCCCTTAAAATTTGAAGTAAATACAGATTTACAGAGTATTCAATGAAAGTACAAAAAACTCCAATATAGTTTTCATCACTATTCACTTATTAACATTTTGTCACATTTGCTTTTCTCTCCTTCCCTTCATTCCTGTTTTCTCCCATGCCGTTCACAGATGTAATGCACCTTTTCCCCTAAAAACATGATTTTCTCTCTCTTTTTTTTTTAAAGCCCTATGTGGGGCATGAACTCATGACCTTGAGGTCAAGACCTGAGTTAAGAACTCCCTATCATCACCTGTGAAGTGTCTGTGTCAAACATACTTGGCTCAAATTTAATCAAGCTCCTCCTGAGTCAGATGCTTAACCGACTCAGCCATCCAGGCACCCCAGAAATACCATTCTCTTAAATACCCACAGTGTTAACAAATTCTACGTGCTTAACATTGATGCAGTATCTTATATTAGGCTTCAGATTTCTTCAGTTTCCTGAGCAATGTCCTTCAGAGATTTTGTGCCTCTTTAAAAAAAATTCAGGATTTAATCTAGATTTTTAAAAAAAGATTTTATTTATTTATTTGACAGAGAGAGAGAGACAGTGAGAGAGGAAACACAAGTGGGAGGAGTGGGAGAGGGAGACGCAGGCTTCCTACCAAGCAGGGCTCTATCCCAGGAACATGGGATCATGACCTGAGCCAAAGGCTGATGTTTAAGTGACTGAGCCACCCAGATGCCCCTCTAGATTTAAAAAAATATATATTTTATTAATTTATTTGAGAAGAGAGCACATGCAGGGGTAGCGGCAGGCAGAGGGAGAGGAAGAAGCAGGCTCTTCACTGAGCAGAGAGCCCAATACGGGGCTTGATCCCAGAGTGCTGGAATCATGACATGAGCCAAAACCAGAGGGTTAACTTACAAGCTACCAAGGGATCCCTCATATCTCTTTAGTCGTTAATCAGGATCAGTTATTTGGCTTTTTTTTGTTTCATGACTGACTTTTTTAAAAAAAAAAAAGATGTTATTTATTTGTCAAAGAGAGAGCAGGAGAGAGCACAAGCATGAGGAGCAGGCAGAGGGAGAAGCAGGCTCCCTGCTGAGAAAGGATGCAGGACTTGATGTCAGGATCCCGGGACCATGACCTGAGCTGAAGGCAGAGGCTTAACCAATGAGCCACCCAGGCATCCCCATAACTGACATTTTTAAGAGTAAAGGCCACTAGTTTTGTTTGCTCTTATTTTGGAGGATATTATTACATACTCAACAGATTTTACTTTTTCTAGTAAGTTACTCAATTAGAATCTTCAGTAGACAAAGCTAGGAAATGTGTTTTCAAAAATCATCAGTTTATATTGGTGTTTTATTTTATTTATTTTTTTTCAAAGATTTTATTTATTTATTTATTTATTTATTTTTTTATTTTTTAAAGATTTTATTTATTTATTTGAGAGAGACAGACAGTGAGAGAGAGCATGAGCGAGGAGCAGGTCAGAGGGAGAAGCAGACTCCCCATGCAGCTGCGAGCCTGATGCGGGACTCGATCCCGGGACTCCGGGATCATGACCTGAGCCAAAGGCAGTCGTCCAACCAACTGAGCCACCCAGGCGTCCCATCTTTTTTTATTTATTTGACAGACAGAGATCCCAGGTAGGCAGACAAGCAGGCGGAGAGAGAGGAGGAAGCAGGTTCCCTGCTGAGCAGAGAGCCTGATGTGGGGCTCGATCCCAGGACCCTGAGATCATGACCTGAGCCGAGGGCAGAGACTTAACCCCCTGAGGCACCCATGCGCCCCTATTGTGTTTTATTTTATTTTATTTTATTTTAAAACTAGGCTTTCTATTTATTTATTTATCTATCTATCTATCTATCTATCTATCTATTTATTTATTTATTTGACAGAGGTCACAAGTAGGCAGAGAGGCAGGCAGAAAGAGAGAGAACAAGGGAGGAGGAAGCAGGTTCCCTGCCCAGCAGACCCTATGCGGGACTCGATCCCAGGACCCTGAGATCATGACCTGAGCCGAAGGCAGAGGCTTAACCCACTGAGCCCCCCAGGCAGCCCTTGGCGTTTTATTTTAATTTAACTTATTTTTTAGAGGAGATTTATTTATTTATTTATTTATTTATTTATTTATTTAATGAGAGAGAAAGAGTGTGTGCCAGGTGGGGAGGAGCAGAGGGAGAGAAACTTAAGCAGACTCTGCACTTTGCATGAAGTCCACTGTGGGGCTGGATCCCATGACTTTGAGATCTCAGTGAGTCAAAACCAGGAGTTGGACGCTTAAGCAGCTGTACCACACAGGTGCCCCTCTTTTTTTTTTTAATTATTTTTTAAGATTTTAGTTTTAAGTAATTTATACATCTAACTTGGGGCTCAAGCTTACAACCCAGAGATCAAGAATTACATGCACCACTGACTGAGCCAGTCAAGTGCCCCTCCCCTACATTGGTATTATATTTTTATTTATTTATTTTTAAGAGAGGGAAGAGACGGAAGAGAGAGTGAGTGAGCTGTGTGTGTGAACAGGGGCAAGGGGCAGAGGGAGAGAGAGGGAATTTTTTTTTTTTTTAAAGATTTTTTTTATTAGAGAGAGAGAGAGAGCCATGCATGCATAGAGGGAAAGGGAGAAGCAGACTCCCTGCTGCACAGAGAGCCTGAAGCCAGGCTTGATCCCGGGACCCTGAGATCACAACTTGAGCTGAAGGCACACTCTTTTTTTTAGAATTTATTCCTTTATCAGAGAGAGAGAAAGAGAGAGAGAGAGAGAGCGAGCGAGCGCGCGCACAAGCAGGCAGAGGGAGAAGTAGGCTTCCCACCAAGCAGGGAGCCTGCGGCGGGACTTGATCCCACAACCCTGGGATCATGACCCGGGCCAAAGGCAGACACTTAACCGACTGAGCCACCCAGGCATTCCCTGAACGCAGACTCTTAAGTGACTGAGCCACCCAGCCACCCTGAAGGAATCTTAAGCTGGGTGTGGAGTGCAGTATGGGCCTCGGTCTCCTTACCCTCAGATCATGATCTGAGCTGAAATCAAGATCTGGAGGCCTGACTCAGCCACCCAGGTGCCCTCTCCCACCCACCTCATACTGGCATGTTTTTTTTCATATTATTTGAAATTCAAAATCACAGTTAACATTATTACTGGATTTCCAACAAAGAAAGTAGAGTCAAATTTACAGTGCCAGTATTATTACTAGCAACCCTACTGAGTATAGGTGATTTCAGTCCTCATTTTCCTTAGAATGTATCCTACTAAAGATGAACAGGTAGAGAACTGTGTTCAGAGTTACTTAAAGTAACACTTAAAAAAAAAAAAAGAGATTATTTATTTATTTATTTATTTGAGAGAGTGATAAGGGGGAGGGGTAGAGGGAGAGACAGAAGAAGACTCTCTTCTGAGCCGATGCAGGGCTTATGACCTGAGTGGAAGGCAGATGCTTAACTGACTGAGCCACCCGGGTGCCTCATAACACTTTTTTTCTACTTGGTCAGTTTGATTTTTTTTTTTAATTATTTTATTTATCTGAGGGAGAGGATGCACATAAGCAGAGGAAAGGAGGGTAGGGGCAGGGGAGAGGGACAAGTAGTCTCTCTGCTAAGTGCAGAGCCCCATGCAGGGCTCAGTCCCAGGATCTTGAGATCGTGACCTAAACCGAAGACAGATATTTAACTCATTAAGCCACCCAGGCTCCCCTGGTTTTATTAGTTTTGATTAGTTTGACTTTGTTTGCATTCATTATTGTGGTATGCCTTTATTCTTTTTTTTTTTAAAGGGAATTTTTTATTTTTTATTTTCTAAAGATTTTGTCTATTTACTTGATTGCTAGAGAAGGAACACAAGCACGGGGAATGGGGGAGTAAGAGAGGGAGAAGCAGGCTTCCCACCAAGCAGGGAGCCCAATGCGGGCTCTATCCCAGGACTCTGGGATCATGACCTGAGCCAAAGGCAGACACTTAACTACGGAGCCACCCAGGCGCCCCGTCCTTTATTCTTTATTGACTTATTAAATCAATAGATTTTAATTTTTAATTTTTTTTGTATATATATATTTTTTAAGTTTTTACTTATTTAAGGGCATAAGTGACAGAAAGAGCAGGAGGAGGGGAAGAGGGAGAGGGAGAAGCAGACTCCCTGCTGAGCATGAAGCCTGAGATGGGGATGTGGGGACTGGGAACAGGACGTGGTGTCCTGGGGATGTGGGGTTCAATCCCAGGACTACGGGATCATGACCTGAGCCGAAGGCAGACTCTTAACTGACTGAGCCACCCAGACTTGATTTAATTTTTTTTATTTTTTGAAGATTTTATTTATTTATTTGACAGAGAGGGACCTAGTGAGAGAGGGAGAAGCAGGCTTCCTGCCGAGAAGGGAACCTGATGTGGGTCTTGATCCCAGGACTCTGGGATCATGACCTGAGCTGAAGGCAGATGCTTAACAACTGAGCCACCCAAGCGCCCTGATTTAATTTTTTATATATCAAATATTTACATGGTTTAAAAGATAAAACCACATTGGAAGAATACTTAAGTCTCTAGGCCTTCCATTCCCATTCTCACTCACCCAATGTATGCATGTATGTATGTATTATTTTTCTTTTGTAAAAACTTGTGACCTTTTTTTAAATTGTAAAGAAATTTATCATCTTAACCATTTTTTTTTTAAAGATTTTATTTATTTATTTGACAGAGAGAGATCACAAGTAGGCAGAGAGGCAGGCAGAGAGAGAGAGGAAGAAGCAGGCTCCCTGCTGAGCAGAGAGCCCCATGCGGGACTCGATCCCAGGACCCTGAGATCATGACCTGAGCCGAAGGCAGCGGCTTAACCCACTGAGCCACCCAGGCGCCCCATCTTAACCATTTTTTAAGTTCAGTAGTGTTAAGTACATTCATTTGTGCCACAGATTTGAGAATTTTTTCATCTTGCAAAATTGAAACTCTTACTTGTGGAACAACTTTCCG
Organism: Mustela erminea; assembly: GCF_009829155.1. NCBI lineage: Eukaryota > Metazoa > Chordata > Mammalia > Carnivora > Mustelidae > Mustela > Mustela erminea. Next base: position 111,119,100 of record NC_045621.1, on the reverse strand, counting down.
TTTCTCCCTCCTCCTGCTCCTGGCAGTCACTTTACTTTATGTTTCTGTGAGTTTGTTTAGTTTAGATACCTCATAATGATTGAAATCATGCATTATTTCTTTTTGTGGCTGGCATATTACACTTACCATAATGTCTGCAAGGTTCATCCATGTTGTAGCATGTGACAGGATTTCCTTCCCTGAACAGCTGAACAATATTCCATTGTATGTATATACCACATTATGTTTATCCATTCATCCATTGCTCATCTACCTTTTGGCTGTAGTGAATAGTGTTGCTATGAGAATGGGTGTCCAATCTGTTCAAGATCCTGAGTTCAGTTCTTTTGGATATATACTCAGAAGTGGGATTTCTGGATCATATTTTTATTATTATTTTATTTTATATTATTATTTTATTATTTTATTCATATTTATATATTTTTAATTTTTTGAGGAGCCTCCATCCCATTTTCTATAGTGATAATACCATTTTACCATCCTACTAATAGTGTAAAAGGGTTCCAGTTTCTTCACATTCTCACTAACACTTATTTCTTTTTTCTTTTTTTTTCTTAGAGATTTTATTTATTTATTTGACAGAGAGTAAGAGATTATAAGTAGGTAGAGAGGCAGGCAGGGGGCGGGAGGAATGCAATGTCCCTTCTGGGCAGAGAGTGCTATGTGGGACTTGATCTCAGGACCCTGAGATCATGACCTGAGCTGAAGGCAAATGCTCAACCACCTGAGCCACCCAGGTGCCCCTTACTTACTTTTTTTTTTTTGATAGTAGTCATTCTAATAGTGTGAGGTGATACCTCATTCTGTGTTTTTGTTTGTTTGTTTGTTTGTTTTTTTTAAAGATCTTATTTGAGAGTGAGAGCTTAGTGCATGAGCAGCAGGGAGGGGCAGAGGGAGAAGCAGCAGACTCCCTGAGCAGGGAGCCCAACATAGGGATCAGTCCTTGGACCCTGAGATAATAACCTGAGCCTAGAGGCACGTGGGTGGCTCATTCAGTTAAGTGTCTGCCTTTAGCTCATGTCATGATCCTGGCTGGGGTCCTGGGATTGAGCTCTGTGTTGGGCTCCTTGCTCAGTGGGTTTTCCACTTCTCCCTTTTCCTTTGCTCTTCCCCTCTGCTTGTGCTGGTGCGCTATCGCTCTCTCTCTCCCTCTCCCTCCTTCTAGAGTAAATAAATAAAATATTTAAAAAAGGAAGTAACCTGAGCCACCTCAGGGTGGGTGGCTCCCTCATTTTGGTTTTAATTTGCATTCATCTCATGATTAGTGTTATTGAGCATCTTTTCATTTGTTCATTGGCCATTTATATCATCTTTAGACAAATGTCTATTCAAGTCCTTTGCCCCAATTTTAACTGGGTTATTTATTTTTTTTTGTTGAGTTGTAGGAGTTTTTTGTCCATTCTGGATAATTAACCCTTTATTGGATATGTGATTTTCAAATACTTTTCCCCATTTTGTAGGTTGCCTTTTCACTCTGTTGATTGTATCCTTTGCTAAACAAACGTTTTCAAGTTTGGTGTTTACCTTTTATGTGTGTGACTCCATTCTTTTTCCACCTAACAATGCATCCGAGAAATCATCCCATATCCAGAGCTTCCCCCTTCCTCAAACCTGCCTCATGATAATGTGATTTATAATAAGAAATGTATATATATGTTGTGTGTGCACTCTCTAGGAGATATCTTTTCAGATACTTTGCCTGTTTAAAAAATTGGGTTGTCTTTTTATTATTGGGTTGTAAGAGTTATCGGTATATTTTAAATGCTACAGGTCCCTTACCAGATCTATGATTTGAAGCATTTTTCTCTCATTTTGTGGATTGTCTTTTTACTTTCTTGATGGTGTTATTGAAGCACAAGAGTAATTTTGGTGATGTTCAGTTTGTCTATTTTTTCTTTTGTTGGTTGTGCTTTTGGTGTCATATCTTTTTTTTTTTCTTTTAAGATTTTATTTTTAAGTAATCTTTTTTTTTTTTTTTTAAGGTTTTATTTATTTATTCGACAGAGAGATCACAAGTAGGCAGAGAGGCAGGCAGAGAGAGAGAGAGAGAGAGAGAGAGAGGGAAGCAGGCTCCCTGCTGAGCAGAGAGCCCGATGCGGGACTCGATCCCAGGACCCTGAGATCATGACCTGAGCCGAAGGCAGCGGTTTAACCCACTGAGCCACCCAGGCGCCCCTATTTTTAAGTAATCTACACCCATCATGGGGCTCAAACTCACAACTTGGAGATCAGGAGTTGCATGCTCTGCCTACTGAGCCAGGCAGACACCCTTTGGTGTCATATTTAAAGAAGGCTTTGTCTAACCTATAGTCATGAATATATATATTTGCTGTATTTAATGCATTTAGCAATTGGTTAAACAGTTGATTTACCCATCCAAGAATGTGGATTGTTGTTCATGGTTGATTATGACTTCAGCTTTTTGGTTAGAAAGTTATAGAGAGTTTTACTTTGTGGTTAGACATCTATAAGCCTTTGGGGCACCTAGGTGACTTTGTTGGTTTAGCATCTGCCGTAGGTGCCTGGGATTGAGCGCCACATCTGGCTGCCTGCTCAGTGGGGAACCTGCTGCTTCCTCTCCTCTCCTGTTCTCTCTCTCTAAATACATAAATTTTTTTTTTCCCTAAGATTTTATTTATTTATTTGACAGACAAATCACAAATAGGCAGAGAGGCAGGCTGTTTTGGGGGCGGGGGAGGCAGGCTCTCTGCTGAGCAGAGAGCCCAATGCGGGGCTCGATCCCAGGACTCCGGGATCATGACCCAAGCCGAAGGCAGAGGCTTAACCCACTGAGCCACCCAGGTGCCCTGGTGTAGTTTTTTTTAGCTTTTTAAATATTTGATTAAGTCTTAGTTTATTGTATCCTTAATAATCACTGTATATTTGAGCTCCAGACTGTTTTGGAGGGAAATACCAAATTAAGATATATGCATCATAGGGTAATTAAAGACATTGTGTATGCCAAATACTGAGGAGTTTGTTAGGCCAATATGGGTTATAGAACTAGAAACTAAGAACTCCTGTTCACAAATCAGGAGGTACTCAAAGCCTTCAGCTTGTCATTTCATCTTGCTGTTGAGAAACTTAAAATATTCAGGACCATCTCTTTAGGATTGTTGCTTTGGGAATGATTTTTTTGTTAAGCACTTTTGTCTGCAATTTAGGTATTTGTTCTTAACCTTCAGTTTAGCTGTTAAACTAGGTTAAAAACGAGCTGCAAGAAACTTTGGAAAATTCTTACCTGCTCTGTATGTAATCTTGAAGTTATAGAATTGTTTTATTTCTGGGGGTCATTAATCTAGACCCTTTAATTGGAAGATAAACAGGATTGAAGAGATTAAATTTATTTGTAGTCACATAGTGGCAGATTCCAGGTCATCTGAATACTAGTTTAGTGTTTTTTTCCACTTTTACAGGAAAACCCAGAGCATTTCATCCTATAACTCGGAAGGGCTTTTTGGTTCATTGTCTTTGGGAGAGAGCTAAAGTTAAAACAGTTACATACCTAGAAGAGCCTTAAGTAGGAAAATCTTCCCATCAGGAATTAAGAAATTACATTGTTTTGTGGTACTTAAATTGTTACATACAGCTGTGTTTAGAATTGGTTACCGGTAAGGACTTGGTGTACTTTTGTTTGAGTAATGCAGTGATTTTCAACTTTTAAATCTGCATTTGGCAGAATATTTCTTGGTAGAGTTTATAAACACACACACCAACCAACCCACCCACATATCCCAAATGTGAATATCCCAAATGAATGCCTCCTTCATGTTTCCTGTACTCAAATTGTAGTTGATATTAATAAAGAGTATTTTTCACCCACGTTTACTGCCCATAGTGCTCATTTCCAGTTATTTTTTTTTACATCTATTTTGTGCCCAGAGTAGATATTTCCAGTTTTGTGTCTGACCATGTTTCTAACACTGTAGTTAGTAGCGTTATTTTTTATAAGTTGTTTTGTTTTTATGCATTCACTCATTCGTGTACAGTATCATGTGTTAAAAAAGGTAAAAGGTACAAGAGGATGTACAGTGAATCTGTCTTCTTCCTGCAGTTGTCTTCTCCTTTTATCTATCTAGTAGCTATCCCTGTTAATAGTTTGTTACAAAATCTTCCAAAGTAATTTTAAGGTATATGTACTGTAGATGTTCCCTTTTTGTTGCTTTTTACATGCACACTAATAATCTATACATTGTTTTATAATTTTTTTTACATAAGAAAGCATTTGAGGTTTAACATGAAATCATACAAATAAAATTTGTATAAACACAAATCCACATCGAGTCATAACACATATAGCAAAAGACAAAGTAAGAATAAAGAAAACTAATTGGTGGCTAAATACAGTTGGACGCAGTTGTATCTTTTATACTAGAAAGTCTTTTACAAAATAATCATCTTAGATCAACAGAAGACCAATCTTCAATGTCTTCCTGCAAGATGGGTTAACTTTTTAGCAGTTTCCTCCTGTTTTCTCCAACGTTCTTCTTTAGTATGGCTGGTAATTGTTTTGGTGATTGCCACCCCCTCGAGATACCTTGACGTAAGTGCTCTGTTGGCCACTGTAGTCTGCATATCCCTGTCCATATCCATAGTTCCCATAGTTATACCCAGTAAAATCATAGCCGTCATAGCCACTAGAGTTTTGATCACTGCCATAGGCACTATTGTAATTTCCATATCCTTGGTCATAATAGCTATTAAATCTTTGGTTCCAGTTTTGGCCCCGACCTTGTCCACCAGCTGCAGCACCTCTTCCTCTTTGTTGCTGCTCTTGCTGTCTATATACCTCTTTGGGTTGTGCAACTTTGATTTCCTACTTCCCAGAACCAATTTGATGATATCTGCTTTCTAACAAAAGGCTCTTTGTCTATATATGTGATAAAACAAAATCCTCTTCTTTCATTTGTTTTTGTATCCATGGGAAGTTCAATATATTCAGTCTCTCCAAAGTCTCCAAAATATTCTTTAATTCGTTCTTCAGAAGTATCTGGGCTCAGTCCACCCACAAAACCCTTTTTGGGCTGTTCTTTCCCTTTTAAAGCTTTGGCCCTTTTGGGGTTCTATCAATTTGCCATCCAGTTTGTGTTCTTTCAGTTCCAAAACCTTACCAACAGTAGCAGCATCTTTGAAAAGCACAATTCCAAATCCTCTTTTTTTTTTTTTTTTTTTTTTTTTTTTTAAAGATTTTATTTATTGATTTGACAGAGAGAGATGACAAGCAGGCAGAGAGGCAGGCAGAGAGAGAGGAGGAAGCAGGCTCCCTGCTGAGCAGAGAGCCCGATGCGGGGCTCGATCCCAGGACCCTGAGATCATGACCTGAGCCGAAGGCAGCGGCTTAACCCACTGAGCCACCCAGGCGCCCCTCAAATCCTCTTGATCTTCCAGTCACCGGATCTGTTTTAATTGTACAGTCTACAAGTTCCCCAAATCCAGACAAATACTCAGTCATCTTTCTTGCTTGTATTCCAGCTCAAGCCTCCAATAAACATTTTACCGTCATCCTACTGATTCTTGCTCGAGTTGATCTTGGATCCCTCTGCAAATTTTTCTCTGTTGCTGTACTGGTTCATGTCCTCTATGGTGGCAGAGTTGTTGGCCGGGGGGTGCTGGCGCGCAGTCCGGGTCACCTGATTTATAATTTTAAAAAAAGATTTTATTTATTTATTTGACAGAGATACAGCAAAACAGGGAACACAAGCAGGGGGAGTGGGAGAGGGAGAAGCAGGATCCCCACCAAGCAGGGAGACTGATATGGGGTCGATTCCAGGACCCCAGGATCGTAACCTGAGCCGAAGGCAGACACTTAACAACTGACCCACCCAGGTGCCACATATACTTTGCTTTTTCTGACTTGATGATATATTTGAAGATCCTAAATAGAACTGACTTCTTTATGATAGTTGCATAATATGCATTGTATGTATATTTTATGGTTTACTTTAATTAGTCCTCTCCTTAACAGACAAGTGTGGTTTCCACTCTTTGGTTATTGCAAAAGGTGCTTCATTGAATAACCTTATGCACATATGATCGCATACATGTAGGGATAAATTTAGGCAAGTGGAATTGCTTGGTCAAAGTATGTGCACTATTAGTGTATGAATATGGTGGTTTTACTCACATTAACACTCATATTATGGTTTTTGCTTTTTTTAACATTTAGTTTTTAGAGAGATTGAGTACACAAGCGGGGTGGGGCAGAGGGAGAGGGACAAGCTGACTCCTTCACAGAGTGAGGAGCCCAATGAGGGTGTCGATCCCAGGACCCTGAGATAATGAGTCGAAGTCAGACATGGAACTGGTGAACCACTCAGGCATCCCTGCTTTTTTTTTTTTTTAAGATTTTATTTTACGTAATCTCTATACCCAGCTTTGGGCTTTAGCTAACAACCTTGAGATCAAGAGTCGCTTCTCCACTGACTGAGCCAGCCAGGTGCCCCTGGATTTTGATTTTTTGTGTGATGTTGCTTCTCAGAAAGTGATGAGGAGTCTTTTTTTTTTTTTTTTTTAAGAATTTTACTTATTTATTTTAGAGAGTGAGCAAGAGTGCATGGGAGTGGGGAGCAGAGGGAGAGAGGGACAAGCAGATTCCATGCTCAGTGTGCAGCCTGGTGTGGGGCTCGATCCTAGGGCCCTGAGACCATGACCTGAGCTGAAACCAAGAGTCAGATGCTCAACTGACTGAGCCACCCAGGCACTCAGAGGAGTCATTCTTTAGCAGGAGTAATGAGGGGAATTTATCCCTTTGTGATAATTTTTATAGGATACATTTTTGCATAGTAGAATGTTATGCAGCTCATTGAATACACTATGTAAGGTAGACCCTTAAAGGCAGTTCATTAGAATCTTATTTTTATAGGCAAAAACTTCAGATTTTATTTTATTTTATTTTTTTTAAGATTTTTTAAAAAAGATTTTTTGTTTATTGACAGAGAGAGAGAGAGAGAGAGAGAGAACAAGCAAGGGGAGCAGCAGAGGGAGAAGCAGGCTCCCTGCTCAGCAGGGAGCCCAAGGCAGGGCTTGATCCCAGGATCCTAAGATCATGACCTGAGCCAAAAGCAGATGCTTAACCGGCTGAGCCACCTAGGTGACCCTTTTTTAAAGATTTTATTTTATTTATTTGGCAGAGAGACAGCGAGAGAGGGAACACAAGCAGTAGGAGAGGGAGAGGAAGAAGCAGACTCGCTGCGGAGCAGGGAGCCCAGTTCAGGGCTCCATTCCAGAACTCTGGGATCACAACCTGAGCTGAAGGCAGACACTTAATGACTGAGCCATCCAGGCGCCCCCAGAACTTTAGATTTTAATAAAATTTTATGAAGAATGTAAAAAATTTAGTGAAAGATTTTAGTAAAAAAATACGCTCATCTTCTTCCTGGATTATTATAGTTGACTGAATTGTTTTCAGGCCTCTTCCTGGTGTTACCTTTCATAGGATAATTCACATTTCTAAAATTCACGCTTTTTTACTTATATTTCTGGGGTGAGTCATCATTGTTTCCAACACTAGTGTTGTACTTTCTGGATCCCATGGGGTATTTTTTTCCCCAGGAAAAATGTAAATATTTGTATTTGAATTTTTGCAGCTTGAGGTAGGGGGTGTCTTTGAAGTCCTTTTGCCTATTTACATATCCATAGACCCCAGGTAAGGCTCCTTGCACTATTTGATAGATTTAGTATGTTTTTAGCATGTCTAGATTGGTGTAGCATGAATTTCAGACTCCAGCTCCAATATATGAACTTAGAGGTTTTCAGCTTCTTCCTCTGCTGCTCCCTCTTAACACCTACCCTGTCCGTGAACCATTTTAATAACTCAGGTGTGGTTAAAGCCTCTGCCTCGGGCTCCGGTCATGATCTCAGGGTCCTGGGATCGAGCCCCAAATGGGGCTCTCTGCTCAGCAGGGAGCCTGCTTCCCCCTCTCTCTCTGCCTGCCTCTCTGTCTACTTGTGATCTCTATCTGATAAATAAATAAAATCTTTAAAAAAAAAAAAAACAAAAAAACTCAGGTGCACCTAAAACGAATACAGTGTTATATGTCAGATGTGTCTCAGTTAAAACAGAAACCTTTTAATCCTGTTGCTATTTCCTCTGCCTGGAATCCACCTCCTCCCCTTTTTCCGGTTTGTATATTCCTTCTTTTATCCCTGCATACATTACTTTGCCCAGAACTTTTCTCTTTTACGTCTGTGCTCCCCCGTTTCTTCCCATAGCATTCCCTCATAGCATTTAAAAAAGATTCCTTCATGGGGCGCCTAGGTCGCTCAGTGGGTTAATACCTTTGCCTTTGGCTTGGGTCATGATGTCAGCGTCCTGGGATCGAGCCCCACATCAGGCTCTTTGCTCGGTGGGGTGCCTGCTTCCTCCTCCCTCTCTCTCTCTGCCTGCTTGCGTACCTGTGATCTCTGTCAAATAAATAAAAATCTTAAAAAATAAAAATAATAATAATAAAAAAAAGATTTCTTCAGGGTGCCTGGGTGGCTCAGTCGGTTAAGGCTTTGTCTTCGGGCAGGTCGTGATCCCAGGGTGCTGGGATTGAGCCCCACATTGGGCTCTGTAATCAGCAGGGAGCCTGCTTCTCTCCCTCCTGCTCCTCCTGCTTGTGCTCTCTCCCTCTCGCTCTGTCAAATAAATAAATAAATAAATAAATCTTAAAAAAAGTAATCTTCAGTATGCATTTATTTTTATTTATTTATTTTTTTTTAGAAGATTTTATTTATTAATTTGACAGACAGAGATCACAAGTAGGCAGAGAAGCAGGCAGAGAGAGAGGGAGAAGCAGGCTCCCCACTGAGCAGAGAGCCCGATGCGGGGCTCGATCCCAGGACCCTGGGATCATGACCTGAGCCGAAGGCAGAGGCTTTAACCCACCAAGCCACCCAGGCGCCCCCCAGTATGCATTTATTAAGGTCACTAGATCATCACTTACTTATTGGGTACGTACTGGGTTCCAGGTCTAGTTTTGTTTGTTTTGGTGTTAAAATATGCTTAACATAAAATTCACCATTTTAACTTTTTTTTCTTCCAGTGAAATTAGCATTTTTAAGTATACACTTGTTTGACATTAAATACGTTAACAATGTTTTATAACCATCTATCTCCAGAACCCTTTCAGCTTCTCTAACGGAAACTTTGTACCCATTAAACATTAACTCCCTGTTCTTCCCTCCCTTAGCCTGTGACAAGCACTTTTCTGTTTTCTGTCTCTATGAGTTTGATTACTCTAGAAACCTCATATAGCAAATGTTTCCTAATTCATTCTCTGAAGCCAGTATTACCCTAATATCAAAACCACATAAAGATCATACAGGAGGAAAACTGTAGGTCATTATTTTTCATGAATATGAATGTAGACATTCTCAACAGAATAACCGGTTGAATTTAATGGTGAATGATAAGAATTATACACATTATGACGATGTGGGGTTTATTTCAGGTATGCAAGCCCTGTTTAGCACTCAAAAATGAGTTGAGTTAATTCATTACATCATATGAGTTATAAAGAAAATTTATATTTAGAGATTAATAAGTCGTGCATTCTATTAATACATGCAGAAAAGCTCCTGACAACTTTCAGCATCTGTTCATGATAAAATGTTCAGCAAAGCAGACATGGTGGGGATATCCTCAGTTTGATATGGTGCATCTACAAAATCTCCACAGCTAACATCATACTTAAAAGTGAGAAATTATGGGGTGCCTGGGTAGCTTAGTCGGTTACACATCTGACTGTGGCTCAGGTCATGATCTTGGAGTTCCAGGATCAAGCCCTGCCTCTGGCTGCCTGGTCAGCAGGGAGTCTGCTTGTCCCTCTCCCCCTGCCCTTCCCCCTGCTCATGCTCCTTGCTCTCTTGTTCTCTCAAATAAATAAATAAAATCCCATCACCTCCCAATTTGTTATAATTTTAAAATATTTTGTTTCTCTATTAGTTTGCTAGGGCTGCCATAACACAAGTGTGGCTTAAATAGTCATTTATTGTCTTAGAGTTCTGAAGAACAACAGGTGACTGAGATCAAGGTGTCAGTAGGGCCTTGTTCCCTCTGATGGTGTTAGGGAAGAATCTGTTCCAGGCCTCTCTCCTAGTTTCTGGTAGTTCCTTAGCTTGTGCCAGTATAACTCCATTCTTTATGTGTGTCCAAATTTCTCCCTTTTATGAGGACACTAATCCTATTGAATTATAGACTCCTCCTGCTCCATATGACTTCATCTTAACTAACGACATCTGGAGTGTCTCTGTGTTCCAATAAGGTGCTAAGGGTTAGGACTTCCAATATGGGGATTTTGAGGAGGGGATGTAATTCAACCAATAACATTCTGTCTCTGCATTCATATGTACATATATACATATATTTTAACTGTTTGAGAGTAATTTCAGACATCATGATACCAAATGCTTCATTCAGTATGCAGTAGCAACATGCAGTATCACATCTAAGAAAATTTGCCCTAATTCCCTATTATTATGTAACATCTGCTCTACATTCAACTGATCTTTGGTAGGCCTTTTTTTTCAAGCCCCAGGACCAGTCATCCTACTTTTTAATTTTTCATACATATACTTTTTTATTTTTAAAATTTTTGTTTTTTCTTAAAGGTTTTTTTTTTGTTTGTTTTGTTTTTGTTTTTAATTTGAGAGAGCGGGTGAGCACAAGCAGGGGAAAGGGGCAGAAGGAGAAGGGAGCTGGATGGCAGGCTGGATCCCAGGGTTCTGGGATCATGACCTGAGTCAAAAGCAGATGCTTAACTGACTGAGCCACCTAGGTGTCCCTCTCTCTCTCTCTCTTTTTTTTTTTTTAAGATATATTCATTTTAGAGAGCGAGCACACTTGTGCACACGCACACATTAATGAGCGGAGGGGCAGAGAGCCTGCCCAATCCACAATCCAGGATGGGAGCTTCATCTCACAACTCTGAGATTATGACCTGAGCCGAAATCAAGAGTCAGATGTTGAACTGACAGAGCCCCCCGTTGGTACCCTCATACCCTGCCTTTTAAGACGTTCTCACTGAGGTATTTCTTTCTTTCTTTTTTTTTTTAAGATTTTATTTATTTAATTTGACAGAGATCACAAGTAGGCAGACAGGCAGGCAGAGAGAGAGAGAGAGGAGGAAGCAGGCTCCCTGCTGAGCAGAGAGCCTGATGCGGGACTCGATCCCAGGACCCTGAGATCATAACCTGAGCCGAAGGCAGTGGCTTAACCCACTGAGCCACCCAGGTGCCCCTCACTGAGGTATTTCAGTAGCAGATCAGGTCTCTATGCTCTGCCAACCTGTTGAGGAGGAGTAGAAACCATTTGTTTTCTCTGTCCAGGAGTCTTAACAAAGGAGACACGTCTCTTGGCGGATAGTTAAGAGCGTGGTTAACGTTAATTAATCGTCTCTGTTAACAGTTATTCCGGCGAATGAATTTTCTCGCTTTGTGTATCTCAAGCATTGTCTCCCCCCACCGAAAAAATGTTTATTTTACATGTGCAGCACATACTCATTATTTTAAGTTTAGATTATCTGGAACATACCTTTTCAATTTGGTGATAATTCTCTTAGCTCATTGCTTATAATATACAAACAGAAAAATTAATGTTCTGTGAGCAAATGCTTTCTACTGCATAGTTAATACTTTTTCCTTTGTAACTAAAAATATCTTGGAGGAGATATCTTGGAATATATTTAAGTATCTTGGAATTATGTAAGTACTTGTTCTCAAGCTTTTGCCCACTAATTTTAACATCCATTGGTGGAACCTGTATGCAGCAAGTATTATTGGGTGTTTTAGTAATGATTTTCTGTTATATATTTTAACGTATATCTGTGATATTTCTTACATGTATGCAAGGCATTGGAAATACAGAGACTAAAAGCATTCAGTCCTGCAGTGAGTGCCTGGGTGGCTCAGTCAGTTAAGGGACTGCCTTTGGGTCAGGTCCTAATCCCAGTGGGGAGCCTGGTTCTCACTCTTCCTCTGCCCCTCCCCCACTGCACACGTGTGTGCATATGCTCATTCTCTTTCAAATAAAATCTTTAAGAAAAATTAGAAACATTCAGTCCTTGCTTACATGTAATTTGCAGTTTAGGCAGAAAGATAGACGTGTGGGGTTTTGCCAGTGAGATACATGTTTTCTAGGATTATGCGTAATATATTTTGGGAGTGTAAAGACTGAATAAATTGAGCATAATAATAATAAATTAACAAAATTAATTTAGAACATCAGTATAGGAATATGCTAACAATGTTTGTTAGAATATTGGGCAAAGTTAGAGATTTTAGAAGACTATTTTATTTATTTATTTATTTATTTATTTTTAAAGAATTTATTTGTTGGAGAGAGAGACAGGGAGAGAGAGAGAAAGTGGGTGAGCACAAGCAGGGCGAGTGGCAGGCAGAGGCAGAAGTGGGCTTCCCGCTGAGCAAGGAACCTGATATGGGACTTGATCCCAGAACTCTGGGATCATGACCTGAGCTGAAGGCAAATGCTTAATGGACTGAGCCACCCAGGTGTTCCCCAGAAGAGTATTTTTTTTTTTTTTTTTTTAAAGATTTTATTTATTTATTTGACAGAGAGAAATCACAAGTAGATGGAGAGGCAGGCAGAGAGAGAGAGAGGGAAGCAGGCTCTCTGCTGAGCAGAGAGCCCGATGCGGGACTCGATCCCAGGACTCTGAGATCATGACCTGAGCCGAAGGCAGCGGCCTAACCCACTGAGCCACCCAGGCGCCCCCAGAAGAGTATTTTAAAAAGAAAAACATTTTAAAACGAAAAACACCTGGGTAGCTCAGTGGGTTCAAGGTCGTGATCCCACATTGGGCTCTCTGTTCGGCAGGGAGCCTGCTTCCTCCCCTCTCTCTGCCTGCCTTTCTGTCTGTGATCTCTTGTCTGTCAAATAAATAAATAAAATCTGTAAAAAAAAAAAATCACTCCTACCTTTTCATAAAAGTGATCCATATCTGTTGTAGATAGTTTGAAAGAACCGAAGGTATAAAGAAGACAGCCAAATTTTACTGTAACTCCCATGCGTTGTTACTTTTCTTTTATGTTCCTTTCTATTTTGAGGGGCTTTTTTGGTTCTGTTTTGTGGAATGTTTCATGAATTTGCATGTCATCCTTGTGCAGGGACCGTGCTAATCTTCTCTGTATTGTTCCCAGTTTTAGTATATGTACTGCTGAAGTGAGCATCCATTTTTTTGGCTTTTGCACAAAAGTGTATATGGTTTCTTTTATTTATTTTTATTTTTATTTTTATTTTTTAAAGATTTTATTTATTTGACAGAGAGAGATCACAAGTAGGCAGAGAGGCAGGCAGAGAGAGAGAGAGAGGAGGAAGCAGGCTCCATGCTAAGCAGAGAGCCCGATGTGGGACTCGATCCCAGGACCCTGAGATCATGACCTGAGCCGAAGGCAGCGGCTTAACCCACTGAGCCACCCAGGCGCCCCATATGGTTTCTTTTAAAGTAATTATAATTATTTACACTCTGATTTTTCCCACTTAACATTGGGTCAAGAAGTTTGTTTAAAACATTTCAAGATTTTTAGTGATTACATAAAATTTCATCTTATAGATAGGCAGAGGTTTTTAGTTATTTCTTTCGGATTGCTTATGCCTATGAACTTGACTGAAAGACTTTTTGTGAAACAAAATATTTTATTAGTCTACATTGATCTCTATTAAATCATAGAATAGTTTTCTGAAATTTATTTTTTAAAAAGATTATTTATCTGAGATAGCACAAGTGGGCAGGGCAGTGGGGAGGGGCAGAGGAAGAGGGAGAAGCAGGCTCCCTGTTGAGCAGGGACATCCATATGGATTTGAGTCATGACTTGAGCTGAAAGCAGACCCTTAACTGACTGAGCCACCCAGGCACTGCTAGTGGTCCTTAATCTTATTCCTTCTTTTTAGGGATCAAAGTGTCAAAAATTTCTCTAGCATAGGCAGGGATCAGAGCCTTAAATAGAGTCCAATTTAGCTTGCCTAGTTTCCTTCTTTGTATTCTAGTGATACTGTATCCCCACCCCCAAAACTTAGGTGTTCTGTGGAGGTGTTGCAAGAAGGCGTTACAAATATATTAGATTGGTACAACTTTGCTGTATATCTTTTTTCCCCCAAAGATTTTACTTATTTATTTGAGAGAGAGAAAGAGTACAAGCAGGGGAGAGGCAGAGGGAGAGGTAGAAGCAGGCTCCCCACTGAGCAGGGAGCCAGACATGGTGCTTAATCCCAGGATCCCAGGATCATGACCTGAGCTGGAGGCAGATGCTTAACTGACTGAGCCACCCAGGTGCCTTTTTGCTGTATGTCTTGAACTTCCTTCTAAGATGTGACTTGAGCTCTACAGGTGCTCCAGTTCTGTTATTTTCCCCATTGAATAGTATAAGTATTTCCAACTCCAGTTGATTATTGTTAATCATGGCAGTTATATTCTGTGATGTTGCAGACACTGAATTAGCAAATACTGAATGGTTTTTTCCAGGGGAAATGCAGAGTTAGATTCCTGTGAGCCTCTGGTGACATTTGCAATAAAGCCAACTGAGACATAATCTTATGTGTGCTTCTGTTTAAAGATACCTTATTTAATGCATATTGTTGATCCATTAACTTTGAATTCATGAGCAGTAGTACTAGTTAGAGCTCATGTCTGAACCAGTCCTGCATACTTTGTCCATTAAGGCACGTCACAGCCTTCTAGAGCTTAGGAACACTAGATAGCACTTCAGCACAACACTTGGAGACAATTTCAAGCAGTGAAATTAGAAAAACAACAACAACAAAATGTGTAAAACTTGACACTCAGTGGATTGCAAAAAGGACACCTGTTTACAGTATGAGAGCTAAAACAAGAAGGCACAGCATTGCCTGGTTAGACCTCGCTGGGAACTTGATCTCTGGGGTCAGTTCAAGTTTTTCTTTACTTTCTATGTCTACAAATGATGCCAGAGATTTGGGGCTACAAGTAGATAAATTTGTAAATGAGGAATCTTTGAATGAAGATCATTCTAGTTTGAGCAAAGGGAAACCATAAAATGTTTTTCCTGTTAAGCTGTTTGTTGTTGTTGTTAACTGCAGGATGTAAGAAGTATGTTTTTTCGTTCAAAATTCAAACAGCTGAATTGTGTACTGAGATTTTCCCCCTGAGCCTAGTCATAAAGGAGGCAAATGACAATGACCTAACTATATATTTATTCCCAAAAGCAGTACACAAAAGGCATGAAGAAAGAATGTAAATGTGCATAGAGGTGAGAGTAAAAGTGGTTAATAAAATGGAAAAAAGTATTTAACCTTTTATTTTTATTTATTTTTTTAAAAGATTTTATTTATTGAGAAAGAGAGAGAGAGAGAGAGAGAGAGAATGTGTGTGTGCGTGCAAGCAGGGGAAGTGGCAGAGGGAAAGGGAGAAGCAGGCTCCCTACTGAGCAGGGAGTCCTATGCGGGGCTCTATCCCAGGACCCTTGGGATCATGACCTGAGCCAGAGGCAGATACTTAACTGAGTGAGCCACCCAGGTGCCTCCAGTATTTAATCTTTTGTTAATAAGAAAACTAAAATAGAGCCTAGAAGAAGTGTTTTCTTTTTTTCCCTAAGACAGCAAAGATTCTTTTGACTTAAAGCTTTATGTACAATGATGATTGGTGCAATTTGAGTTGTAGAGGGATATGTTTTTTTTTTTTTTTAAGATTTTATTTATTTATTTGACGGAGAGAGATCACAAGTAGACAGAGAGGCAGGCAGAGAGAGAGAGAGAGAGGGAAGCAGGCTCCCTGCTGAGCAGAGAGCCCAATGCGGGCCTCGATTCCAGGACCCTGAGATCATGACCTGAGCTGAAGGCAGCGGCTTAACCCACTGAGCCACCCAGGCGCCCTAGAGGGATATGTTTTAAAAACAATTCACGAGGGGCGCCTGAGTGACTCAGTGGGTTAAAGCCTCTGCCTTTGGCTTGGGTCATGATCCTAGGGTCCTGGGATGGAGCCCTACATTGGGTTCTCTGCTCAGTGGGGAGCCTGCTCCCCGCCGCCCTGCCTGCCTCTCTGCCTGCTTGTGATCTGTCTCTGTCAAATAAATAAATAAAATCTTAAGAGAAACAAAAACAAAAAACAATTCACTGGGTGTCTGGGTGGCTCAGTGGGTTAAGCATCTGGTTTTGGCTCAGGTCATGATCCCGGGGTTCTGGGATGGAGCCTCATGTTGGGCTCCCTGCTCAGCGGGAGTCTGCTTTTCCCTTTGCCCCTCCCCTGCTTATGCGCTCTTTCTCTCAAGTAAATAAATAAAATCTTAAAAAACAAAAGAAAACAAAAAAAATTCAAATAAAAAAACTCAAATATCCAGCAATGAGACATGTTTTAAAGGTAAACCATCCAAGTAGTTTCTATTCATTAATATTTATAAATACACAAAGCAGCTTCATTAGAGATTGCAGTTTTCCTCTTCAGTTCTAGAAGGGAGAGGGTTGGGGGATGGGGTAACCTGGTGATGGGTATTAAGGAGGATACGTTTTGTGATGAGCACTGGGTGTTATATGCAACTAATGAATTGTTGAACACACATCAAAAACTAATGATGTACTTACTATATGTCGTCTAATTGAACATAATAATAAAAAAATGAAAAAAATAAAAACCTCATTGTTCATTATCAGTAGGAATAAAGGTATTTTCTTTACCATAGTAGTAACAAAATAAAATTAGCAATAATTACTTAATACTTATTCTGTTTATCTAAAGTAACTAGGTAAATTCTATTTACTTAATTTTATTTACCCAATTTACCTAATTGAACTGTATAAATTCAATAAATAATTTGGTATAACATTATTTTGTGCTGTATTTTTAAAATTGAGGTATCCTTGCATATAATGTCAGTTTCATGTGTACAACATAATGATTTGATATTTTTATATATTGCAGAATGGTCACCACAAATGTAGTTAATAGCCATCACCTTTCAAGTCACAAAGTTTTTTTTTTCTTGTGATAAGAACTTATAATCTACTCAGCTACTTTTTTTTTTTAAAGATTTTATTTATTTATTTGACAGAGAGAGAGCACAGGTAGGCAGAGAGGCAGGCAGAGAGAGAGAGAGAGAGAGAGAGAGAGGAGGAAGCAGGTTCCCTGCCGAGCAGAGAGCCCGATGCGGGGCTCGATCCCAGGACCCTGAGATCATGACCTGAGCTGAAGGCAGAGGCTTAACCCACTGAGCCACCCAGGCGCCCCTACTCTTATTAGCTACTTTCAAATTTGCAGTACGGTATTACTGTTATTTAAAAAAATATTTTATTTATTTATTTGACAGAGAGAGCACAAGCATGGGGAGTGGCAGGCAGAGGGAGAGGGAAAGCATGCTCCCGGCTAAGCAAGGAGCCCAATGTAGGGCTTGATCCAGGATCCTGAGATCATGATGTGAGCCAAAGGCAAATGCTTAACCAACTGAGCCACCCAGGTGCCCTGCAGTGAAGAATAATTAATTAAAAGTTACCCTAGTGTCCATTACATTTCCACAACGTATTTATTTTATAACTAGAAGTTTGTATTTTTTGATTGCCTTCACCCAGTGTCTCCCATTTCCATTCCCCACATCCGGCAACCGCCAGTCTATTTTCTTCAGTCTGTGCATGTGGGTATTTTTATTTGTTTCTGATTCCACATGTATATTTCACCTATACAGTATTTGTCTTTCTCTGATTTATTTCACTTAGCATAATGCCTTCAAGGTTCATCTGTGTTGTCAAAAATGGCAAAATTTCATTCTTTTTTTTTTTTTATCATACTGCGTCGCATATTCTCACACACACACACACACACACACACACACACACACACTTTCTTTATCCACTTTATCTGTTGATGGACACTTGGGAGGTTGTAAACATGGGTGCATATCTTTTTGAATTAGTGTTTTGTTTTTTTCAGAGAAATACTCAGAAGTAGAATTGCTGGATTGTAGAGTAGTTCTGTTTTTAATATTTTGAGGAACCTCTGCACTGCTTTTCATAGTGACTGCACCAATTTGCACCAGTTCACATTCACACCAGCAGGGCACAAGGTATCCCTTTTCTTCACATCCTTGCTGACATTTGTTTAACATTTTTTTTTTTTTAAGTCAGGGTTCCAGGGTGCCTGGGTCCAGGCTCAGTCGGTTAAGCATCTGCTTGAGCTCAGGTCATGATTCCAGTGGGATTGAGCCCTTTCCTTGGGCTCCCTGCTCAGAGGAGAGGCTACTTCTCCCTCTCCTGCTCCCCCTGCTTGTGCTCTCTCTCTCTGTAAAATAAATAAAATCTTAAAAAAAAAAATCATGGTTTCATTAAGGTTAGTTATGTCTCTTTAGTCTCATAATCCAAAATAGGTCTCCCTTTCCTCTCTTCCTCTCAGTATTGCATAAGCACGTGTGAAAGGGCATCTGTTTTTTGGACAGTCACATTTTCCATTTAAAATTAATTTGGGGGGCATGGTGGGAGGCTGAGTCAGTCGAGTGTCCAATTTTTTTTTTTAAGGTTTTATTTATTTATTTGGCAGAGAGATAGAGCACAAGTAGGCAGGGAGGCAGACAGAGATACCATCACTGGTAATGTTTCTGGTATATTTTTCTATAAGTATTATAAGCATTTACAAACATGAGTGTGCTTGTAGTGCCACTGGCCTGCTTTATTCATTCGTTTGTTTCATTACAAGCAAGATAGCCAATCAAGATAGTTTTATTTATTTGTTCTTTCTTAGATTCTGTAATTATTTTTTTTAAAGATTTTATTTACTTATTTGACAGATCACAGTAGGCAAAGAGGCAGGCAGAGAGGGAGGGAGAAGCAGGCTCCTTGCTGAGCAGAGAGCCCGATGCAGGGCTTGATCCCAGGACTCTGAGATCATGACCTGCGCCTAAGGCAGAGGCTTTAACCCACTGAGCCACCCAGGCACCCCTAGATTCTGTAGATTTTTGCATTTCCTTCTGGGTTTATATTTATCGAGTTAAAAGCGTAGCTTGGGTCATTTTTTTTTTTTTAAGAGATTTCATTTGTTTATTTGACAGAGAGAGACACAGCGAGAGGGAACACAAGTGGGGGGAGTGGGAGAGGGAGAGGCAGGCTCCCCACTGAGCAGGGAGCCTGCTGTGGGGCTCAGTCTAAGAACCCTGGGATTAGTTGTGGGATCACAACCTGCGCAAAGGCAGACGCTTAACAACTGAGCCACCCAGGTGCCCCAGGTTTTGTCATTTTTATAAGTTAAATCTGGGAAGGTTAGGAATAGGTCCAGTTTTTAGTGTTGGGTATAGCTCTTGTGAATAATTTGTAATAATACCTTGGATTGCTAATATACTTCGTAGTTTGTAAAAATTTTTTCTGTGCCAGTTATTTGAATTTAACTCTGTATGGCGGTGGTGAGTTTTCAAACTGCAGTCAGAACTGCTTTCTTTCTTTCTTTCTTTCTTTTTTTTAAGATTTTATTTATTTACTTGACAGAGATCACAAATCAGCAGAGAGGCAGACAGACAGAGAGGGGGAAGCAGGCTCCCCACAGAGCAGAGAGCCTGATGTGGGGCTCGATCCCAGGACCGTGGGATCATGACGGGAGCCGAAGGTGGAGGCTTTCCTCCACTGAGCCACCCAGGCGCCTCTCTTAGTACTTTCTTTTTTTTAAAAAATATTTTATTTATTTATTTGAGAGAGAGACAGTGAGAGAGAGCATGAGCGAGGAGAAGGTCAGAGAGAGAAGCAGACTCCCCATGGAGCTGGGAGCCCGATGCGGGACTCGATCTCGGGACTCCGGGATCATGACCTGAGCTGAAGGCAGTCATCCAACCAACTGAGCCACCCAGGCGTCCCTCTTAGTACTTTCTTGATAAAAATTCTTACAGATTAGGAATGGAAGGGTTTTTCTTTTAACTGTTGAAGGGCATCTATAAAAATCTAGCTAATATCACATTTAATAGAGAATACTTAATAGAGAAAGACTGAATGCCTTCTCCTTCAAGACTGAGAACAGTGCAATAAGGCAAGAAAAAGAAATAAAGCTTTTAGAACAGAAAGACATATATTGCCCCTATTTACAGATGACATGATTACCTATGTAGAAAACTCCAAGGAATTGATAAGAAGTCTAGGATCAACATGTGAATTTAGCAAGGTTGCAGAATAAATGGACAGTGTATAAAAATTAATTGTGTTTCTTTATACTGCCAGTGAACATCTGGGAATGAAAATAAGTAAAACACAGTTCCATTTAAATAGCACCAAAACCAGGTATAAATCTGACAAAGCATGTCTGTGTGTCTGAAACTACAAAACATGGTTGAAGCAAATCACAAAAGACCTAAAGAATTAACCTGTTTATGGTTTGATGACAGATATTGTTAAAATATAATTTCTTCTCAGATTGGTCCATAAAGATCAAAATCTCATATTTTTTACGGGTAATAAGCTGCTTTTTTAAAATTATAATATGGCAGGGGCGCCTGGGTGGCTCAGTGGGTTAAAGCCTCTGCCTTCGGCTCGGGTCATGATCCCGGGGTCCTGGGATCGAGCCCCGCGTCGGGCTCTCTGCTCGGCGGGGAGCCTGCTTCCTCCTCTCTCTCTCTCTGCCTGCCTCTCTGCCTACTTGTGATCTCTGTCTGTCAAATAAATAAATAAAATCTTTAAAAAATAAAAAAATTATAATATGGCAAAACAACACAAATTGCTAGATCACTTTTGATGAAGAACAACATAGTTGGGGAATCTGATGAAATGTAGCGGATTTCAAGACATTCTGTAAAGGTAAAGTAATCAGGATATTGAGGTGGATCCACATGAAATACAGTCAGTTGATTTAAGTGAAGGTGTAAAAGCAATTTGGTAGAAAAAAGATAGTCTTTTTCAGTATACAGAGTTGGAACAATTGGACACCATATGAGAAAAAAGAATTTCAAACCATCCCTTATACCTAATACTGAAATGAACTCAAATACATCTAAATGTGAAATGTAAAATAATACAATTGGCAAAGGAGAACAAAGGAGAAAAATCTTTATAATCTTGGTTTAGATGAAGATTTCTAGGGGTACTTGGGTGGCTCAGTGAGTTAATCTTCTGACTTCAGCTCAGGTCTTGATCTCTGGGTCCTGGGATTGAGCCTCATGTCAGGCTCCCTGCTCATTGGGGAGTCTGCCTTTTCCTCTCCCTCTGCCTTTGCCACTCCCCCTACTTGTGCTCTCTCTTTCTCCCTCTCTCTCTGTCAAATAAATAAAAAAGTAAAATCTTAAAAAAAAAAAAAAAAAAAGAACAAACTCCTCTACAATAAGAAAACAACCCAATTAAAGAATGGGGAAAATATTTGAACAGAAACTTTGCTGGACAGGACATATGGGTGGTAAGTAAGGACCAAAAAAATGCTCTATATCATTTGTCTTGAGGGAAATGCAAATTAAAACCACAATGAGGGGTGCCTGGGTGGCTCAGTGGGTTAAGGCCTCTGCCTTGGGCTCAGGTCGTGACCCCAGAGTCCTGGGATTGAGCCCCACATTGCGCTCTCTGCTCTCGCTCAGTAGGGAGGCTGCTTCCCTTCCTCTGTCTCTGCCTGTCTGTGATCTCTGTCAAATAAATAAATAAAATCTTAAAAAAAAAAAACCCACAATGAGATACTACTATATATCTGTTAGGGTGACTAAGAAAACAAACAACTCTTCTCTGCCTAGTTGACAAGTATTAATGAGGACGTAGAGCAACTGGAACTTTCGAAGTTGCTAGTGGGAACGTAAGATGGTATAGGCACTTTGGGAAATCTTTTCACAGTTTCCCGTAAAGTATAAATATAAAGTTACGCGACCCCACACTTTCAATCCTAAATATTTACCCAAGAAAAATGAACACTTAACATTTACACAAAACTACACATGACTGTCAGTAGTAATTTTGTTCAAATGGCCAAGCACTGTGGACGATTCAAGTGTCCCTCAGTTGGTGAATGGAAAAACAAACCGTAAAAAAGGAATTACTGGTACTTGAAACAACATTGGTGAATCTCATAATTATTATGCTAAACGAAAAATGCCAAACTTAAAAGGGTCACAGTGTGTGATTCTCTTTATATGACATTCTACAAAGACATAAACTATAGTTATGGGAAACAAACAAAATGGTTGCCAGGGACTAGGAGTAGTAGTAGAAAATTGGTAACAGGGTGCTGCATTTTGATTTTGGTTATTTTATGATTCTGTGCATTTGTCAAAACCTGGAAATGTTCCAAGTTCTAAATTCTAAAATTTACTTTTTGGTGAATGTAATTTTAAAAATAAGTTAATCAAGAGTATGAGAAGATAGGCCAAAAACTGGGAGATAATACTTACAGAAGATTTATCTGATAAAGGATTGTTGTCCAAAATATACGAAGAACTCTTAAAACAGGGTACCTGGTTGGCTCAGTTGGTTAAGCGTCTGCTTTTGGCTCAGGTCATGATCCCAGAGTCCTGGGGTGGAGTCCTGAGTGGGGCTCCTTGCTTGGCAGGGAGCTTGCTTCTCCATCCCCTTCTGCTGCTCCCTCTGCTTGTGCAGTCTCTCTCAAATAAATAAGTAAAATCTTAAAAACAAAACAAAACAAAAACCTTTTAAAACCTGAGAAAATGAACAACTTGGGCTGCTCAGTTGGTAGAGCATGTGGGTCTCTCTCTCTCTCAAGGTATTCATTTGACAGAGAGAGCACGAGCAGGGGAAGCAACAGTCAGAGGGAGAGGGAGAAGCAGGCTCTCTACAGAGTAAGAAGCCTGATGCAGGGCTCGATCCCAGGACTCTGGGATCATGACTTGAGGTAAAGGCAGACGCTTAGCTCACAGATGCCTCCCTATTTTTTTTTTTTTTTTTTTTTTTAAGATTTGCTTACTTTATTTAAGAGAGTAAGAGAGCCAGCAGGCAGGAGGGGTGGGGCAGAGAGAATCTTAAGCAGATTCCATACTGAGCATGAAGCTGATGCAGGGCTCGATCTTAAGACCCTGAGCAAAAACCAGGTGTTGGACGCTTAACCAACTGTGCCACCTAAGGTGCCTCAAACATGTGGCTCTTGATCTTGGGGTCATGAGATGAGTCCCATGTTGGGTGCGGAGCTTATATTTCAAAAAAAAAAAGGGCAAAATATCTAAACAGACACCTCACTAAAGAAAATACACAGGTGTCAAGCATATGGAAAGATGCCTAGCATCACATATCATCAGGGAACTGATTGATTGCAACACTATACACGTATTGCAATGTCTCAAATCCAAAACACTGATAATAGTAAATGCTGGTAAGGGTATGAAGCAACAAGAACTCTCATTCATTACTGGTGGGAAGGCAATATGGTGTAGTCAGTTTGGATAGCTTTTCATTTTCTTACAAAACTAAGTGTACTCTGTTATCAGAGGATCCAGCAGTCCTCCTTTGTATTTACTCAGGTGAATTGAAAATATGACTATATAGAAACTTGCATATGAATATTTATTGGAGCTTTATTTATTTATAACTGCCAAAATTTAGAAGCAACCAAGACATCCTTCAATGGTAAGCAAAGTGGTACATGCAGACAATGGGATATTAGTGCTAAAAAAATAAATGAATTGGAAAAGACATGGTAGGACTTCAGATACGTACTGCCAGGTGAATAAAGCCAACCTGAATACTGCTTAAAAAAAAAAAGTCCATTACAATATATTAAATGAATTGAAAAGAAAAGAATGATAAGCCATGGCTTTCAAATGAGTACATGGCAGGTATTTTTCTTGAAGGGGAATGTAGGTAGACTGTGCTTCAAGGGAAACAGTTGTCAGCATTTGTTAGTGATAAAAATCGATTTGTAAAGATAAAAGTTGTGAACACTTGTATCTGCCTTGTGAGATTGAGTTTCCCAGTAATTAATAGTTCTTTTTTAAATTATTTTTTTAAGGACAGGTCTGTTTTTCACATGCTTCTGCATATCTGTCTACCAACGCTTGTGTCTTAATGAAAGAAGATGTTGCTTGAAAGGTTTTCACACAGTATAGGTTCAGTGAGATAAGCATATGGCTGTTCTTACATGCTTCTGCACGTAAGTTTACATACACTTACTTATTTATCTATTATTTTAAAAAAGTTTATTTATTTATTTGAGAGAGACACAGCGAGAGAGGGAACATGATCAGGGGGAGTTGGAGAGGGAGAAGCAGGCCTCACGCAGAACAAGGAGCCTGATGTGGGGCTCGATCCCAGGCTCCTGGGATTATGACCTGAGCCGTAGGCAGACACTTAACAACTGAGCCATCCAGGTGCCCCTACACTTATATTTTAATAAATGAAAATATTACTTGAAAGATACTTTAGGGGCACCTGGGTGGCTCATTAAAGCGTCTGCCTTTGGCTTGGGTCATGATGCCGCACCCGGCTCTCTGCTCAGCGGGAGGCCTGCTTTCCCTCTCCTAGTCCAACTGCTTTGTGTTCCCTCTCTTGCTATGTCTCTCTCTGTTAAATAAATAAATAAAATCTTAAAAAAAAAAAAAAGACTCTCTATATGCAGTGTAGTTTCAAAGATGGTTTATACACAGTGTAGTTTCAGTGAGTTAAGCATAGGGCTTTCACATATGTTTATAAACTGGTGCCATATAAAAGATGTTAGTTGAAGGATGCATTAAAAACAGTGTAGTTCAGGGGCGCCTGGGTGGTTGAGCAACTGCCTTCAGCTCAGTTGGTTGAGCAACTGCCTTTGGCTCAGGTCATGATCCTGGAGTCCCAGGATCGAGTCCCACATCGAGCTCCCTGTTGGGCGGGGAGTCTGCTTCTCCTGCTGACCTCTCTACTCCTATGTTCTCTCTCTCTCTCGAATAAATAAATAAAGTGCTTAAAAAAACCAAAAAACAGTGTAGTTCAGATGAGTTAAGCATACTGCTGTTCTCGTATGTCTCTACACATAAGTATAAAAACACATGTAGTATTGATGAAAGAAGTTACTTGAATAGTGGTTAATACAAGCTCTGGTTTTGGGGTGCCTGGGTGGCTCAGTCGGTTAAGCGGCTGCCTTTGGCTCAGGTCATGATCAGGATCCTGGGATTGAGCCTCACATCGGGCTCCCTTCTCCGCAGGGTCTGCTTCTCCCTCTTCCTTTGCCCCTCACCTGGCTCATGCTCTCTCACCTCTCTCTCAAATAAATAAATAAAATCTTAAAAAAAAAAAAGAATACAGACTCTGGTTCAGCGAGTTTAAGTGTATGGCTGTTCCCATATGCTTCCACACATACTTTAACAAACACTTGTATCTTAGTGAAAGAAGATGTTAGTT
Source organism: Mustela erminea (assembly GCF_009829155.1). Lineage (NCBI taxonomy): Eukaryota > Metazoa > Chordata > Mammalia > Carnivora > Mustelidae > Mustela > Mustela erminea. The sequence continues at coordinate 111,093,875 of NC_045621.1, read as the reverse complement.
GAAGACTGGTGGTGATTTTAATAAAAATGATTATTTTGTTTTATAAGAAATGTGAGTTAGATGATATATATAATTCTGTGAAGCCAATGTTTTCTAAATGATCAGTGCATGATGTAAAATCATGCATAGTTAAAAGTTCTAAAGTGCAAAATAAACAAAGGCACTTTAATGTAGCAGAGTACTAAAAGCTTGTTGATGTGATTTATTTTTATATTTTAAAGATTTTGTTTATTTATTTGAGAGAGCAAGAGAGCACGAGCCGGGGGTGGGGGATGAGAAGCAGGCACCCTGCTGATCCAGGACCCTGGGATCATGACTTGAGCTATTGCAGGTGATTTACTGACTGAGTCACCCTGATGCTCCTTATTAATGTGTAGATGCCACATTGTCAAATTTTGTTGGAATATTAAAGAATATGCACAACTTTCTGAGAAAGCTATTTTTTCTAAATATATATCTGTGGGGGTCCATATATTTTTCATATACTTCAGCCCCAATAACACACTGCAGTAGGTTGAATGCAGCTAACATGAGAATCTAGCCGTTTTCATTTAAATTAAGCTAGACATTAAAGAGATTTGAAAAAAATGTAAAAAATAAGTGTCACTCTTTACTAGCTGTTTTGGGGGAAGGGGAAGTAGTTATTATAATGGGTTTTTTTTTTAAATTTTTACAGTGAAAAAAATGTATATTTAGATTTAGCCAGCTGGATCTGTTTAGATGATCCCAATTTTTTTTTTAAGATTTTATTTATTTGACAGAGATCACAAGTAGGCAGAGAGGCAGGCAGAGAGAGAGAGGGGAAAGCAGGCTCCAGTGTAGCATGATACAGGGCTAGATCCCAGGACTCTGGGATCACGATCTGAGCTGAAGGCAGAGCTTTAACCCACTGAGCCACCCAGGCACCCAGTGTTTTGTTTTGTTTATTTTTTTCTTTCCTTCTTTATGATCCCAGTTTTGTTGGCAACGTCTAAAGCATTATAGTCAGGAGCCAGTCCAACATGCTTTCTCTCCATTGGGTCTGTTAAGGGTGTTGACCTTGGCCACATCAGTGTCAGAGTTTCTTCACAGCCTGTTGCTTGTTGGTCTTAACATGTACAGTGAACACAAGTGTGTTGTCTTCAGTTTTCTTCATGGGTGACTCAGTGGTCAGGGGGAACTTAATGATGGCATAGTGATTAAGCTTGTTTCTCCCAGGGATGCTGTTTGAAGAATATGTGGGATGCCTTTGTAGATGTAGTATCTTGGGATGTCAGAATGTAGGTGATGTGCAGATTTCTTTCTGTGACTGGATGCCTTTCAGCACAGCTTTCTTGGCCTTCAAAGCCTTTGCTTTGGCTTTGGCTTTCGCTTTGGGAGAGGCAGGGGCTTTCTTCTTCGTCTTTGGCGTCATCGTTGTGAAAGGAGGGTTTATCATTATTTTAAATATATGTTAAATATTTTGAAGCTTTCTGTTTTAATTTCTAAATGGCAAGTATCTGTAAATATCACAATAAACAAAAATTTAGGGGAATCCTCAAATTTATTTTTTTCAAGATCTTATTTGTCTAAGAGAGAGAGGGGAGGGCGCTTTTAGATGTAGTTTTAGATGTAGTCTAACACAAGATGTAGATGCTTTTAGATGTAGTCTAACATAAGAAGGGGGAGTGGCAGGCAGAGGAAGAAGCAGTCTCCCTGCTGAGCAGGGAGCCCCACATAGGGCTCAGTCCCAGGACCCTGAGATCATGACCTTAGCTAAAGGCAGACAGTTAATGACTGGGCCACCCAGACACCCCAGAATGCTCAATTTTTAAAAGTAAAGGTGTCCTGGGCACCTGGGTGGCTCAGTTGATTAAGGAACTGCCTTCAACTCAGGTCATGATCCTGGAGTCCCAGGATCGGGTGCCACATTGGGCTCCCTGTTCAGTGGAGAGTTTGTTTCTCCCTCTGATCTGTCCCCTCTCATGCTCTCTCTCCCTTCCTCTCTCCCCCGCCCTCTCTCTCATAAATAAATAAATAAATCTTTAAAAAGTAATCTTAAAAAAAAAAAAAAAGTGTCCTGAAATAAAAAGTTTAGGACCTTGCTGTTATAAGGAAACTGTTTAAGAAGTGAACTGTCCAAGTTACTTGGATGTCTCGTGGTTTTCAAATTTTTGCTGCACTTTAATATCATTTGGGAGCTTTTAAAAATCTCTGCTGCCCAATTTATATCCCACACAATTAAATTAGAATAAAGATGAGAGCCTTAAGCCTGGCTTTGGGAAGGGTAGCTTCAGATCATAATTGAATCTTTGAATTCCTTATTCCTAATTTAAGAGGTCACTTTATCAGAAAATGCTGTATTGTTTTTGTTTATTTTTGCAAAGATAAATTCAGTATTCCAGTTAGAATTAGTTTGTCCAGTTTTTATTGGTTAAATACTTGCTAAGTTAATATAATCCATTTTTAAAAACAGTGTAAAAATGAAAAAGCTCTCGCTTTTTATGCTAAGGACAGGGATAAAAACCACATTCACTAATCACTGACTTTATCTTCATTGAAAACAGTTGATGGTATAGGTTTCTTTATCCCAGAATCATACTTTTGAAATATTGAATTGTTACTTTCTAACTAAGCTGAGTGGCGAGAATTGTGGTCATATATGGATTATATGTAAAAGTTAGTTTTTAACTTTGGACACAGAAAACTACATCTAAAAGCACAGGTACAGTATCAAGTAATATGCATCAAACTGGCCCAGTGCAGTATCCATTAAAATGTTTCAGTAACTACAGCTTAAATATGCAATGGAAGCCGCTTTTTTTTTTTTTTTTAAAGATTTTATTTATTTATTTGATAGAGATCACAAGTAGGCAGAGAGGCAGGGAGAGAGGCAGGCAGAGAGAGAGAGAGAGAGAGAGGAGGAAGCAGGCTCCCCGCTGAGCAGAGAGCCCGATGTGGGGCTCGATCCCAGGACCCTGAGATCATGACCTGAGCCGAAGGCAGAGGCTTAACCCATTGAGCCATGCAGGTGCCCCTAAATTTATTTTTTATTGAGATAATTTATATATATATTCAGTGCATTTGTGAGAAATAACACAGAATGATCTGTATACCTTACCTAGTTTGTGCCAGTGGTGGTAATTTTGGAAACTGTAGTACAGTTTCACAAATTGAATATGGACATGGTGTTAATCTCCAGTTTTTACAGAGATTTCCTAAGTTTTATTTGTACTCTTGTGTGTGAGTTCTCTGCAATTTCATTGTGTGTATATATTTGTGTATCTACCACCATGGTCTGGATACAGTTCGTCACTGCAGTAGTTCCCCTTTTATAGTCACACCCCTTCCCCATTCCTAACTCCTGGCAATCACTGATCTGTTTTCCATTTTTGTCATCTTGTTATTTCAAGAATGTCACATAGGGCGCCTGGGTGGCTCAGTGGGTTAAGCCGCTGCCTTCGGCTCAGGTCATGATCCCAGGGTTCTGGGATCGAGTCCCGCATCGGGCTCTCTGCTCAGCAGGGAGCCTGCTTCCCTCTCTCTCTCTCTGCCTGCCTCTCTGTCTACTTGTAATCTCTGTCTGTCAAATAAACAAATAAAAAAAAAAAAAAAAAAATCTTTAAAGAATGTCACATAAATGAAAGTATACAGCATATGACCTTTTGGATAGATTTGTGTATCTAGTACCAGAGTCAAGGTACAGAATCACTTGAACTTTTATTTTTAATTAATTTATTTTTAAGAGATTTTATCTATTTATTTGTCAGAGAGAGAGAGAGAGTGTACACATGCATAAGCAAGGAGAGGGATTGGTGGAGGGAGAAGCAGTCTTCTCACTGAGCAAGGAGGCGGATGTTGGACTCTGTCCTAGAACCCTGGAATCATGACCTGAGCAGAAGGCAAACATTCAACCGATTGAGCCACCCAGTTAGTTGTCCCATGAATCATGTGAACTTATTTTAAAAACTATTTTAACAGTTATCTTCTTGTTTATTCTTTAAAAAACTGAATGGTCTCAGTACTGCTCCTGATTTGTTCAGGATTCGTATTTATTAATGATTGGGCAGTGAAGAAAAAGAGACCGTGATCATTTTTGTTACCGGTCTTGGTTACCACTCATGTAGGTCCCCTCAAAGTTCCGTGACAGATTATATATATCAGATCTCTTTTAGGGTAGATTATTCATCCCAGGACCTACTTACTGGTCTGGAGATAGATTATTTTAAAATAGAGACTTTCAGGCTGGTTTTCTGACAATGGAGTCTAGGTTTGCATTAATGAGAATGGGGATCTTAAAACCTTCTATTACTTTTTTTAAAAAAGATTTTATTTATTTATTTGACAGAGATCACAAGTAGGCAGAGAGATAGGCAAAGAGAGCGGAAGGGAAGCAGGCTCCCTGCTGAGCAGAGAGCCCAATGCGGGCCTCCATCCCAGGACCCTGGGATCATGACCTGAGCCGAAGGCAGAGGCTTTAACCCCGTGAGCCACCCAGGCGCCCCAGAACCTTCTGTTATTTTTTAAAGTTGTACAGTAATTTTACTTGCTATCCTAGCTATTTAATGCATCAATAATTTGTTCTTGGTTAGAATTATTTCATCTCCATTTGGGAAAACAAGCTTTCTTGTGGTAATCAGAAACTCTGATTAGTGGTTGATATGGTAAGAGTTATTTTATTTGATAATTGGACCAGATCCTGGTGCCATAACTACTACCACTTAGGGCATTTGCCACATAGGAATTTCTTTGGCTATGTATATGTGCTGCCGAAGCGAGCACTTTCTTTGGCTATGAATACAACAGTGGTAGCAGAAATTCAGTGATCAAAAGAGGAAGTTGCATAGATAGGAAATCCACAGGAAGAAGATACTTTTTTTTACTTGTGACTCAGTATACACACGTGTACAGCTGAAACAGAAGTTTCACAAAAACAGTTCTTTCTTATAAAACGTACGGTTCAGTATTAGGTGTTCTATTTAAAAAAAATTTTTTTTTATTATTAAAGTACTGTTGTTTGTTAGCCAAGTTGATTTCAGGAATCACCAATACGATGTGACTTCTACTTTAAAGAAAACTGCTTTAGGCCAGTTCGTGACACCAGGTCATGGAGGGCCCCCCCCCCCCTTTTAAGTAAACTCTATACACAACGTGGAGCTTGAACTCATGACTGACTGAGCCAACCAGGTGCCCCAAGTTGTGTGTGTGTGTGTGTGTGTGTGTGTTTTAATTCAGAGCCTCAGTTCTACCCTCTTGAACAGTAGTTTAAAGATCCTTGGGGCTCCTGGATGGCTTAGTCGGTTAAGCATATGACTTGGTTTCGGCTCAGGTCATGATCTTAGGGTCGTGAGGTCGAGCCTGGCATTAGGCTCTGCACTTAGTATGGACTCTGCATGAGATTCTCTTATCTCCCTCTGCCCCTTCTCCCAGTCATGCTCTAGAGTGTGTTCTCTCTCAAAAATAAATAAATTTTAAAAAGATCCTTTCATTTATTCTTTTAGTCAATTATATGAAACATTTAGTAAATCCATTTTGGATTGAACTTGTGGAATTAGTTTTAGCAAGGTTATTTTCCTGTTTAAAATATATATATATAAAATATCTATCTATCTATATCTATATCTATCTGTTTTTCCCCTGTGTTTTAGTTGGATATCAGCTGTGATGGTGAAATTTTCCTAACAGAGTCAGAAATGTTTGGTTGTGGGTGATTATGGTTGATTGGATGTGTGGATGATTTGGTTATGGATGATTATGGTTGTTACTATGTGGATGATTTGGTTGACCCACAACCAAATGTTTGGTTGGGGAAATGATTATGCTGACCCTGGTATGCTGAGTGAATGACAGAGCATTACTTGTTTCCTTTCTTTTCCTCTTTTTTTTTTTTTTTTTTAAAGATTTTTACTTATTTATTTGACGGAGAGTGAGATCACAAGTAGGCAGAGGGGCAGGCAGAGGGGGGGGGGAAGCAGGCTCCCTGCTGAGCAGAGAGCCCGATGTGGGGCTCGATCCCAGGACCCTGAGATGATGACCTGAGCCGAAGGCAGAGGTGCCCCTAATTTATTTCTTTCTTTTTACCGTGTCTTTTCCTATTATTTACCCCTAGCCCACCCCAAATTTTAACATGAGAGTGGCTTGTGCTGTAAGCATCCTGTTATATTCCTGTTGCCTATGATAGATCCGTCCTGGTAAACAGGTATAGTAGATTCTCAGTGTAGTAGTGGATTCTTACATTACTTTCTTTTTGAGTTCTTCTGATCTTATACACTGTCAGTCTTTTGAGAGCAGACTTTGTGTGTGTGTCCATCTTTATTGCCTGTCAAGTAGTTGGTTATCAAGTAGTTGATGCTAATAAGTTATTGAACTGAATTGTGTTTCTCATTATGCTTCCTCATGCCACAGGGATTTTTCATGTATTTCAGAATTTCTGAGTGTGTTTGTACTCATGGTTAGGAACTACCTCAGTGATTTTGGTGGTGCCTGCTTATTACCCAAATTAATTTTTCTATATAATTTCCAGTTTAAGTCTTAACCTGTGTGTGTGTGTGTGTGTGTGTTTTAAAGATTTTTATTTATTTATTTGACAGAGAGAGAAACAGTGAAAGAAGGAACACCAGCTGGGGATAGTGGGAGAGGGAGAAGCAGGCTTCCCGCTGAGCAAGGCACCTGATGTTGGGCTTAATTCCAGGACCCTGGGATCATGACCTGATCTGAAGGCAGACGCTTAATGGCTGAGCCAGCCAGGTGCCCCAAGTCTTAATCTTTCTTAGACATCCCTTCCTGTTCATTCTCTTCATTGTACTATGCATTTCATAATTTTTGAGGCTTTTTTTTTTTTTAACCACTCATATATAGTTTGATTAATTAGAGCTTTTTTTTTTTTTAAAGATTTTATTTATTTATTTGACAGAGAAATCACAAGTAGATGGAGAGGCAGGCAGAGAGAGAGAGAGAGGGAAGCAGGCTCCCTGCTGAGCAGAGAGCCCGATGCGGGCCTCGATCCCAGGACCCTGAGATCATGACCTGAGCCGAAGGCAGCGGCTTAACCCACTGAGCCACCCAGGCGCCCTAGAGCTTTTTTTTTGATTAATTAGAGTTTTAAGTTCAATGGAATGAGCTCTTGTTAGCACAGTTCTTTTTTTTTCTTTTTTAAAATTTTTTAAATTTTTATTTTTTAAAGATTTTATTTATTTATTTGACAGAGATCACAAGTAGGCAGAGAGAGAGAGGAAGAAGCAGGCTCCCTGCGGAGCAGAGAGCCCGATGTGGGGCTTGATCCCAAGACCCTGGGATCATGTGAGGCGAACGTGATAACCACTACACAACGGAAACGACCCTGGGATCATGACCTGAGCTGAAGGCAGGGGCTTTAACCCACTAAGCCACCCAGGGGTCCCAGTTCTTTTTTTGTTTTTCAACAGACTAGTCACTTTGTTGGCTAAGGGAATAATATATTTCATTCAAAATAATATCTGTTGAGCAAAAAGAATCTTGGAAGTTATCTGCATTAGCCTCATTGTCCAGGTGGAGAAAGCATATGGAGAGAAGTTGAGTAGCTTGCTTATTTTGGGGAAGTAGTTGAAAGCTTGAAGGCTAAGGATACGGTGCAAACTTCTGTGAACTCGGGAGTCTGTATTTGTCACGAAGTTCAAAATCTGTTCTGCGAACTTAGACATTATAGTCAGTGAATCAGAATGATAACGCTGTATATGATGTAGAGTATAATATAACGTTGGCACTTGATGAAATGTTGTGATTGCTTGAAACATTGGAGTTTTTTTTTTTTTTTTCTTAAGAATTTATTTATTTATTTGACAGAGATCACAAGTAGGCAGAGAGGCAGGCAGAGAGAGAGAGGAGGAAGCAGCCTCCCCGCTCAGCAGAGAGCCTGATGTGGGACGCGATCCCAGGACCCTGGGATCATGACCTGAGCAGAAGGCAGTGGCTTAACCCACTGAGCCACCCAGGTGCCCCAACATTGAGGTTTTTGTGTATGAGAAAGACATGATAAGTTCATTGTTTCAGGTGGATTTATTTTTCTTAGCTATTTGCTTCTCTTGTTAGTATGTATACCCAAATTACTTGTCCTCTTTCTACCTCAGTTCCTCTGTCTTGTCCCACCTTCCCTCACCCTCTATCCTAGATAGGAAATGAAAATGCTTTGGGACAAACCAGGCTTGTAGTTTAAACGGTAATGTTCTGTTAATGTAGCTTAAGTGCATACTGCAGTAAATTGGAATCACAGTAATTACTTTTATGGAGAATAAAGCTCTTCTTTACTTTTTTTCTTTTAGGATTTTATTATTTATTTGAGAGAGCGAGCGAGAGACTGTGAGTGTGAGTGTGTACACAACCCAGGCGTCAAGGGGGGAGGCAGAGGGAGAGGGAGAAGCAGACTTCCTGCTGAGCAGAGACCCCCAACATGTGGCTCAGTCCCAGGACTCTGGGATCATGACTTGAGCCAAAGGCAGATGCTTAAGCACTGAGCCACACAGGCACCCCACGCTCTTATTTTTCTGCATTTGGTTATATATATATGTATATAAATGTACATGTGCTGCCAAAGGAAGCACTGCATATGTATATATATGTATGTAAAGAAAGATTTCCTTGAAATGTTGTCCTGAGCGAAGCCTAAAGGATAGTTTTAATGACTCGAGTGAAGGTTCTGTCTGGATCACTTATTTTTCAATCTCATGTGTGGAGTTTTCTGCTCTCTCTGTTAGAGAAAACTGTTTTATTATTGCTAGCATCTTTCAGCAGTCCATACTGGTGAGTCAGGAGAGCCAGGCATTTTGCTCTGACTGCCATTGTATTTGTCTGCTAGGGTTGTCATAACAAAGTATAATCTTGGTGGCTTAAACAACAAAAATGTGTTTTTTCACAGATTGGGAAGTTTGAGGCCCAAGATTAAGATTTGAGCAGGGTTGTTTTCTTCTGAGGCCTTTCTCCTTGACATGTAGATGGCTCTTTTCTCCCCGTGTTTTCATACGGCTTTCCTTCTGTGTGTGTGTGTGTGTCTCCTGTCTAATCTCCTCTTACAAGCACACTAGTCATATGGATTAGGGCTCTGTCTCCAAATACAGTCATATTCTGAGGTTTTGGAGGTTAGGACTTCAACATATGAATTTGTGAGGGGACACAGTTCAGTCCATCATAGCTACTAAGAGGCTCTGTTTTGGGGGTGGCTGGGTGGCTCAGTTGTTGTGTCTCCTTTTAGCCCGGGTCATAGTCCCAGGGTCCTGGGATCAAGTCCCACATTGGGCTCTCTCCTCGGCAGGAAGCCTGCTTCCCTCTCTCCCACTCCCTCTGCTTGTGTTTCCTCTCTCGCTGTGTCTCTGACAAATAAATAAATAAAAATCTTAGGAAAAAAGAGGCTTTGTTTTGACTTTGTTAAGTGACAGTGATTTATAGGAAGTGAAGCTGAAGTGAGTGAGGTTTAATGTGAAGACTGGTCATTGTATTGTGAGGAGGTTTGCTTTTATTTTATTTTAAGGCTGGGTCTTGATGTAAAATATAATTGTAATTTTTCTCCCTCTCTTTTTCTTCATGCTGGACCTTTATTTTTAGAACACAAGTAGTACTTGACCATTCATGAAAAGTTAAAAGTTCTTCTTCTTCTTCTTTTTTTTTTTAGAATACAAATTTATAAATGGAAAGGTATCTTTTCCCATCCTCTGTAAGGTCTTAAGTGAAGGAGTAATATTTTTTTTTAGCTTTAACATGTGAATTATTCAACAGTGTTAGTAATAGCATAGTGATTGTTTTATATTTGACTTTATATTTTTTATTCTCCTCCTTAGAAGGTGAATCCTGGATTTGGCTCTTGGTTAATGCTTTGTGTCCATGTACCTATCATCCATCTTCAGCACCGTCAACTTCGTTAATATTTCAACTACCTCACCATCTAAAATTTTTTCCAGTGGATTAAACCCCCCATTTTTTAATGGAGATAAAAGTCACATAACATAAAATTCTCTGTTTTAACCATTTTATTTTTATTTATCTATTTTAACGATTTTATTTATTTATTTTGAGAGGGAGAGAACACAAGCAGGTGAAGCAGCAGAGGGAGCGGGAGAAGCAGGCTCCCTGCTGCCCAATGTAGGGCTGGATCGCAGGATCATGACCTGAGCCAAAGCACACACGTAACTGAGCCACCCAGGCACCCCATATCTGGCTTTTTTCACTTAATATAATGTATTTAAGCAGTTCTTTTTTTTAAAAAAGATTTTATCTACTTACTTTAGAGAGAGGGGGAGATGGAGGGGGCAGAGGGAGAGGGAGAAAATCTCAGGCTGACTCCCTGCCGGAGCCCGATGGAGGGCTCAGTCTCGCAACTCTGAGTTGAAACCAAGAGTGGACACTAAACTGAGTGAGCCACACAGGTGTCCCCTTAACATAATATATTTAAGATTTATCCATGTCGTAGCATGTATCAATGTTATATTCCTTTTTTTTTTTTTTTGCTGAATAAATTTTTTTTTTAAAGATTTTATTTATTTGAAAATGAGAGACAGAGATATCAAGAGAGATCCTGAGTGGGAAGGAGAGGGAGAAGCAGGATCCCCACTGAGCAAGGAGCCTGATGTGGGACTTGATCCCAGGACTGTGGGAATCATGACCTGAGCTGAAGTCAGACACTTTACTGACTGAGCCACCTAGGTGTCCCTGGCTGAATAATTTTTAAGCCTCTTTTGTTACGTGTAACTATGTGGGTTTTTTTGTTTTGTTTTGTTTTTGTTTTTTGTTTTTTAAGTAGGCTCCATGCCCAACGTGGGCCTTGAACTCAAGACCCTGAGATCATGAGTCAGATACTCTACTGACTAACCCCTAAAATGTTATTTTTGTAACATCGTTTTATCATTCATACTTAAGTAAAAAAACTTAATTCTTATTTGATATCAGTAATGTTAGAAAGTAGATTACTAGGATGATTTTATTCTAATAAAGTTAGAAATTTGATGGTTGTAAAGGGAAAAAAATAATTTTAGGATATACTTTTCAAAGCTGTGTTTTTTTATTTATTTTTAAAAATTTTATTAAAAAATTTTTTTTAAAGATTTTGTTTATTTATTGGACAGAGATCACAAGTAGGCAGAGTGGCAGGCAGAGAGAGTGGGGGAAGCAGGCTCCCCGCTGAGCAAAGAGCCAATGCAGGGCTCAATCCCAGGACCCTGAGATCATGACCTGAGCCGAAGGCAGAGGCTTAACCCTCTGAGCCACCCAGGTGCCCCTAAAAATTTTATTTAAGTAATTTGTACACCCAACCATGGGGCTCTAACTCATGACCCTGAGATCAAGAGTCGGACGTTCTTTGACTGAGCCCACCAGGAGCCCCAAAGCTGCATCCTTTTGGAATTACTGGCCTAGACATCTGAATTGAAGCCATTTGTTGAAATCTGGATGCTGAAACTTAGTTGGATTCATGGGATAGCTGAGTAAACAGACACCTTATTATTATTCTTCACCAACATTATGAGGCAAATCCTGAGTGCAGTTTGTACATTCTAATTTAATTCACACATAGCCCTAAAAGAAAGAAAGAATGCTTATCTCATTATAAATTAACTTATGAGAAACCTTCTGGGGTTGTTCCAGAGTAGTGGAAATAATATGTATTAAATGTATATTTTATCACCCGACTTAATTTTGTTGTTTATTTATTTCTCCTATGTTCCCTCTGCCCCCAATCGTATTATCTTTATTAAATGGTTTCAGGAGAGACTAAAGTGACAGGATGAATGTAGTAGTAGTACTAAGAATATATTCATCAAAGGAAATAATAAATTTTGTTCAGGTCCTTATTTAGTGTCTTGAATGAGGAAAGACAAATAAAAGACTATAGAAAAATAATGCAGAGTACAATCTCTCCTGCTGTCAAAACAAAAATAATTGTGGAAATAGCTTTTAACAAACACCTTTTATGTGCTTTTTATCATCTGATTTTTATTTTTATTTTTTTTATTTTTTATTTTTCAAAGATTTTATTTGACAGAGGGAGACAGAAAGAGGGAAGACAAACAGGGGGAATGGGAAGGGAAGGAGCAGGCTCCCCACTGAGCAGGGAGCTCAATGCAGGGCTCCATGCCAAGACCCTGGGATCATGACCTGAGTCGAAGGCAAATGGCTTAACAACTGAGCCACCCAGGTGCCCCATCGTCTGACTTTTAAAATGTGCTTAAAAATGTGTTTTTAGGGGCGCCTGGGTGGCTCAGTAGTTAAGCATCTGCCTTTGGGTCAGGTCATGATCCCAGAGTTCTGGGATCAAGCCCCAAATCGGGCTCGTGCTCAGCAGGAAGCCTGCTTCTCCCTCTCCCATTTCCTGCTTGTGTTTCCTCTCTCACTGGGTCTCTCTCTGTTAAGAGAAGTATAAACAAATAAAATCTTTTAAAAAAATGTGGTTTTCTGTCATGCATTTTTGTGTTATTGGAATATAAATTTAATTAGAGTTGAAAATTGTAAGCTTTTGATATTTTTTCTGTTAAGATGGTAGCTTAATGTTGCCTGTATAAATATATAAATACAGATACTGAGAAATATGGTTCTCTGGTAATTTGATCCTGAAATTATATCTATATACTTAAAAATATTTTTCTTCTTTTTAAAGATTTTGTTTGGAAAGCTGGAGTGTCAGTGGGAGAGGGGGGCAGAGGGAGGGAGACAGTCTCAAGTGGACTCTGTGCTGAGCACAGAGCCAGATGCATGGCTCCATCTCATGACCCTGAGATATATGACCTGAGCCAAAATAAAGGGTGGGATGCTTAACTGATTGTACCACCCAGGCACCCCTGGATGTACATACTTCTAGCATTCATATGAAGTAGGATAGTTTATTCCTTTTTCTGCCCTAGGAAAATTTAGGAATACCTAGGAAAGTTAAATTAAAGGACAAAAAAGTCAGATTTAAAAATTTTGTAGTGACTCTTGCATAAATGAAATGGGATCTAAAAATAAAATTAGTTTTACCATTAAACATCTAAGGAAAACTTCATTTAAAAAATGTGAAGAGGTTTCAGTGATTCTGCCCTATCCCCTCAACACACAGAGTACATAGCATATTCACCCCATGTTGTTATAAATTGTGTTTTTTCCCTCTACCAGGCTGAATTTTACAAAAATCTCATTAGCACTTATTTTGTGAATTGGCCTTTATCAAATGTCTAACTGGTCTCTACCATTAAATCTAATAGTTTGGGATGCCTGGGTGGCTCAGTTGGTTAAGTGTTGGCTCAGGTCAGGATCCTGGTGTCCTGGGGTCCTGTCCCGCATCAGGCTCCTTGCTCGGCAGGGAGCTTGCTGCTTCTGCCTGTTTCTCGCTCTGCTTCTGTGCTCTCTCTCTCTCTCTCTGACAAATAAATAAAATCTTAAAAAAATAATAGCTGGAAATGATATTTACTAGAAAATGGAAGAGAAGTATAAAAAATGTTCATTTTAGAATATTTTCAAGTAATGTTGCAGTGCTGATACTTGTAGTGAAAGTACGTTTTCCTTACTCTAGCCTCCTAGAACGAATACATCACCATGGCTACAGAAATTGGTTCTCCTCCTCGGTTTTTCCATATGCCAAGGTTCCAACACCAAGCACCTCGACAACTATTTTATAAGCGACCTGATTTTGCGCAGCAGCAAGCAATGCAACAGCTCACCTTTGATGGAAAACGGATGAGAAAAGCAGTAAACCGAAAAACCATAGACTATAATCCGTCTGTAATTAAGTATTTGGAGGTAAGTCCTGTTAATGTGCTTCTGATGACCAGACTGTGGCTTTTTCAGAAGAAAGTTTTTAGAATGCAGGATAATAAGTATAACTGTGTTTCTTGAATTTGTGGGGTGAAGTGGAATTTCAGATGAGGCCAGTCACTAGTACTTTGTTTACTTTCTGCATGTATGAATCATCTTCTCAAAAATTATAAAATTTAGGGGCGCCTGGGTGGCTCAGTGGGTTAAGCCGCTGCCTTCGGCTCAGGTCATGATCTCAGGGTTCTGGGATCGAGTCCCGCATCGGGCTCTCTGCTCAGTGGAGAGCCTGCTTCCCTCTCTCTCTCTCTGCCTGCCTCTCCATCTACTTGTGATTTCTCTCTGTCAAATAAATAAATAAAATCTTTAAAAAAAAAAATAAAATTTAAGCTCTGATTTACAGTTTAAACTTTTATCTTTTAAAAACATTTATTTGTCAGAAAGAGAGAGAGAGCGCGTGCACGAGAGTATGAGTGAGCGCACGCATGAAAGCACAAGAGCCACAAGCAGGGGGCTACCAGGCAGAGGGAAAAGGCTCCCCATGGAGCAAGGAGCTGGAAACGGGACTTGATCCCAGGACCCTGGGATCATGACCTGAGCAAAGGCAGAAGCTTTACCAGCTGAGCCACCCAGGCATTCCATAGTTTAAACTTTTAGAACAAAGTTCACAGCAGATCTCAGAAAACGGTCCTTTAATCCTAAGGCCAGCCTTAAAACACTTGTTAAACTCACAGGATATTTGAAGTGTTAAGAGACTACTAACATAGGACTGTTTCTATGAGAACAAATGTTCAGAATAGCAGTTTTGTGTGTCCAAGACACTGGCTGAAGGAAAACTGATTTTTCAAGCCCCCAGTGGTGGATCACTCTGTCAGAGAAAAGGGCTCCACTTCTTTGACATTCAAGCATTTTAGGGTGAGAGCAACCTTGACATGGCACCTAAAGGCCAAATAGACATCTCTCTAAATCTCTGCTTGATATTTCTCCCTTTTGAGTTCTTTATTTACTTGTCTTCACCTAGGAATTAGCCTCTGCAATTTGCTTTCATTACTAACGCTATTACTTTAATCAGGTTTTGATCTGCTCTGGCCTGCTATGAAGAAAATTTGTTTGCTTTTTCTTACCTGAGACTGTTGTTAAAGACCTGTTTGCATATTGGATAATTAGTATGTTGTTTGCAAGAGAAAAATATTCAGAGATGAAGACAAACTTAGGTTTTTCCAGGTAATTCAGGTGGAAAACTAATCTAGGAGAGGTTGAGAGGAATTAAGAAAACCAAAGGTAGGATACCAGGAATTGTTTTGTACTGAGGACTTTTTATTTTATTTTATTTTATTTATTTTATTATTTTATTATTTTATTTTATTTATTTTATTTATTTTTTTTTTCCTTTGAGTTTTTATTTCTTGATTTGACAGAGAGAGACACAGCGCGAGAGGGAACACAAGCAGGGGGAGTGGGAGAGAGAGAAGCAGGCTTCCTGCTGAGTAGGGAGCCCCATGTGGGGCTCTATCCCAGAATTCTGGGATCGTGACCTGAGCCAAAGTCAGACGCTTAACGACTGAGCCACCCAAGAGCCCATGTGCTGAGGATTTTGAAGGAATTGGGAGATGTGTGCCTATCTCTTATCCTTTTTCTTTTTATTAAAGCATGGTCAGTGAGAATGTGCTGGGGTCAGCAGTATCTTGGGTGATTGGTTGGGGATAAGGTGAGTAAAGAGGGAAATTCTAAGTAATGTCAGTAGGATATGGTCTTTTTAAGATACCCACTGTTACCTTTGTTTTAGAACATAATGAAAAAGTTTTAATCCTGTTTTCTCCCCATTTGATAGTAGCTTACATTTTATTAATACTTACTTTAGTTTCCAAACAGAGTATAATTGGACCACATTAATTAATTTGTTTATTTTTAAACAGAATAGAATATGGCAAAGAGACCAGAGAGATATGCGGGCAATTCAGCCTGATGCAGGTTATTATAATGATGTAAGTATTAAGATATGTTATACTAGCTTAAGGTTGCTTGGACATTTGAATGTAAACGTCTTTGCTTGCATATTTGAATGTAATACTGTGTGATCTCAAATGCAGACGTGAATGTTTCTTTCTTTTTTTTTTTTTTTAAGATTTTATTTATTTATTTGACAGACAGAGATCACAAGTAGGCAGAGAGGCAGACGGAGTTGGAGGGGAAGCAGGCTCCCTGATGAGCAGAGAGCCCAATGTGGGGCTCGATCCCAGGACCCTGAGACCATGACCCGAGCCGAAGGCAGAGGCTTTAACCCACTGAGCCACCCAGGCTCCCCTCTTTATACATTTTTATAATTAAAACAAAACATTCTTAAAAGAGAAAATAACATCTCTGTACTCTTTGGGTTATTATTTTTTTAATCTCAGTTAGAATTTTTCTTTTACTTTAATGGTGTAAGAACTTTTGATTTGGGGCTTAAAGAAATGTCCAACACAAGATTGCACTGCCTCAGAGTCTGGAATAGGAAAGTTAATTTTAAATTTGGTTTATTGTGAACATGTTTTATTGTGTTGACCTTGAGAAGTAATTGGAGATACTGCATATTTGATTTTGTTGTTTGTTTAGTAATAATGGACATTTAACTGTCCTGCATCTCAGTTTTCTTCATTTAATTAATACAGACTGATTATAATAATAGTTTTTTGAAAGTCATGTATAGTCCTGAATTTGTCTTTAAATGTTGAAATAACTATCTTGTTCTTTCCCTGGTTTATGCCCTGTGTGTAATCAGAAGCTCTCCAAATCCAATTTTCTCTTTTTGTAGCTGGTCCCACCTATAGGGATGTTGAATAATCCTATGAATGCAGTAACAACAAAATTTGTTCGAACATCAACAAATAAAGTAAAGTGTCCAGTATTTGTTGTTAGGGTAAGTATTTTTTGAAATACTTTTTTGGATATTTTTTTGAAAAATTAATCCTGAGTTAGTCTATACATATTTAACAGGACAAAATTAAATTACTTTAAGCTTATATCTGGGATAAAAATTGGTATGTTTGCTAATAATTTTATTTTGGAATAACCCACCATTTATCCATTACATTCACATTTAGTAAGGTATTGGTTTTTGGATTGTTCTTCATGATGCAATTTCCATAGAATTCTCTGAGTAGGCCATGGATCTATATTGTAGTAGGGCTCAGGCTCACTTTTGAATAGTAGGGTGGCTTCGCTGCTGTTCAGAGAGCAGCATCTCAAAGTTAATGAAAACTGTTTGGTGTCACTAATAAGGAAAACACCTAAAAAGACCTAAGACCAGTGGTTGACCGTAATTTTTAGCTTCATAAAGGTACATAGTAGGTACTCAAGACATTAGCATGAAAAAAGATTTTTTTAAAATAAAGATTTTATTTATTTATTTGACAGAGGGAGAGAGATCACAAGTAGGCAGAGAGGCAGGCAGAGGGAGAAATGGGCTCCCTGCCGAGCAGAATGCCCAATGCAGGGCTTGATCCCAGGACCCTGAGACCATGACCCGAGCCGAAGGCAGAGGCTTAACCCACTGAGCCACCCAGGCGCCCCCCAAAAGTTTAATTTTTAAATAAATAGATTAGTATGGTTTAAAATTTTGAAAATTTGAAGGGGTTTGCAATAAAAGGCCTTCCCATCTTCATCTCCCAGGCATCCAGTTAGTATTACCATTTGTGATAGTATAAGCATTTTCTTTGTGCTTTGCTAAGAATGTACTTCTTGGTTAGCAGTATTTCAAGTCTAGAAATGTAGGATGGAGTTAATAGATTTAAGCAAATAAAAATTGAAAAAAATGGGACAGAGGAAAGATAATAATGGTAAACGTTGTGGCAAATGAGCAAAATAGGCAAGTCCTTGATATTAGAAAGGTACGGTAGAGAGCAGGGAGAACCAAAGTCTGGGGGAAATATTGCAGTTTTAGGTCTCCTGTTTGCTTCAGAGGCCTAAAGCAGTAGAAACATTAGTAAAGAAACACTTATTTTTTTAGAACCAACCAGTATGTAGTGTAATTTTGTTTACCAGGGAATTTGATTAAAAGGGTTGGTGTGCAGCTAATTTTTTATCTTCTTAGAATAATAGAGAAAATTGTTTTGAAATGTATAAAATCGGAGCATTTTGTATCATAATACAGAAGGATAAAATTGTATTTGTTATAGTTCATTTGGTAAATTTCTCATTTGGGGATCAAACTGTAAGGTATCAGGAGACATTTGCACACAGTGGAGACATAGTCCAAATTACAAGGTATCAAGATACAAAGACAGGGTTCCGTTGCCTATAGTTCTGTTGCCTGTAGTATTTACTTGGTTGGGATCCATAACAGATAATAAACTAGGAAAGTAGGATTTTATTCATAATAATCAAAAATCATGTTGTGCTGGTAAGCAATAAAAAGTCAGGTTTTCCAGGACGCCTGGGTGGCTCAGTTGGTTAAGCGGCTGCCTTCAACTCAGGTCATGATCCCACCGACCTGGGATCGAGTTCCGCATCGGGCTCCTTGCTTGGTAGGGAGTCTGCTTCTCCCTCTGCCTCTGCCTGCCACTCTGTCTGCCTGTGCTCTCTCTCGTTTCTCTCTCTATGACAAATAAATAAATAAAATCTTAAAAAAAAAAAAAAAGTCAGGTTTTCCAAATAGTCTTCATTTTACATATCTCATCCTGCTATTTCTATTACCACACTTGTATTTTTCTTTTTTTTTTTTTTAAAGATTTTATTTATTTATTTATTTGACAGAGAGAAATCACAAGTAGATGGAGAGGCAGGCAGAGAGAGAGAGAGGGAAGCAGGCTCCCTGCTGAGCAGAGAGCCCGATGCGGGACTCGATCCCAGGAACCTGAGATCATGACCTGAGCCGAAGGCAGCGGCTTAACCCACTGAGCCACCCAGGCGCCCCACACTTGTATTTTTCAACTGTGTGTGTCATAATTTTTAGTTAAATATATTTAGTTGCCCTGAAAAGTTTGATAACCTTGATGTCCTTAAATTGGTACTCAACTTTTTTCATAAAACACCAGTAACTTTTCTGCCTTCATTGGTCCAATAGCAGATGTAATCCTTCTTTGAGTTGTTTTGATGATTCACCATTTTATTTATGTTAGCCTGCTGTGTATCCTTGGAAAATATGGTCTTTGCATATTTTGCTTTTAAAGGTTTTTTAAAGTGTGTAGATGTGTGTAACTTAAACAGGTATTTTTAATGCATTTACTGTTTTTTTTAATGATTTATTTATTTTGAGAGAGAGAACACTTGAGGGCTGTAAAGGGAGGGGCAAAGGGAGAGGGAGAGAGAGAATCCCAAGCAGACTCCATGCTGAGCATGGAGCCTGACATGGGGCTTGATCTCCCTCATGACCCTGAGATAAGGACCTGAGCCTGAAATCAAGAGTTGGATGCTTAAATGACTGTGTCATCCAGGAGTCCTACGCATTTACTATTTTTAATTTATTTAATGAGCTAAAATACTAATACAGGTTCTTTTCTGACAAAGTACTTGCTTTTAAGTCTGAACTGTGCTTAAGTGGAAGTCAGTATTGTCTGTTGAATATTGATTATTGGATTATTTTATAAATACTTTCTAAGTGTTTTATCAATTAGCTAAGATTCTTTTTTTTCCTTCTCTAGTGGACTCCAGAAGGAAGACGGTTGGTCACTGGAGCTTCTAGTGGAGAATTCACCTTGTGGAATGGACTCACGTTCAATTTTGAAACAATATTACAGGTAACAGTAATCATCAGAGGGTAGCATCCTCCTGTGGTGCTGTAAAGAACTAGAGAGATACAGTTACTTTATTGGCATCTTAAACTTAAAATTGGACAAATCATTCTTGTGAGTTAATATATGCTCCTGTCAAGCCTTCTGTCATATATTCTTCTACATACTGTTTACACATGTTTTAATGTTTTCACAGGCTCATGATAGCCCTGTGAGGGCCATGACTTGGTCACATAATGACATGTGGATGTTGACAGCAGACCATGGAGGATATGTGAAATATTGGCAGTCGAACATGAACAACGTCAAGATGTTCCAGGCACATAAGGAGGCGATTAGAGAGGCCAGGTTTATACACAATATACCATTTTCTGTAGTCCCTATTGTCATGGTTAAATTACTCTCTAAGTGTATTCTGGGTGCAGAGATGCATGGGCTCTGTCAGATTCTGGGATACTTTCTGCACCCTATAAACACAATATTTTTCTTTGTTTTCACACACTCACCATTTCACTGGCACTTTTCTGAAGTAGTGTTGTCCCGGTATCAGCCTTTGCAATATGTTAGAGATGTATTGTCTGCCGCATTTTGCACTGGTTTTCTCTTTTTCATTTATGGTTAATAATGTGTATACGTTATTCCTTTTTACTACCTACTGTGTAAGACAAGAATCTTTCATTCCAAATAAAGAATTCAGTCTTTAATTATACAACTGAATAAAATCTAAAGCCTACAGAAAACACCTTCAGAGTTCACACAGAATACAAGAAAAAAAGGCTTAAGTGAAGACCTGGTTGGCTTGGTTATGCCACGACTTCAAAAGGAAAGTATAGTAGGACTAAAAAGCTCACAAGTAACTCTGGATGTGGCAAACATTAATGGAATAATGAATGGGTTCTTCAAGCTTTGAAACTGTAAGCAAACCATTGTCAAGAAGACTCTAGGACTTCTGATTCACTGTTGAGAACATCAGTTATGAAAATGTATAAGTGGAGTTTAAAATATTTTCAGTGAGTTGTATATTTTTACATATCAGTGAGATATGTAGAGTAAAACTGGAAAAAAAAAATCTTGAAAGCAAGCCTGAAGAATTGCTGCAGCCTCAGAATAAAGCTAAGCAGCATTCTTTACGGGTGTACCGCCCATGCGTGGAAGGAGGTTGACATCTTTATAGAAACATCATCCACTGCAGTCACTTGTTTCTACTTTCAGAATCTTAACAAAAATTGTTGGATAAACATGCTCCTGCAAAAACTGTGCTTTAGTGTCCTGCCCGTACATTGAGTCTCATAGTTGGTTCTTTGTTAGTTACAGGACTCCACAAAGTTCAAGAGAGTTCTTAGAGGTAGATGAGAAACTTGATGGTTTTTCATGACAGGGAGGGAAAGATGGCAAAAATCCTTTGCAGTAGATTATCTCTGGCTTCAAACACAGTCTGAATGTCTCTGTGTTCAAGTTTTCCCAAAAAGGTGCAACATCCATGGAGTAGCTTGTCAGGGAGAATGTGTGAGAGTTTCCCACAGACCATTCAAATAAATGTAAAACATTGTATGTAGGGTATTTAGCAACTAGTCTTTAAGTAGCTTGTCCAGAATTTTCTAGCTTATCGTTTCATGAAGCATCTGAGGTAGAAGCTGATGCTCATTTTTTGAGCGGTATTCTTATGTGATTTCAAAGAGTGTTTAGAGTATTGCAAAAGTACAATTCATTTAGTTTCTACACTAGTTCCACATTTTCTGTTGGTAAGACAGGAAATACCGTACTGTGGGGAGTGTGGGAAGCATTAGACCTAATAATACATTTGTAAAGTTCTGGACTATTGTTGATTGAAAACTAAGAAGCAACTACTCTGTAGAATTCTTCTTTCGATGAGATGCATTTGTTAGCTGACAACGTTCTCTTTAAGGGCTTCTTCACTGTTGGAGTACTTCCCTCTCCTGTTTATAACGCAGCACAGTGTTTTTATTTTTCCCTGTCTGAGAAGCACAGATAATCTGTTAAATGCTGACTTCTTTCCCCTGCTGTGTGTCTTCATGTAACAGTTTCTCACCCACGGATAATAAATTTGCTACATGCTCTGATGACGGCACTGTTAGAATCTGGGACTTTCTTCGTTGCCATGAGGAAAGAATTCTCCGAGGTACGTGTACTAACAGTACTGATTGGAATATTTAAATAGGGAAGGCATTTGTGGTTAAATCATTACAATACCACAATACCAGCTTACATCTCCATTCAGTTTTTTTGCATATACACTGTCTCAGGCTCTTTAAAAAAACCTGAACACTTCTGGTTCACAGTCATTTTGTAGATTTTTACTACTACTGCTGTCTTTGAGTTAGGTTATAAATTACATACAAGTATTCCTCTTCTCTTATCCTGCCACCCCCGCAAATTACTTGCTTACCTGTACTGATCCATTAGGGCCATATTCTTTTCCTGTCTTAGCCAGCATAGCTTTCTCCAACATAGTGGCACTATAATTTTATTTAGATAGCTTACATTCTCCCGGCAGTCCTTCTACAATATGGTTAACTGAGGTAGCAATAGCTACACTTCTCATTATTGCTGTTTCTGAAAGCAGGTGTTGTGTTTTTGATTTTGTTTTTTAAACAGTATACCACATTTGTGTACTACATGGCCCACTAGTTACTAAATTTTTTATTGTTTGCTTTTATCAGTTTCATAATTATAAACTAGTGTCTATCAGTTACTCCCTCCTACAAAAGAAATCCGTATTTTTTACTTGGATTAACTTAGTTTCAGACTTCATTAAGTGGAGCTGTTGAAATACTAACAGTTTATCTCTACCGTTTATGTAAAGTCGGTGCTAGAGTTAGGGAATTAACTCTGTTTATATATGTAATACAGACATTGAAATAGACATTTACATTAATAAAAACATTTAATCTCATTAGTTCATTGTTAACTAGGAAGGTAGTGTTCTGAACTGCTTAATTTGAACTTGTACTGATTTAACAAAGAGTATATGCTACTCTATACTCTTGATTCCAGTATCCCATAAGAGTAACATCTTCCTCTCATAAATGCTGGGTAGGCAAATGGGTGCCACAGACACTGGGTGTCAAGTAATTACTATTTAGAGATTTTCCTTTCTATTCAAGAGTCTTGGTTGAATTTTAACAACACTCCAGAGCTTAATTTACAGCCTGTAATAGTGTTGATGCTTTCTAGATAAGAAAGTAAATGCCCTTAATGTTTAACCCATATTTCAAGCCAGTATTTTTTTTTTCTTTTAATTCATGTTTGTTCACATGTTTCTGGCTTTGCACGTTTTGTGTGGGTTCATCCACAGTGCTTTATGGTGATAGCTAGCATAAGGATATAGTACCTATCATTGAAGGAGTGTACTATGAACATTATAATATTGTACAGTTCAGAACTAGATGGAGTCTTTAGAATCATTTAGCTGGAATTACTTTATGGATGAGAATCATAACCCAGCAGACTTAAGTGACATGTTCAAGGTAAATAAGTTCAGATTCAGGTCTTAGAATCTAGCCTAATGGTATGCTAATATTGCAGCTTTTCTCACTCTTAATGGAAGTCTTAGCTGTTAAACAGACATAAGATGGATAACTTTTTCTAGGTTTGAAAATCCCAAGAAATATAGAGGAAACACAATAATTATACTAAAGTATCAAGACAATTATTTTTATAGTGGACTATAATAATTATGAAGTCTTACATAAAACTACTATGCATCTTGGATTAAATAAAAGAAAACCTATGTGGTAATATTTTTCACTTCCATGTTCCAGTGAAATATTATTCAGTTTTGGTAATGAAACAGTTTCTAGGTAGTACTTAAGAACTTTTCCTCTGAAATTTAGAGTCTATGTGTGAGATACTCTAGCTGCTAAATATTTTCAGATTTGAGTTGAGGCAAATTTGGATAAGATGAAATGGATGCTGAAGTATTATTTGTTATTCCTTTGGCTTAAAAAATAAACCAGCATCCTGCCTGTGTTATTCGATAGCTGAATTTTATTTTTTATGTGGGAAGCTCTTTTTACTTTAATTTTTGCTATGGAATTTTCTAACATGTACAAAAGTGTAATGAATCTCCATGTACTTCTAGGATGCATATTCTAGCTTAGCTTACTCATGATTTTTGCTCCCTTTTTTCTTAGTACCTCAATGGATATCTGGGACCAATATGAATATATAAGCCAAGTTTTATACCACCCAAATAGTAGTTCTAATAGAAAGTCTGGTGTAGTAGATGTTATTAGATTCCAGTTATCCATTTTCTGTTATTCCTCATTTTTCTAAATTCTCTGAGTTTTAGTGGTGATTATAAAACAGTGAAACGGTTAAAATTTTCCTATCCTTCACTTGTGGATTCCAGTTGTCTCAAGCCTGATCTAAAATTCTTCACATAAAATTTCAAGTAAATTTAATTGAGCTTTATACATAGAAAATTGGGTCACAAAGTCAAACAGATAAGGATAGGAGCTTCTACTATCTAAAATGTCAGTTGGGGGGCGCCTGGGTGGCTCAGTGGGTTAAAGCCTCTGCTTTCGGCTCAGGTCATGATCGCAGGGTCCTGGAATTGAGCCCCGCATTGGGCTCTCTGCTCAGCAGGGAGCCTGCTTTCCTTCCTCTCTCTCTGCCTACCTGTGATCTCTGTCAAATAAATTAAAAATAAAATAAAATAAAATAAAATAAAATGTCAGTTGGTCTCTATGAAGGGATGATGTTTAGCTAGCTTACACAGACTTAAACATTGGACAGTTGACCATAGTCTTGCATAATGTTAGTGTTGTACATCAGACCAAAACTTGGGTTTAAGTATTTTTTAAAAGATTATTTATTTATGAGAGAGAGCGAGTGAAAGAGAACAAGGAGGGGAAGCAGGAAAGTGAGAGGGAGAAGCAGGCTCCCCCTGCTCAAGGGAGCCCTACTCGAGGCTTGATCCCAGGAGACTGGGAACATGACCTGAGCTGAATGCAGACTGAGCCACCCAGGCACCCCATCTTGGGTTTAAGTATTAAAATCTAAGAACATTTAATTTTAATTTTAATTTTTAATTTTTAAAAAAGATTTTATTTATTTGACAGAGACACAGTGAGAGAGGGAACAAAAGCAGGGGGAGTGGGAGAGGGAAAAGCAGGCTTACCTCTGAGCAGGGAGCCTGATGCAGGGCTTGATCCTAGGACCCTGGGATCATGACCCAAGCCGAAGGCAGGCACTTAACGACTGAGCCACACAGGCGCCTGAGGGAAAAGCTAAGAACATTTTAAATGAAGGGGATGTTTATGATCATGTAGTTTAGCTCTTTTTATCAAATACTTACCTTTTCTTTGTCATTCCTAACACCCAGTCTTCTATTCATAAACATTTCTAGTTTTACAGTATTCACTACCTTAAGTGATTCTTTTTCCAATTTTTAGATAGCTTTAAGTTTTAGAAAGTTCTTTCATTGTATCAGAAATCTGCTTCTGGGGGCGCCTGGGTGGCTCAGTGGGTTGAGCCACTGCCTTCAGCTCAGGTCATGATCTCAGGGTCCTGGGATCGAGTCCCGCATCGGGCTCTCTGCTCGGCGGGGAGCCTGCTTCCCTCTCTCTCTCTCTCTGCCTGCCTCTCCATCTGCTTGTGATTTCTCTCTGTCAAATAAATAAATAAAATCTTAAAAAAAAAAAAAAGAAAGAAATCTGCTTCTGTATGACTTGTCCTACCTCAGAAACACAAAAAAATTGAGTTTATACTTTCTTCATGGCAGCCCTTTAAGTGTTTGAAGATAACTATCATGTCTTCTTTTTTTAGTACATTTAGTATGCTGAAGCGAGCACTCTGTCATGTCTTCTTAATGTAGACCATCAGCTGTAAGCATACAGGATCCTTGTGCATGGTGGAAGCCATAATACCATACTGTTGACTGCAGAATTTATAGTTGCTTTTTAGTGTCCTTTCTGAGATTGTTTGTGTACTTTTTGGAAAAGGAAGTAGTTACACAAGAGAAAGTCATCAGTATTTTTTAAGGTTCAAATGAGTACAGATTTATTTTTAGGAGATTTGCTACTCAAAAGATCTTGATTGGTCCATAGGTACGAAATTGAATATACTGAAAAATTGAGAAGTATTGTGTGCCACTCATTACTAAAACATATGTAGGTCAGCATAATTTATACACAGTTACCCTTTTTTCCCATTATTACTTAGAGCACTTAATTTGTGGGCTGGGAGTAGAAGAACATTTAAGAACCAGAAGTACACGAATCTAAGTGAGCTTCTAATGTACTGATATTTATTGCATTTGACTCTCAGTGAAATGGAGGCATTAAAATCCATTTATTTAATTAATGACCATATGCTCTATGTATGCTCCCATTAGTAGAAGAATCTTTTTAAGGTACGACACCTTCCCTCATGCTTCTTAAAGTTTAGTAGGGAAGTTATTTTCACACACTGAAGATGGTGGAGAATATAGGAGAAGAGTCTTGATAGTGTTAGAAAGATAGTTTTATCTGTATAGAGTTAGAAGCAGATCACTAGCTGAAATGTACATGAGAAAGGTTGAAAACACAGAATCAAAAAGAAAAATGAAGTAAACTTTAGTGAGAAGCATAATACTCTTCAAAAGAACCCAGTTTACAGAGTTTCAGCATGCTTTCATTTTGTTTTACCTTCTTGGTTTTAACAATAGCTGATACCTTACACTCGTATGTATCAGGCATAGTCTAAGAACTTTTTTTTTTCTTTTACAAGAGAGCATGAGCCAGGGTGGGAGGGTCAGGGGAGGGGTAGAGGAAGAAGCAGAGAGAGAATCTTTTATTTATTTATTTGACAGATTGAGAGCATAAGTAGGTAGAACAGCAGACAGGGCGGAGGGAGAAGTAAGGTCCCTGCTGAGCAGGGATCCCAATGTGGTACCCAGGACCCTGGGATCATGACCTTAGCCGAAGGCAGAGGCTTTAACCCACTGAACCACCCAGGCGCCCCTGAAGGCAGCCTCTTAACTGACTGAGCCACCCAGGTGCCCCTCAGGGAGAGAATCTTAAGCATGGAACCCAGCTTGGGGCTCTGTCTCATGACCCTGAGATCATGACCTGAGTGGAAATAGAGTTGGATGCTTACCCAGCTGAGCCACCCAGGCAGCCCTGTTGTGATAACTTCATTTAATCTTCCTGGTAACCCTATGCTAAATACTGTTTGTTTGACATTTTACAAATGGGTAACCAAGATACAAAAAGTTAAGTAAACTTGCCTTAAGGTCAGGTAGCTTGTAAGAGGTGGGGCTGGGATTTGAACCCAGGTTTTTAGGGCCAGAGTTGATACTGAACCACTGTGTTAAACTGCCTCTTTTCTGTTTGAAAAGTAATATCAGCATGGGTGTAATGTTTTTCTGAGCTGTGATGACAGAATTATAGAGTTTTTTGGTGAGAGGAGAAGGGTGTAGGTAGAGGGAACTGATTTAGGCACTCAAGTTCATTTTATCATTTGTCTTTAAATTTGTCCATGTAGGTGGGACACCTGGGTGGCTCAGTCGGTTAGGTGTCTGCCTTCGGTTCAGGTCATGATCCCAGGGTTCTGGGATCGAGTCCTGAACCTGGGAGTGTATCCTTGCGCAGTGGGGAGCCTGCTTCTCCCTTTGCCTGCTGCTCCCCCTCGTTGTGCTCTTTCTCTTTCTCTCTCATAAATAAATAAATAACAGTCTTCTAAAAAAGCCCAAAACTGTCCATGTAGGTTATAGGAGTTCAGTGTAGGATATATTTAACAATAGAAAAATGATACTACAATGAGTAGTTCAAACTAAATGGGTTATAAGATACATGCTAGTTTATGTAAATAGAACATGGGCATAAGGAGTTATACTGAGACTTACTTAGGAGGTAAGGTCTGTTTTCAGTTTTTGGATATACCCCTCATGGAGAGGAATTGAACCCCTGAGTATGCACAACTTAAGAAAAAGAATATTTTTAGTACCTTTGGTAAGTCTCTGTGTATCCCTTCCTTATTGCATTGACTGTGGTCTTCAATAAATGAGATCAACCCCTTTGCAAAGATGTTTTGGTTCAGCAGTGTGTTTTGAACTATGTGAAGACATGTTTATGAAGTTGAGTGTTCCAGAAATCTTTGATGCTTTTTACTGAAAATAATTTTACTTATTAAAGTAGAATTGGCAAGAGACATAGTTCATGATTAATGGACCTACTTGTACCGTGTTTACAAAACATCCTACAAGAAGATCCTGTCTGTTCTCCCTAAGAAAAGCATAGAAATGCCCAGCTTCCTTTAAAATAGCCTATGTAGGAATAATGCCTTCCGCTAATATAGCATATATCAATATAAAAAGCTCTTCAAGCACATCTTACTTAATCATCCAAAGAATCATGCATAAACCTATTTTACATATGGACGCTGATTTTCTGTCTGTGTTACCTTATTTTGAGGAAGAGTTTGTTTTAAGGCTCGTTTCCCTCTGCTTTCCTGAGAAGATTGGATTATGGTAGGTTCTCATATGTAAAGAATCATCTGAGTATATTATGAGAAGAAAAAGACTTATTACTAAGTCTTAATAACACCCTAAAGCACAGTTGAAGAAATTAGCATGGTAGGGTTCTGAAACGTTCATTTTATATGGTACATTCACATTTTTGCAGGAATTGTTTTAGATTTTTGTATTGGGCTTTGTTCTTTCTATCTCAGTATTTATTTGAAATGCTGCACATAATATAGCAAAAACTTGCTGAAAATAGATTTGTACCTTTCTTGGGATGTCAGATCTGCTCACTGCTGCTGTCATAGTGTGTTAGTTAAGAGTCAAGAGCAATTCCCAGACACACTTGTATATAAAGATGCTGGTTTTCTGACAGTTACAAATCACTGTGAATAATAATTCAGGCATTTGATTTTTAGAAAGAGTCTGCATCTTTGCAGTAATTATTCTATGATTATCTGCTTCAGTTTATTTTGAGTGAGGCCAAAATTTCCATTTGCTGATGAATTAGTTACCTGGTTATATTTTTAGAGCTTCCCAGCTAACTAGGTTTGTAGTAGTTTTTTTTTCTTTAAGATTTTATTCATTTATTTGACAGAGCACAAGCAGAGGGAGCTGCAGGGTGAGGGGGACCTCCAGAGAGAGAGAGGCAGAAGCAGGTTCCCCGCTGAGTAGGGAGCCTAACCTGGGGCTCTATTCCAGGACCCTGGGATCATGACCTGAGCCAAAGGCAGCTGCTTAACCACCCGAGCCACCCAGGCACCCCCTTTGGTAGTTTTTAAAGCTAAAATTCAGAGCTTTGGAAAGAGCCGTAAAATTAGATATATATGTAATATGCTTTTGGCTTTTTCATTTTTAGTTGGTAGATCCTTATGCAACTAAAGTATGGTATCATCAAAAATAGTTACTTATCAGGGCGCCTGGGTGGCTCAGTGGGTTGAGCTTCTGCCTTCGGCTCAGGTCATGATCTCAGGGTCCTGGGATCGAGCCCTGCATTGGGCTCTCTGCTCAGCGGCTAGCCTGCTTCCTCCTCTCTCCCTCTCTGCCTGCCTCTCTGCCTACTTGTGATCTCTGTCAAATAAATAAATGAAATCTTAAAAAAAAAAAAAAAGATTTAAAGAAAAAAATAGTTACTTGTCAATGAGGGCAGTTAAGTACCAAAACAAATACTTTTTTTTTCCTTAAGTCAGTTTTTCCCCTTTACTGTATTTTTAAAATATTTAAAGTATTTTATTTATTTGACAGATAACCAGAGCAGGAACACAAGCAGGAGGAGTAGGAGAGGGAGAAGCAGGCTTCTCACAGAGCAGGGAGCCTAATGTGCTAGGACCCTGGGATCAGGACCTGAGCCAAAGGCAGATGCTTAATGACAGCCACCCAGGCACCCCTTTCCCTTTACTTTAATGATATACTAGAAAACCATTTTATTTAAGGGGTGCATGGGTGGCTCAGTTGGGTGTCTACCTTTAGCTCGGTCATGGTCTTGGGATTCTAGGACCGAGCCCTGTGTGGGGCTCCCTGCTCAGCAGGGAGCCTGCTTCTCCCTCTCCCTCTGCCTGCTGCTCCCCCTAGTCATATTCTCTCTCTGTCAAATAAATAAGTAAAATCTTAAATTAAGTTTAAGTCATATCTCAGGAATTTTTAAGAAGCACCTATGGTGCTATGATCTCTTTAGTTACAGAGACCAGAAAAAGAATTTCTATTTAAAGAAAGAAATGGGGGCTCCTGGGTAGCTTAGTTAGTTAAACATCTGCCTTCCGCTTAGGTCATGATCTGGGACCCTGGGATTGATCCCTGTGTCAGGCTCTGCTTGGTGGAGAGTCTGCTTCTCCCTCTCCCTACCACTCCCCTTGCTTGTACACACTCGCATGTGTGCGTGCTCTGTCAAATAAGTAAATAAAATCTGGGGCGCCTGGGTGGCTCAGTGACTTAAGCCTCTGCCTTTGGCTCAGGTCAGTGATCTCAGGATCCTGGGATTGAGTGGGGTGTAGGGCTCAGTGGGCAGCCTGCCCCCCTCAATCCCCGCCCCCGCCTGGCTCTCTGCCTACCTGTGATCTCTCTCTCTCTGTCAAATAAATAAATAAAATCTTTTTAAGAAAAAGTAAATAAAATAAAAAAGAAACGGTAGTCTCTAGATGATTTATCCTTTTTTTATGATTGTTTTATAAGCTAGTCTTAATTTCTCCCAAGTACACTAATCAGTTTCTCAAAGCCAGTCTGTTGAACCCTCTGTTTTTTTTCCCTTTGTAGATACTTTAATATAATTCTCTTTGAGAGAATGTTACCCTTATTAGGATGGTTTTAGAATATCACATGTTACTTGGATTATTAGCCCAGTGAATTGTATCTGCTTTAACTTGCTGATATTTTAAAATGTTTTATTAGTCCCTAGGGAGCACCAGGAAGGCACAGCCACCATAGGGGGCCTGTGGTGCTTTTGACTAGGGGTAGGTAGAGTTTCTCCTGCTCAGAACCATCCATCTGTAAACGGAATGCCTTTTGTAATCTTTCTGACAGTTGGCAAGCTAAACCTCCCAGTCTGAGCCAAGGAAGGCTTAAGAGCTCAAAGAACAGCTCTTTCTCTTTTCTTTCTATGAAAAAGTTTCCATAATTAAATCCAAATACGATGTCTTAATATCCTCCCTACCCCCTTTATTCTAGATCTGTAGACAGTAAATTTAACCATATCTTTATACATAATCCTTTAAATATTTGAAAATGACAGAATTTCTCTTAAGTCCCTCTTATTCAAGTTGAATACTACATTTCCCTTTACTCTTTTTCATGATTTCCTGATCCTTCACCATTCTGAGCATCTCTCATCAAGAATTAAGGTTCACCATTCTGAATATCCATTCTTACTAAATGACAGAGGGCACAACACCACATGAATTCATACTAATCCTTAAAAGCCTACATTTGTATTTATGTAAACTCATAAACCATTCTAGTAGGCTATAGAATTGAGATCAAAAACCTAAATACTAGACTTAACATTCATCTCTTTAAAATTGTACATGTTAAATTTATGTTTATTAAATTTAACATCATAGTATCTTCTTGAATCCTAACATCTAGAGAACTCCCAGTTTTGGATCACCTGTACTTTGCCAAGCACGCCATCGAGATTAATTTAAAAATGTTAAATAGGACAGAGGCCAAGTAAAGAACCTTGCAGCTCTCTCAACAGTTTTGCCTTACTGGTAACAAACATCCAGTGGAAACTTATGTTGGAAATGGTCTTCAGGTCATGTAGTTATAAAGCCATGATCCTCTGCCATGATCTTCAGACTAGTTCAAAAGATTGCCTATTATGGGGGTGCCTGGGTGGCTCAGTGGGTTAAAGCCTCTGCCTTCGGCTCAGGTCATGGTCCCAGGGTCCTGGGATCGAGCCCCATATTGGGCTCTCTGCTCAGTGTGAGCCTGCTTCCCCCTCTCTCTCTCTGCCTGCCTCTCTGCCTTGTGATTTCTATCTGTCAAATAAATAAATAAATCTTAAAAAAAAAAAAAAGGGGCGCCTGGGTGGCTCAGTGGGTTAAGCCGCTGCCTTTGGCTCAGGTCATGATCCCAGGGTCCTGGGATCGAGCCCCACATCGGGCTCTCTGCTCAGCCGCGAGCCTGCTTCCTCCTCTCTCTCTGCCTGCTTGTGATCTCTCTCTGTCGAATAAATAAATAAAATCTTTAAAAAAAAAAAAAAAAAAGATTGCCTATTATGGTTTGGCTGTAATTTTCTTGAACACCCCTCTAGTAGTTCTTTTTAAAAAAATTTTGTTTTAGAATGACTTAACTCCAAACTACTGATTTTCAGTGGAGGCAGTAATACCCTATAATGAGCATTTTGTAAAGAGTTTTCTCTCAGAGTGTGCACTGGTGTCTGTTTAAAAAAGCTTGATGCAGGTTGCCTGGGTGGCTCAGTCGTTAAGCGTCTGCCTTTGGCTCAGGTCATGATCTCATGGTCCGGGATGGAACCTCCTGCACTGGGTTCCCTGCTCTGCGGGAATCCTGCTTCTTCCTCTTCTACTCCCTGCTTGTGTTCCTCTCTTTCTGTGTCAATTAAATAAAATCTTTAAAACAACAAAATAAAGCTTTATGTATAGTGGACATTATCAGTGAAGATATAGAATATTTACAGCACTCTAAAGATTCCTTCATACTTTTTCTCCATCCAACCCTTTTATTAGGTAATTGAGACATTGAGAGATACCTATTTTCATTAATTTCCCTTTTTCCACTGTTTTTTTTTTTTTTTTGAATTTTCTCTTTTGTCCTTTTGTGGTTTCTTTCATATTCCTTTCCCTTATGTACAGTTGTATTAATTTCCTTGACTTGCCTCTTTTTTAAAAATTAAACATCAGGGCGCCTGGGTGGCTCAGTGGGTTGAGCCGCTGCCTTCGGCTCAGGTCGTGATCCAAGCGTCCTGGGATCGAGTCCTGCATCGGGCTCTCTGCTCAGCAGGGAGCTTGCTTCCCCCTCTCTCTCTGCCTGCTTGTGATCTCTCTCTCTGTCAAATAAATAAAATTTAAAAAAATTAAACATCAAGTTTTAAGAATTTCCCTTAGAAATTTCATTTATTTATTTATTTATTTATTTATGTAAGTACGTAAGCTCTACTCCCAGTGTGGGCTGTACCTCATAACCCCAAGATCAAGAGTGACACGCTCTATCCACTGAGCAAGCGAGGCACCCTGCCTCTGTTTTCAATGTTTTATTATTTTTTCAGATTAACTTCTTTTACTGGTTTCCTGCTACTTAAAGCAACACAACAAAAGTTAGTATATGAAGAGATAGTATTGTGTATTATTACAGTCACAGGCTCTGGAATCTGGATATTAGGTCACAGTTAGCCCTTAGCAGCCATGGAACATTGGGGCATTACTGTGTCTTTATTCCCATCTGTGTAATGGGGATTAGTAATAGTACTGACCTTCTTGAGTAGTTGTGAGAATTAAATAGGTTAATCCATGAGAAGCATTTAGTGCCATAAAGAATATTCAATTAATGTCAGCTATTACCTCATTTCCAAAGCTAATTTCAGAGCCTGCTTCCATCTTTCTGCCCATTTAAGGATAAAAGTGGTTTCTTCAAAAGTGTATTTTACTTTTCTCATCTGAATGTTTTTCAGGGGCACGTGGGTGGCTCAGTGGGTTAAAGCCTCTGCCTTCAGCTCAGGTCATGGTCTCAGGGTCCTGGGATCGAGCCCTGGGATCAAGCCCTGCATCGGGCTCTCTGCTCAGCAGGGAGCCTGCTCCCTCCGACCCCAGCTTCTTTGCCTGCTTGTGATCTCTTGCTCTCTGTCAAATAAATAAATAAAGTCTTTAAAAAAAAAATGTTTTTCAGCCATTATCATTAGTTGTTGGAATTGTACATGTTTCTGTTTTCAGGTAGTCCATAAATATGACCACTTGTTTAAACAAGTTGTCATGATTTTCTAATGTTCTCAGGTGGAAAAAATTCAACACTAAGAATTGGCCTTTTAAAAAAAGATCTCCTATGGAAGCATTTAAAGATTCTATTTTAATTGTTAGATGAATCAATTATTTAATGGTTACCATGTCAATAAAAATTCAAGGCATGGCCTTGTCCCTTCAGCAGCATTTCCAACATTTCCCTAGTTCTTTGATTTCTTCAAATACGTTTTGTCAATTGGGCAAGCACCATGGTGAATGAGAATGCTGAATACACCGAAAATCAAGTCTTCACAGCTCATCCTACTGCCACAGACTGTGGTCATTGGTGTCTAGACTGTTTCATTGGGACAGCATTTATTTTTCTCTGGAGGAAGAACAGTTGTTTTCCTATTGACCAAATTTAATCACAGTAATTAATTTCTAAATCCATTTAGTAATAAAATTGGATTAGCTAGTGATAAATCTGGTAGAATGTCAGTTTCTCTTTGTGATCTTTGACTAGTAAGGGATCAGTAGTAAATTAGGAATCTTGGGGGAACTGTCATTCTATGTATTTTCTGACCCTGGGGGTGAGACTTAAATATAGAAACCTTATATCATCTGTTTGGACCTCCTTATCCACCCACTCTGCCCCATCTCATCAAACTTCTCAGGTGCCAGCATACTGGCTGGGGTGTAACCTGTTCTAGCTCAAAAGTCTTTGGTGGAGGTTGTTGGAGGGTGGGAGCTAAACCCTTACCTAGGATGTAGCAGATAAACTGATAAAGTGATTCTAAGAGCAAATAGGGTGATACTAAAGGAGACATTAGGAATTAAGGAGCACTGTAAGTTTAGTGATTCCTGAACTTAAATTCTGCTTTTTTGAGATCATACAGTATGGTGCCCAGTTGTAATAATGCTCTCTCTGTAGGCCCTGAATGTTAAATACTGGAGAAGTTGGGTGATACTAATATTTTATGTGTTTTTGGAATGGTGAAATTATCATTTTCTAGAAATTTATGGAAACTATTCCATTTGTATTTTTAAAAATGTATTATCTGATTTGTGAGAACATTTTTAGTTTTATAGATTTAATTTTTTAATGTGTTGTACAAGTGTAAATTATTGCCAAGGGTCTTCTGGGTAAAAATAAATGTTTATTAAAACAAAAATCCTTCACGAGAATTTGCTAGGCATTTTTTTTTTTAAGATTTTATTTATTTATCTGACAGAGAGAGATCACAAGTAGGCAGAGAGGCAGGCAGAGAGAGAGGAAGGGAAGCAGGCTCCCTGCTGAGCAGAGAGCCTGATGTGGGACTCGATCCCAGGACCCTGAGATCATGACCTGAGCCGAAGGCAGTGGCTTAACACACTGAGCCACCCAGGCGCCCTGCTAGGCATTTTTTTTTGGTTTATTCTAGCAGAGAAGTTATTAAATCCGTTACTATAAAGTACTTTCACTCCTTGAATGGACTGTTTTAAACTTAGGTTTCTTTATTTTTTAGTATTTCAGACTTCTGAAGATTTTATTTATTTATTTGAGAGAATGAGCACATGATGGGGCACAGGAACAAAGGGGGGAGGGAGAGGGACAAGCAGACTCTTTGCTAAATGTGGAGCCCAGGATAGGACTTGATTCTAGGACCTGAGATCCTGACCTGAGCAAAAATCAAACGTTGGTTGCTTCATCAGCTGAGCCACCCAGGTGCCTCTTGGAATTTTTTTTTTTTTTAAAGAAATGGCACATTTGCATTTTGGGGTTAGGGGAGAGGCAAAAGGAGGGAAAGAACCTTAAGCAGGTTCCACACCCAGTGCAGAGCCCCTCCATCTCACAACCCTGAGATCATGACTTGAAACCGAAATCAAGTCAGATACTTAACCAACTGAGCCCCCCAATTGTTCCTGGATCTTTTTTTTTTAAGCTTTTATTTATTTGATAGAGCACATGAGCTGGGGGGGTGGCAGGGAGAGGGAGAAGCAGAGACTCCCTACTGAGCAGGGAGCATGACTTGGGTCTCGATCCAAGGAACACAGGATCATGACCCGAGGTGCAGGCAGACACTCAACTGACTGAACCACCCAAGTGCCCCACCCCTGGGCCTTTATTTAAGGGGAAAAAAAAGAAAACTGCTGTCCTCCTGCAGTGAGGGAGTAAGAGAATGACCGTTCTGATTTAGGAACTAGGTATTAATGCTTATCAGATGAAAAGTATTTGAAAGAGGAAAGTTGCAGTGCTGAAGGAGGTATGCCATGGACTGTGATTCATCATAAAGGATAAAACTTGGAATTGTTAGGTTTACACTGTAAAGAGACAGTTGCCAACATTTTGGTGTTTTTATTATTGTAGAATCACATTTGAATTAAATGTGCGTAAGTTTACTGGGCCATAAAGCTCTTCTAAAAAAGTTGTAGAAGTAATTTACAGAGGGGGCTAGAGTTAGTGGGAAGGTTGTTCTTAACTGGATTACTGCTACACGTGGAAAGATACATGCCTACTATAAAATGTAACTTAGAATATTTAGCCCATTGTTCTCTGAAAGATCTAATACCTCCTTTACATGGATTCCAGGAGACCACAAACTTTCTTTTTCTACTGTAAGTACACAGGCATTACTTGGTATAATATATATTATCTTTGAACAGCTTTTACGTAATTAAAAAAAAACTGGTTCTCATTGTTACATCGAAGGTATAGTTTTGAATTGCTTGTTGGCATCCCAAGATGAGTTTGAATCATTGCTCCTCCTACTTGTTGGCTAACAAGGTTTTCATGGTTCATAAGAAGTAAGTGGCAATGCCTATCTTAACAGGATTGTAATGTATGTAACACTTTATGTGCTATACAGATAGTATAGTAGTGATGAAAATAGGGCAGTGGTAATGAAAATACTTTCTCTCTCAACCAAAACTCCCAAACAGTGCAGGTTCTAAGAAATTAAGTACCTTTGAAGATAATGACTCTTACGTCATGCTCCAAGCTTAACATCTTCCAGGTCCAGGAAGGACACAATAGGTACTTGGGGAAGTGACATTATACCCCATGTCCCCACCCCAGACATAAAAGTCTTTCAGTTTTATCTGAAAGGTGAGTAATGGGTACTTTATTTTCTTAAGTTTCTAAAAAGCTGATTATACAGTTGATAGTTTAAAACGTGTTTTCTGTCTTATCTTTGGGGCAGAAAGGGGCTTTTAAAAAATTTATTATTCCCCTCAAGTTCTTCAAGACTTTGTTAAACATAAAGTTATGAGTCATCCTGGTGTCAATAGTAGATTTGTTTGTGTTGTAAAAACTTGTTTGTTCTAAGTTGGCATTCTTCGTTTTTATACCTCTGATATGATTCCTACTTACAAAAATAACATTCAGCTGCTAAGTGGGAGATTTTGCCCAGTAAAAAAAAAGTCTTCAGTGAAAGAACGTATACTAAAATCTTGCTTTCCTTGCATATCTAGCCTATTATCCAGATTTATTATACAGTGTTACACAGTAACACTGTAGTGTTACAGTGAACACTACTTAAAGAAAAAGTTATCCTGTTCCACCTTTTCCTTATATCTTTGTCTTTATTGTTGGATATTTTACTGGAGTCCTTGTTTTAAAATACTTCTGCATCTAGGTATAGTCTATATACTTGAGTATGCTTCCCATTGAAATGATTCTTGGTGAACTCCTCCTGCTCATTTTCCTAATTAACATTGCTAGATGGGCTTTTCCTTTATGCTTTAATGATTTTCAGTGTGATTGTCATTAATGCTTTTTATTTTATCTGAACTTTTCAACACAAATATTTTAGCATAGTCATGACATTAAAAGCAGAGTGGAAGAAGTCTTGTACCAAAGTTATCCAAAGCTGCCCTCTCTGTGAATTTTGAGATGTGTATTAGTTAAGCCATATATTAGAGTTATTTTGTAACCAATGTCAGCATGTAGTCTGTTTTCATTCCACCATTAGTATTTTTTTTTAATATTTTATTTATTTATTTGACAGACGCAGATCACAAGTAGGCAGAGAGGCGGGCAGAGAGAGAGGAGGAAGCAGGCTCCCTGCTGAGCAGAGAGCCCGATGCGGGACTCGATCCCAGGACCCTGAGATCATGACCTGAGCTGAAGGCAGTGGCTTTAACCCACTGAGCCACCCAGGCGCCCACCATTAGTATTTAAAAGGGTCAGTACCCTTCATTCAGAGACCACCAGGAACACACTTGTAATTGAACAAGTTGGATTTATACTCTCTGCAGCAAAGAATACAGACCATGGAGATTATATTATAGGATTTGGACATTGGGTAATTTGGGGGAGGGTTCAAGGAAGTGAGGGCTGTCACTCATTTAGTATAAGAAAGATGTTTGGTATTTTGTGGGTTGTATAGTGACCTTGTTTTTGTTTGACTTCATCCTGGTCTCAGAGTTGTCTAGTGGGATCAGGGGAACAAAATGGGTAGCTATAAATGTCAGATCAGTCTGTAATAACATTGAGACTTAATTGTGAGTATCAGATTAGTTCTCAGCGGTCAGGGACTACCTTTTTATTTTTATTATTACTATTTTTTTAATCTTTCTTAAAAGCATTTAAATCCAACTGGCTTTTCACTATATAGGAACCAGTTGGATGGGGGGCAGAGTGAGGTTGGTGTTAGCTCAGGATTCAGTAGCAATGACATTGGGCATGTCACTACAAGCGTCAGTGTTACCAGTAGTTATGTTTTTACAAAATGGCAATTGGGAAGCATGTCATGCATACCAGTTTTCACCTGGCTAGAGCAGTTAATGGGTAAAATATGAGTATGTTCTTTTTTAATAAAAGAAGTAAGATGTGTGAGTTTTTGCATTAGTCTGGGGGATTCTAGGGTTTATCCCACTAAATTTAGTGTCCAGGGATTGGTTCGTAGTGCTTCAGGAGTTTTTTTTTCCATCTGGGAAGAGTCAACTATTCATTTTCTATGTTGTCTATGTTAATACAAGGCAGTAAATACCAAAGAGATTTTAAAGGTTTTAAGACTTAAGAACTCTGTCAAATACTTTACAGTTAAAGATTATAATAATTGTAAAAATTCCTTATGATTGTTAGATTGACTTAAGGTGAACAATGGCCTGTGTTTTCACCGCTCCATTGTCCGTCTTAGTCATGTTCATCAAAGACCATTAAGTGGAAATTTATATTGATTCATTTATTCAAACAGTAGTGTTTATTAAGTGCCAGGCCGTGGATATGGTGGAGGGTGTCAAATAGCCATTCATATCTTCATAAGCAGTACTGTTGATTGCTGATTTTTGTTTTAAAAACATCAGTTTTAATAGTCTTTTCATTTTATATATATTCTAGAATAAGCACTGCATTATTGTATTAATAGTACAGTGAAGACTGCTCCTATGATTAATAAGGTAGTTTTATAGTTTTTGTAACTTTAAAAGTGGTAACTTTTAAAAATCAGATATTTATGGAGCATCTGTTCATACAAATCCAGAGATACCTCTAAATGTGGAGGTATTCAGAAAAAAATTGATACAGTAAACTGCAAGATAGGCTTCTTTTGTATCTTCATTTTGAATAGTAAGTTGAGGGTATTCTCAATACTGAATCTCTTTATCATTTGGTAAAAATTGAGTAAGTTTTAGAGCTAGAAAAGTTATTTTTGTAGTTAATACTTAACTATGAGTACTTTTTTTTAAAAGATTTTATTTATTTATTTGACAGAGATCACAAGTAGGCAGAGAGGCAGGCAGAGAGAGCAGGGAGGAAGCAGGCTCCCTGCTAAGCAGAGAGCCTGATGCGGGGCTCGATTCCAGGACCCTGGGATCATGACCTGAGCCGAAGGCAGAGGCTTTAACCCACTGAGCCACCCAGGCGCCCCTAACTATGAGTACTTATCAAAATTCTAGAGCACATTTGGGTAGAGTCACAATATGAGAGAATGCAAAATGTCCAGTTCTGTTAGACAAAATACATTATAGGCAAACCAGTTTTCTCCATGTGATACTACTAGATTTGGGAATTTTCCTTTAGAAATAAAGAACATAGTCATATTTGGTCATGGAAGTCTATTTTTTTTTAATAGTTTGCATTTTAAAGATTTTATTTATTTATTTGACAGAGAGAAATCACAAGTAGATGGAGAGGCAGGCAGAGAGAGAGAGGGAAGCAGGCTCCCTGCTGAGCAGAGAGCCCGATGCGGGACTCGATCCCAGGACCCTGAGATCATGACCTGAGCTGAAGGCAGCGGCTTAACCCACTGAGCCACCCAGGCGCCCCTCATGGAAGTCTTCATAGCTATATAATAGCTTTGAATGTTTATGAGATCCTTTAAGAAAGGATTTAGACTACAAAACTTTTTATATCTTGGAGCTTTTGGTAGAGCAGTAGTAGCAAATTCTGAGTATGGTTGATTTGGACACAACTAAGGGTGGTAACATTTCAAAATAAGATTTTTCTCCTAAAGACCATTAGAAGAATGTTTTAAGTTTTAAACATACTATATTGGACTATCATTTAGATCTTACTTACCAAGTACAGTACATTGTGCATAGGAAAAGGGATTCCAGAGTTACCACAGATTTCAGGATTAGTAGGGAACTTTTCACATAACCATTTTTTATCAGTGTCTAAATTAGTGTAGATACCAGGACGTGTCTTCATATTATTTAGCCATGTAGGTTTGTGGTACATTCCCTTGGTTAAAGTTCCTGGATAAGGTTTTGTGTTTTGAAAGTAAATCTGTGCAGCAGCCCACTATCATGATCCCCACAGAATTATTTATATATATTATTTATAATAACCAGTAGATTTGCATATATATATCTAATTTATAACTATCCATTTACCAGGAGGATTGATGTAGATTAATTCCAGTTTACTATGTCTTTTTATAATTAATGATGACTACAAGTCTATTTGCATTATGTCATTTTTTTTCCCTATAAAATGGGATGAGTAAATTTTATTTTGTATATTGTTACCTTCAAAATTTAATGATAGGAGAATATATTGTAATTACTGTTTACAGTGGTAAGTGACAAGGAAGCAGAAACTTGCTACTATCGATCCTCTTCTCCAGCTGCTTTAGAATTCTAGGTACAGTCGTAGTTTTTACTTGGGGCAGTCATAACTCATCTGAGAGTTAGCAGTTCTGACTTTGAGTCCCAGCTCTGCCACTGAGCAAGGCAGTCTCTGAGTTTGTGTTTCTTCCTCTGTCAAGT
The DNA here is from genome assembly GCF_009829155.1 of Mustela erminea. NCBI lineage: Eukaryota > Metazoa > Chordata > Mammalia > Carnivora > Mustelidae > Mustela > Mustela erminea. The sequence goes on along the minus strand of NC_045621.1, from coordinate 111,053,421 downwards.
GGGGCTAATGATACCTACCTCACAGGGTTGTTGTGAGGGTCCCAGAAGAAGTACACAGAAGATGCCACTGCTCACGTGGCAGGCATGAAGTAAATGTGTGTTGCTTAAGTTGCATATGTGCAAGGAAAGCTGGTGTAAAGAAAGTGACATATTGAAGTGAATTTGACTTAAAAGGAGTTTGGAACTGATTAGGAAAGTTATTATAAAGGGTTTAAGAGGAGATGATTAGATCAACTGTTGGGATGGGATATTATACACGATCATTCTATTTTCAGTAAGGGTTCTTAGGATTAGAAGTGTCACTGATAAAATCACATGTATTGTAAGCCACATTTAAATAAATAACATTGAAATATAACTATGACTTTTTTTTAAAGCTTTATTTGTACAAGTCCGCATACTTTGCTTCCACTGTCATATCAGAGCCACCGTATTCCCTGAAGGCAACACTTCACTCCCACCATTCCTCTTGCACTGTCCCCCAAATTCTGTTCTTTTCCTTTGTTTATGGCGTGCTTGTTTGCTTTTTGAATACCTAACAATTTGAGTCTTCCTGAGAACCACTAGCTGGTTTTTTTTGAGTTCTAGTTAGGTCAGTTGATACTCAGTGAGCATAAGATACACTGCGTTATTCTACAGATCTATAGCAGAATCTTCCTTTCATTGCTGCCTTTTACTAGGTTTACAGTATCCTGAAAAAATATAAAGTCCAAAAAAATATGATACATCTTTGTGGTGTGAGTTGTTTATTTGGGCTTTTTTTTTTTTTTTTAAAGATTTTATTTATTTGACAGAGAGATCACAAGCAGGCAGAGAGGCAGGCAGAGGGGGAGGGGGAAGCAAGCTCCCCGCTGAGCAGAGAGCAGATGCAGGCCTTGATCCCAGGACCCTGGGATCATGACCTGAGTTCAAGGCAGAGGCTTAACCCACTGAGCCACCCAGGCGCCCCTATTTGGGCATTTTTAATAGACCTTTTAAATTTAGATCGGAATCTACTATTTCATTGTTAGAGATATTTATATAACTGGCACTGTGGTCACTTTGTAAGTCCTCATTTATTCTGTTTAGTCTTCGATTTTTCTCCTTTTATTGTTGTCTTTAAAAATAAGTAGTGAAAGAAAAACTCTTAAAGCACAGTTAAGTTTGCGAAGCCTTTACCTTGCCACATGACTGAATTTTTATTCAGTGTGATGGCTGAAGATGGAAATTCACAGAAACTGAGAACGTCGTGGTCCCACACACCCCAACATCACACTACTCCCACAGAGCGTAGACAGGCAGTGTTGCTGCAGATACTTGGCTAACGAGCATTCTCTCTCTGGGAAACACTGATGACACAATTCAGTGACTGTGGGCAGTCGCTAGCAAAGAAATGTGTAAACTGTGGTCATACATATGCGCACATGTGTTTTTCAGAATACAACCATTAGACTGAAGCCCACTATCAATGTGTTCCCACTAGTTAAAATGGATTTACTTTGTTCTTTCCACATCTTGTTGTCCTGTCCCCAGGAATATGACAGATGATAAAAACAAAAGCAGACTGACCACATAACAAACAGTTAATTGATCTATGTGGGGATATCACTTGCAACCTTGGCTTTATTAGCAGTGTCATTCTGTAACCAACCAAGCTCAAGACTAAATGCAGCATTAAGATGCATTTTTTTCCCATCAGTCATGCATGGCAAGGAGTATATTCTGTGTATCACATGGAAGTAAGATTCGGAGAGTACTGTAAGGTCTGGATTCACACTTTCCCACCATGTGCCGTATGGAAGGCTGAGATCTGTGGTACAACAGTGTTGGGGGAACAGAGGGGTGGAAAGGTAAGGAAAGAACTGGGTGAGATTAATGTGGAAGTTATCTTCTTGAGAATTTTCTTCCTTTACAAAGGTAATTAGTAAACATTCATGGAAAGTTCACACAAATAGAAGTAAAAAGTCAGTGTCTCTACCCTTTTCTAATCTCACATCCAGAGTTCATCACTATTCTATTAATGGTGTGTTTGTTTCCACAGTTTTTAAACCTATACAAGAAGATACTTTAAAACAAACAGACAAACTAAAAAAACTACATGAAATGGGATTATACCACATACATAAATTCTTTGCTGTTTTGCTTTTCTTATAATACAATATATCATAGTCATCTTTTTGTATCATTACTACCCTGGACTTGTTTTGGTAACTATAACATTCCATAGCATGTATCTGCCATAACTTACTTAACCATTCTCATTGATGTTTAGGATTTCCAAGGTTTTTACTAAGAGTTGTATACTAAGCTTTCTGTAATTTGTATTTGCTGCCACTCATGTAAATTTTCCTTTAGTATAGACAGCTATGAACCTGGTGGATCAAAAAGTATGAACCTTTAAACTTTTGGGAGATACTTTTTAGTTGTCCTTATGGTCCTGGAGTCATTAATGATAAAGCTTAAGGATGTTGTGGTCTAGCCAAAAACTAAAGATAATACAGGATTTTTCCACCACTTAAGAATGTAATCTTATTTTTAAAAATTATAATCTGCTCACATGGTAAGGTGTTTTCTCCAACATCATAACAGGATAGAATTTGAAATGTAAAAATCTGCCAATCCTTGACCACTCGCCAGAGATAAGTTTTTAAACTAACTTGTTTTTGTTCCTGTGGTTACCATCAGAATTTAAAATAATACATTTCATGGTATAGCTGTATGACTTGGTGTCTCTTTACTTCTTTTCATGAAAGATGAGGAGTTTTGTGTACTTACACCTCCAACTGTGCCTTCTGCCTCCTGGGTTTTATTACGCATTGTGGTGGCTTTGTTTTCTCTGGCTTTTAATGTTCTTAGTTTGTTAGTTTTTTGGGCCACCAACCTGAGGAACTTCCCTTGACTTACTCACCATTATGGTAATGAAGAAGTCCATGCCCCTCAGTGTCTCTCTACTTCTTTCTCCTCTCCCTTTACTTTTAGACATTGTCAGGAATTTTAGTTTCGCTTCATTTTTCCTTGCAGTTTCTAATTACTTCCTCTTTTTTTGTAATGTCACTAAAAACTCTTATCATAGCTTTTATTTTATTTTTATTTATTTATTTTTTAAAAAAGATTTTATTTATTTATTTGACAGAGATCACAAGCAGGCAGAGGCGAGGAAGCAGGCTCCCCGCTGAGCAGAGAGCCCGATGCGGAGCTTGATCCCAGGACCCTGGGACCATGACCTGAGCCAAAGGCAGAGGCTTTAACCCACTGAGCCACCCAGGCGCCCCTTATCATAGCTTTTTAAAAGACTTTATTTTTGCAGCTATATTACATGGATTTTTTTTTTTTTAATTTTTGAAGACCTTCTGTAGCTGGTTCTCTGACTTTTTGCTCTGCTTTGAATTGTCTTCTGTGCCAGTGTCTGCAGTCATACTGGACATAAAAAAATTTCCTTTAAAGAAACAGTGCTTGGAAGTAAATTTCAAAATTCTTATGTGTGGCGAGATGTATAATTTGCCATCGTGCTTGACTGTTTGTTTGGGTTGTGAATTCTTGGCTCTAAATCCTTTACCTCAGAATTGTGAAGGCCTCCATTATCTATCAATATCAGATGCTGTTCTGATTCTCATTATTTTGTCTATATAATCTGGCATTCCTCTCTGAATGATTTTGAAATGATCTCTCTCTCTGGGAACTTCTGTTTTGCTGTCACCCACACTGAGGTGTAAGTATTTTAGACCTCTGTCTTTTTCCACTCGCTTTAATCTATAATTCCAAATCTTTATTTCATTCAAAGGGTTTTTCTTTTTTCTTTGATTTTCCAGAATACTATCTTCAGTCACGCCTACCCTGTTATCTAGCCCTTCTGATGAAATTTTTATTTTAGCCACTGTGTTTAATTTCCAAGATAGTGGTTCTCTGGTATTTTCATTTTTCATAGTGACTTGTTTTGTTGTTTGTTTTAAATGAATATACCCCTTCACACTTTTAGCATAAGAATTGAGGTATTTGAGTGGTTTGGTTTGGTCTTATTCTGATTTGTTTTCCCTTAATCTTTTTCCTGGCCTTTCTCTTTCTTCCTGTTTGACTTTTTTTCAAATGTCTAGTGATCCCTGGTTGGTTACATTTGAATGAAGATTTGTATTGGTAGATAAGTAGCTCTTCCATTTCTTTTACAGTTTGAGTAAGGCCATTTACCCAAAAGGCTTTTCCCCTGGATAGTAGCCCTCACCATGGACTCTGTGTGTGTGTGTGTGTGTGTGTGTGTGTGTGTGTGTGTGTGTGTGTTTTAGTGAGCTGGGTGGGAGGAGTATGTGGTAACTGCCACAGGCCACAGTTAAGTGGATTGTATTGTGAGGTGGAATGCTTGGTTTACATCACTCTCAGAGGGGATGGCTTTCTCCTCTCTCCCTCATCTTTCTCTCTACTGTCTCTTCTCTATTGCTCTTTCCTTCTGTTCTTCCTTCAGGTCTTAGCATTGGCACAAGCTTTGTGCTGCTTTCTTCTCCAGTCTTAAATCCTATTGCGTTTCTTCCAAGACTTACATTGCTTTGTTTAGAAAGCACTTGTCTGGCTTTAGCTGAGGGTAGCTGTTTTATATAAATGAGAAGTCAGCAGGGGCCTGGACAAGTGGCTTTATAGAGGGTTCTGTAATTATCCTCATTACAACATCACACCCTTTGTCACTGAGCTGTCATGGAGCTTAGAGCCTCCTCCCCTCCCCCCAGGTTTATCCCTTTTGGGGTTTAAATTCATCACCCTGAGATCAAGAGTCACATGCTTTTCTGATTGAGTTAACCAGGCGCTCCTGTCTTTTTAAGGCCTCTAACAGTCTTCTCTGTGTTTTGGATTTTATTTTTTTCCATTCTGGTTTATTCCTCAGTAATAAGCCCATTTCTTTTTGGAAAATGCTTACATTTGGGTTAAATTTCTTTGAATTTTTTAAAAAAGATTTTATTTATTTATTTGACAGAGAGAGACCAAGCAGAGAGAGACCAAGCAGAGAGCCCGATGTGGGACTCGATCCCAGGACCCTGAGATCATGACCTGAGCCGAAGGCAGAGGCTTAACCCACTGAGCCACCCAGGCGCCCAATTTTTTTGAAATTTTAATAAAATTAGTGGTCAGTATCAGTCTTGGGAAATAAGTACATCCACTGTAAACCTTTGAAAGTAACTTTGGAAGGGCCTTGCATACACCATTTCATTTAGTACTAAAATCATCATTTATTTCAAGATAAAATTTCTTTTTCACATTAGTGACCTTGAAACAATTTATTACTTTCCTACTGGTATTCCTACTTGTATCGTTTTTCCATTCTTAAGAAATGATACATATTTACTTTTAAAAAAAAATATTTTATTTATTTATTAGAGAGAGAAAGAGAAAGAGAGTATGAGAGGGGAGGAGTCAGAGTGAGAAGCAGACTCCCCGCTGATCAGGGAGCCGGATGTGGGACTTGATCCTGGGGCTCCAGGATCATGACCTGAGCCAAAGGCAGTTGCTTAACCAACTGAGCCACCCAGGTGCTCCCGTATTTAAGTTTTTAATCATGTATTTGAAGGTTGAAAGAATTCATGGCAATGGGTGATTTAGAGGTAAGTAATTAATTAAAGTCACTGAAAGACACTTGAGTTAAACCTCATATCTTTCCTGTAGGTCTCTTTCTCCCTAGAAATGAGTTAATATTCTTTAAAAATAGAAAAAAATGTAGAGAGAATCATTGAACATTTACTCCATAAATATAAAAATAAGTCTGTTTTGGAGACTGCATTTTAGGCTAGTGGAATCAATAGTTACCTGAAAATATTACCCATCTTTCTTAGTTACTTAAAACATAGACAAAGTAATAAAGGCAATGGTGACTCCCATTTTAGACTTTCCAGTTCTGAGAGAGAAATGGTATTAGATCCAGGCTAATCTTGGATGGGTTGGATGTTGGTAGTTAGAGCTCAGTGTTCTTTTCTCAGAGGTCATTTGAAAACTGAAATTTAGCAAAGTCTTAAGAAGTCTTACTTTGTGGGAGTATTTTTAAATCAAGCCATTTTCTGCTTTCCTATCCTCTGTCATCGTAGGAACAGGTCTTGCTGGATAACTAACTATGGAAATATCTGTCCCCATGGTGAAATTTTTGAAGGCAGAGATTGGATCAAAATAAGAGCTTTTATTTATTGTCTATTCAAAATGGGTACCAGGCATGACACTGAATTATTTATATATCTCATTTATTTTCTGAAATAACCTGTTAGTTGAGTAACCTACATTTTACACTTGAAAATATTAAGACTTAGCAAGGGTTAAATAAATTACAGAAGCCCATAACTGGTTAAATGACATCCAATTTTTTTTTTCTTTTAAAGATTTTTATTTATTTATTCGACAGACAGAGATCACAAGTAGGCAGAGAGGCAGGCAGAGAGAGAGGGAGAAGCAGGCTCCCTGCTGAGCAGAGAGCCCGATGCAGGGCTCGATCCCAGGCCCCTGGGATCATGACCTGAGCCGAAGGCAGAGGCTTTAACCCACTGAGCCACCCAGGTGCCCTGACATCCAATGTTTAAATAGGTCAGGTTTAGTCCAAATTTTTTACTATCAAGCTTTGTATAGCATATGAGCACTAAACAACATACCAGTATGAATTAAAGTATATTAAACATATCCTTTCTTTGATTTCAAATAATACTGTACCTGTGCTCCTATTGGACAAAGCTAATTTCATCTCTTGTTTTTTTCTTCCTATGAGAGGGAAAGTACAGTATAGTAGAGTTTATGTAGAAATGACAATATTTGTGAATCGGTCTTGATGGTGCCCAGAGAGGAGGGCAGAATTAAACATTGATCTGTTTTCCCTAAGAATATAGTTTTGGTTTTTAATACAGTATGCATAGATGTATTTTTTGTTCTTTTGGCATTTCATAATTCATTCATTCATTCAGTAAAATACAAGAAGATGGCACATTTTAATTACCTCCACAAGGAAATGCTGGTATTCCTTATAAAATGTCAAGTTTAACTTAAGGTAGCCTGGATTTTCACATTTCCTAGTAAGTATTTATTACTTGGTTTCCACATTTGTAGAATGGTAAAGAGTTCTTTTTTTCTTTCTGAGATCTATGGAGAAATTAAAATATTATTTATCTTCATTTCATGCTTTTGTTTATAATGAGGCATTGGCTGGGTAGTGAATTAAGTTTCCCCCCACGTCGGCACTGTCAGGATCTTTTTCCAGTCTTCTTGGAGCCAGTGTTTTGATGAGAAATTTTATGATAGTTTGTAGAATGTCATGCAATTGGGATTTATCTGATGTGTTTCTCATGATTGGTTTTGGTTTTATGGGATTTGGGGAAGAGGATCACAGAATAAAGTGTCATTTCATCACATCACAGCAAGGATATACATTATCAACATGATCTGATGTTGACCTTGGTCACCAGGTTGAGGCCATGTTGGAGTTCTCCAGTGTAAGGCTACTCTTTCCCCCTTTTTTCATAGTGTACTCTTAGGAAGGAAGTCATGAAGCAGAACCCACACTTAAGGGGTGGGGAGTTACGCTCCACATTCTTGAGGGTGGATTAACTATGTAAGTTATTTGGAATTTTCACGCACAAGAGGCTCAACTCTTTTCCTCCTTCTTGTTTTTATTCAGTTATTTATATCATTGTGAACTAATGGGTATTTATTTATTGTTTTTGCTATGATGGAAGCTAAGTAATATAACCAGCTCCCAGTTAACTTTATTTCTGCTTTGAAACATAAAGGGAAAAAATTGTCAAGATCCAATTGGAGTGTAATGCCATCTCAGATTACTTACGTATAGAAAAAGTTCTTAATAATAGCTTGAAATTCTGGGAATTGTACAATAGACCCTGCCTCTAGCAGTTATTTAGGGGTTCATATAACCTTATTCTGATACAGGTAAATTTCTTTAACTTTGTAACTGTTACCTTCCTTAGTAGTAGATGAATAAGATTATATAGGAAGCCACATTTCCCCAAAATGCAAATACACCCAAGTACATTCTGGCAAAACAGAGATTCAAAATATAGTTGTGCATGGCTATGATTACCATGGGGGCTAATTAATTACTTATAGTTTGGCCAGGATTGTGCATTGCTCTCATGTAACTAAACCTCCGATTTTAAAACACAGTGTCCTTATTCTGGCCAACTGAGGGTGATTAACCAGTTTACTGTTTTAATATGTTTTTTTCAGAAGGAATGCTTCCCCTAGAAATGCCCTTAAGTACCATTTAAAATTTCTTGTTTTCCTTTTTGATCCTGCTTTGTCTTCTTTATTAAGGCTTTCTTTCAGTCATGGTTTCTTTTCATTCTTGGCCAAGGAGTCTGCTGGCACCGATGACTATTGTTAAGGTAGCAAAGAGCATAATGTAGCATACTGCTCTTTTTGCTAGTCTTGGTATTGCCAAACCTTCCCATCATTCTTTTAAAGTTTTTGTTTTTGCTTTTGTTTTTTACACTTTCTTTCTGGTTTTTCAAGTGATGATTATATGCTTCTTTTCTTGACTCTTTAAGACTGTTATACCATCTATATATTACTATTTAATTAACGAATGTGTGCAGAAATGTTTGCTAGAAAACCTTGACGTCTGATTACACACATACACACACACTCTCCCACTCCCACTCTGTGCACACTTTCTTATAAAGGACTTTGTAGTTGGTTTCTACCTTGTGTTTGGGATACAGGTATTTCTAACCTCAGACTAATGGCTGATGTGCTTTGTGATACTGGTTGTTAATATTTGGGACAGTACAATAACAATGAAGGTTGAAAGAATATTCAGTTGTTGCATTCCTTCCCTTTAAACGTCTTTGATGAATATTCTCCAAACTAGCTTTTTTAAAAAAAAAATCCTTTTAATTAAAATCTTAAAAAAAAAAGGGCTACAAAGGGTAATTTGCTGTTGGGCAGGAAACATGCTGCAGAGTCACTTCTTTCTGGTTATTACAACAGAAGAATATAGAGGATCAACATTCATTCTATATACTCTCAGGCAATGGGTTGAGAAAGAAATGGAGATTTTCCTGTTGCATCAGTCATCTGATTATTTTTCTCCCTTTCGTAGTTTTCAAGATTTTTCTAAATACAATTTTTAAAATTGACTCAAATGGAAATTGTGCTTTTCTCTGTTATGTCCTCCCCCCACATTATTGTATAAGTTTAGTAGCAGTCTGAAATGTAAGTTTCAGCAAAACTTACGGCTGCATATGTTCTTATTGGACCAGGAATTATTTACATGTCATATATTCATTAAAAATTTTCACGTTGATGCCAGAAGTAGTTACATGGCATTAATCTTATGAGATGTATGCTTACTTACAGTTTTTTTAAGAAAAAGATTTTGGAGAGAGAGACAGAGCAGGGGGAGGGGAGGGGCAGAGGGAGAGAGGAAACAGAATCCCAAAACGACTCAGGCTCATCCCAGGACCCTGAGGTCACGGCCCAAGCCAAAATAAAGAGTTAGATGCTTAAGCGACTCTGGCACTCCTTAATTTCAGTTTTTTTTTTTTTTTAAAGATTTTATTTATTTATTTGACAGACAGAAATCACAAGTAGGCAGAGAGGCAGGCAGAGAGAGGAGGAAGCAGGCTCCCCGCAAGCAGAGAGCCCGATGCGGGGCTCGATCCCAGGACCCCGGGATCATGACTCGAGCCGAAGGCAGAGGCTTTAACCCACTGAGCCACCCAGGCGCCCCTTAATTTCAGTTTTTAACCTACTTGACAGTTTCTTTTGGTTCAGCCTTTGTCAGTCTTCCATGAAATACATAGTACAGCTAAATAGAAACCATTTACTTGCATATGCAAATTACATGTGTGACTTAAGTAGGAATCTGGCAAATTTATTATGTTTCTACATTCTTGTTTCATTTGAGTTTTTTTGTTTGTATACTGGATACTCTCTGACAGCATACATTTCACATTTTTTTTTATAACCTGATAAACACTTTTGTGTTACCATTCAACTGTGTCAAATCCTTACATTTTGGCCATGCTGATTTCTGAAAATTTTTTAAAAAAGAATCCATTACAGATATGGTTAAAAGTCCATTTGTGCACCTCTCCCTAGTGCCTTTCCTCTTTTTCCCCAGAGGTGTCTACTCTTCTGGATTTAAGCTCTTCATTGCCAGACAACAAAATAAGCTAGCATTTCATCTTCTGAGGGATTTGGAAGTGCTTTGAGGAAAAAAGACTCATGGTCACATTCTCACCTGCAGATTTGTAATTTATATTGAAAGCACTGAAGGCTCTCAGACATGGAAAAAAAAACCTGTTAATTTTTAAAATTCAGCACTGTACAACTCTTTGACCACAGAACCCCTTCACCCAAGATTTCGTGCTCTGTTGTGGCTTTGAACATGCTTCCTGAAAAACACTGCCTAGAGGTATACTGTTCCATGATTGACTTTCCATTTAATTTTATAGATTTTTACTAATGTCACTTTCTAGATTTGGATGAGAGAAATACTAATACTATCACTTTCAGTTGATAATGACTGTTGGATTAAGCTTAAAATTACTTTGCAAAAAAGGGAGGTAAAATGATAATAAATTGCATATTCGTTGGCCAGGGTACAAGTTAATTATGCTGTTTCATTTTTTTAAATTCTTGAGTCTGCTAATCTATTGAATACTGAAATGTCTGGCTGTGGACCATGGCAACAAATATCCTTTGCCTTAAACTGATCTGTTACATTTTATGTTCCTGTGGCTGGAAGTAGACCGAATTTGTTGTTAATGTTTGACACATTTTCTTGAATAACAGTTCTTCAACTGTTAATGTACAAGATGGTACTTGAAATCTTTGTTTGCTTTTTTCTTCCTGTATTAGAAAATCTGGTGCTTTTTGTAAGTTATGTATAAAAGAAATTTTTCTTAAGATTTGTTCGTATTACTGGTTTGATCCAGGAAAAATAAAATGGGAAAATGGACACCATTTTTGACCTTCAAATAAAACTATATATTGGTTTTCAGACTGTTCACCGAGCCTTGGGGTCATACGCATTGTCTTAAGGCAGGACGTTTTGCCTCTGTGGGATGATAGGTCCCTTAGGATCTCATGAGAATGTGGAGGAGAGATGAGGTTCTTGAAAAATACACAGAGGGACAGTTTTTACATACAATATCGCAGAAACCGGGGAACCTCTTCCTTGAAGGAAGAGTCCAAAAACAGACCTCTTTCCCTTGCTGGCTTGTAACTCTCACTACACCTTATGGTTCTGAGATAGGAAATGATAAACAGGAAGCCTCCACTTTCTACAAAAACACATCTGGAACTGTTCACCAAATATCTAAAGACTAAAACATCAGCCCTGCTGTTAGAATTTTAGGTTTTATTAAGGAGTCTCTGCATTTTATTTCTAGGATCTCCCTTAAAACACACACACACACACACACACCCCCACACACACCCAAGCAGGTTTTGTTTTCATTAGTTAGGAAAAATTGTTTTTCATTCTGTACCTTGCTATTTTAGGCATAGTTGTGTAACATTTTTGTTTTTTAGTTTTTAAAAAAATATTTAAGAGTGAGTGAGCACCAATGGATGGAGGAGCAGAGGATGAGGGAGAAAGACTCTCTGCTGAGCAGAGAGCCTGATGCAAGGCTGCATCCCAGGACCCTGGGATCATGACCTGAGCTGAAGGCAGACCCCTTAAGTGATTGAGCGACCCAGGCGCCCAGTGTAACATTTTTTAGAAGAGATTTTTCTGTTTTTACTTGTGGAGAAAAATCTCTAAAGACCCTGCACTAGTTGTTTTGTTAGCTTAATTCAGTCTTTATTCTGAAAATTTTTATTCTAGGTATTAACTTTCTTTTTTTTTAATTTTTTTTATTTTTTAATTTTTTTTTGAAGATTTTATTTATTTATTTGACAGAGAGAAATCACAAGTAGATGGAGAGGCAGGCAGAGAGAGAGAGAGGAGGAAGCAGGCTCCCTGCTGAGCAGAGAGCCCCATGCGGGACTCGATCCCAGGACCCTGAGATCATGACCTGAGCCGAAGGCAGCAGTTTAACCCACTGAGCCACCCAGGCGCCCCTAGGTATTAACTTTCTTAAAAGTTATTGTACCTGCACTATATGATTCTACAAATATTTCCCCAGTGTTCAGTCTTCATTTTGTTTGGTGATCACATATTTTAGAGATCAAGCATCCAAAATAGGAGCCCAATGAAGGTTGCTGTTATGCACACTTATTTTGAATTAATGAGCCAGTGAAAGAGCACATAAATGAGCATGTAAAGGAATGATCAAGTGGAATAAGTAAAATCATTTTCCTCCCATTTGGTATAAATTCTAATGTACAATTAATTGGGTTTTTTTGCAGTTGATTATTCTGAAGTAGTAAGTTAAACAACCCTCAGTCAGATACAGTTCACAAACCAATGCCACCAGCCTCCGAAATGATGCTAATTCTGTTACTATTCATTTAGTTAGGACCAAAGAGAGTGTAAGCTAGCTAAGAAATATGCAGAATTCACTCCCTCCAAAGCTTAATATCTAAAAGTAACCCCATATGGTGAGATTAATTTATAATTTCTTTGGGTGGGGTTGGGGCATGGTTGCCACATTCCTTTCTTCTTTTTTTCTCCTCACATTCCTTTATTTTTAACAAGACCCCGCTCTTCAGAATCAGTCTAATTACTTCTTAGAAAGGTAAAAGAAGTAATTTTTTTGGTCAGTACCATTCAGCTTTATTTATATTTATTTATTTTTATTATTATTTTTTTATTAACATATAATGTATTATTAGCCCCAGGGGTACAGGTCTTTGAATCACCAGATTTACACACTTCACAGCACTCACCATAGCACATACCCTCCCCAATGTTCATAACCCAACCACTCTCTCCCTACCTGCCCCTCCACCCCCACAACCCTCAGTTTGTTTTGTGAGATTAAGAGTCTAAAAGAAGTAATTCTTATTTATGTATTTATTTTTAAATTTTAACCCTAAATTCTTTCCCTATGTAGTTCTGAGACTTGGAAAGGTGTACAGAATTTTGTCTACTACAACCTCCTCAGTTACATTTGATTAATAAATGAAACAAAAGGAACTACAGTTGACCCTTGCCACAACAGGGGTTTAGGAGTGCTGATCCCTTCACTGCAGTCTAAAAACCTCGTATAATTTTTGATTCCCTAAAAACTTAACTACTGATAACCTACTGTTGACCAGAAAGCCTTACTGATAATATAAATAGTTGATTAACACATATTTTGTGTATTATATGCTGTTTTTACAATAAAGTAAGCTACAGAAAAAAATGTTAGCAAGAAAGTAAGAAATAGAAAACCATTTATAGTACTGTACTGTATATCAAAAAATATTTGCATGTAAGTGACCCTGTGCTGTTCCAACCCCTGTTCAAGAGTCAGCTGTATTTTGCCACTTAATTTTGATGTTATATTTAGTGAGGTGAAGGGAAGATAGGAATAGGAAGAAAATTCGGGGCACTTCTGGGCATTGGCTTAGCCCTTTTAGGCCTCAGTTTTCTCTTAGGTAACAATTTCAGGGCTGGATACCTTTGCAGGTCTTCCCTAGTTCTAGTAGCAATTGAAGATACTTTTTTGTTGTTGTTCATTATGTAGCAGAATGAATAATACAATCATGAGAGTGTAAGTAGAAACTTCCTTTAAAATGGCTAATTTTAGTTTAAATGAATGTTGTCCAGTAGGACTTTTTCTGATGATGGAACTATTCTAGATCTGTGTTATCCAGTATACTAGCCAATAGTCACATGTGACCTTTGAGCACTTGAAATAATGCTATAGAGAGTGAATGAGGAACCTAAATTTTAACTTGGATTAAGACAAATTTAGGTAGCCACGTGGCTGATAAGTTACTGTATTCAACAGTGCAGGTGAGATTCTTAAGTATTTGTAAATATTTAAAGGGAATTCCACACATAGATTTATTATGACACTCTTGATCTTTATGTAATGATTTGCACTCGGAATCTCTTAATTTTAGAAATTGGCAGTTGCACCTCCAACTTTAAATATTTAAATCTTTCTTCCAGCATATCCTCCCTTTCTAATTGCAGTCAAGAATGGATAGGTACTATGACCTTTACCAGGGATCCTGGAGTCTTGGTAGTAGCAATGTGCCTGTATTGCTAGCTTTTTAAAGCTGTTAACCTACCAAGAGTTTATGTGTTTACCACAGTCTCCCTGTAGACGCCTGTCAGTTCCCTGCAAGGCTACACCTTATCCTGTGTTAGGCTTTGTAGTATCTGGAGAGGGTTTGATGTTGAGAATTTTATCTTTATATTGTCTTATGGGCTTGATTCTGAAATGTTTTAATTAAGGGCCACTTTACAAAATGTTGGATCTTCCACTGACAAGCAGTTTTTAGTCTTAAAATCTTGAACTATCAGCAAGATGTTGTTAGTACTAAAATATCTAGGTCACTGGACCATAAATTTACTTGAATGAATTTTGTAGTAAGTCTGTGTTAATTGCTTCAGTATTGCAAACACTAATTACATTCTTGAAATTTCCATGTTTGGGGGTCACAAAGAATTTTGAATGGTTCTTTTCTGAACTTCTGGACCTTTGAAGTGATAAAAATTAGTATAGAGACATTCTTTTGGGTTAATGGTTAAATTGATAAGCTATGTGTTTGGGTCTTCAAACAGTTATTCTGTGAGAGAATAATTCGTTTAAAATTAAGTTTTAATATATGGCACTTAGCTCACAAAACCCATTATATTCTTGAAACTTCATTTAGTGATACTGAGTCTGAGAACTGTCTGAAAAAGTGCATCCCCACTGAGGCTTTGAAGCACATCTTTCTGGGACCACAAGCACTGGTTCTGTATTGGCAAACAAAGACGCTAATTAGTATCAGTCATTCTTGAGGCTTGAAATGAGAGAAACCAAAGGCAGTTGCCATTAATTAAAGTAATAAAAGAGCGTTTAAAAACTTCATGCAGTCCAAGAGTAAATGCCTTCTTATTCTCATAGCATTTCTTCTCCCTAAAAAACTATTAACAGCTTAACTTTTATTTTTTACAAATTGGACTAAATTACATCTTGCTTTTCTGTTTGTACTTTTAATTTTATTTATTTTTTCAAAGATTTTATTTATTCATCAGATGGAAATCACAAGTAGGCAGAGAGGCAGGCAGAGAGGGGGGGGAAGCAGGCTCGCCACTGAGCAGAGAGCCTGATGCAGGGGTCAATCCCAGGACCCTGAGATCATGACCAGAGGCTTTAACCCATTGAGCTACCCAGGCGACCCTGTTTGTACTTATTGAGGTATAAGTTACATGTGGTAACATTCAGCCTTTTCTTAGTTATACAGTTCAATGAACTTTGACAAATACATATACTGTAATAAAGGTATGTAACATTTCAGTCCCTTCAAAAAGTTGTCTCTGCTTCATTTTTGTAACCACCACCATAATCAGGATATAGAGCATTTCCATCATCCCCCAAAAGTTCCCTCTTCCTGCCTCAGTTTTAACAGCTTTATAGTACTTTATAGTACTCAGTTATATGGATTTACCTTAATATTCTTAAATAACCCCTCATTGATTTTTAGGTGTTTCCAGTCTTCGAATTCAAGCAAGGTGAAACAAACGATCTTTGAAAAATTTTGGTGTGATTTTACAGCTACAGACATAGGGTAAATTCCTAGCAGAATTAAGACCTGTAACATTTTGATAGATACGGCCAGATGGCCTCCCTCCAAAATTGTACCAATTTACTTTCCAACCAGCTGTGGATGACATTGTCTGTTCCTCTCTTATTATCACT
The DNA here is from genome assembly GCF_009829155.1 of Mustela erminea. Lineage (NCBI taxonomy): Eukaryota > Metazoa > Chordata > Mammalia > Carnivora > Mustelidae > Mustela > Mustela erminea. The sequence continues at coordinate 111,037,681 of NC_045621.1, read as the reverse complement.
GTGTCACCAAATTTAATTTTTGCTAGTTTGATAGAGAAAATATAACCTAGCAAAGTTCCTTTTTTCCCTCAATTTATTTCTCAATTTAATTTCTTATTTTTTTTCTCATTTTAAAAACATCAGAATTTATACACACACATAAATCTAACCTGTGTTATTTGTGATGATAAATACAATGTAACATTAGAGAAAATGTGAAAACTTCACCTCTGTTTCTGGTATTTCAATATAGTTTTCATTTGCTACTTATTTGCATCTACATTTTTGAACCTATACATTTTTATAATCAGCCCCATGGCATATGCACGGTTTATGCATGTATTAGTTTGTTTGCTGTTTTATTATTTATTTATTTTTAAGATTTTATTTAAAAAATTCATTTATTTTTAAAGATTTATTTACTTATTTTAGAGGGAGCGTATACATGAGCAGTGGGGGGGAGGGTAGAGGGAGAGAGAATCCTGAAGCAGACTCCCCGCTGACTGTTAAGCCCTGAGCCCAGATATAGGGCTGGATCCCAGGACCCTGAGATCATGACTTCAGCTGAAATCAAGAGTTGGACACTTAACTGACTGAGTCACCCAGGCGCCCCTGAGATTTTATTTTTGAGTAATCTCTAGACCCAGCGTGGGGCTTCAACTCAGAACCCTGGGATCAAGAGTCGCAAGTCCCACGGACTGAGCCAGCGGGGCACCTCTTGTTTGCTGTTTTTTTTTTTTTGTTGTTGTTGTTGTTGTTTTTAAAGATTTTATTTATTTATTTGACAAGGAGAGAGAGATCACAAGTAGACAGAGAGGCAGGCAGAGAGAGGTGGGGAGGCAGGTTCCCTGCTGAGCAAAGAGCCCGATGTGGGGCTCGATCCCACGCCCCTGAGATCATGACCTGAGCCGAAGGCAGAGGCTTAACCCACCGAGCCACCCAGGTGATCCTTGTTTGCTGTTTTAAAATGCACTTTAGGGGCACCTGGGTGGCTCAGTGGGTTAAAGCTTCTGCCTTCGGCTCAGGTCGTGATCCCAGGGTCCTGGGATCGAGCCCCGCATTGGGTTCTCTGCTCAGTAGGGAGCCTGCTTCCTCCTCTCTCTCTGCATGCCTCTCTGCCTACTTGTGATCTCTGTCTGCCAAATAAATAAAATCTTAAAAAAAAAAGGCACTTTATTTCATGAGCATTTTCTTTTGTTCTAGAATCCTCATTTTAATAGTTTTTTGTTCTTTTTTTGGTCCATGACACAGTTCATTTAATTTATCCCACCTCTGAAATTTGTTTTCATTATTTTGAGCAAAGTTTCAACTGCCATCTTTTAAATATAAAAGTTAAAAAAAAATCCTTTAAGTTACTTTCTTAGGATAAATTTCTATTGGTCTCATTGTTCTGGATCTAAATGTGACATGAGAGGGTACAGTTTTATTGTTTGAAATAGTTTTTCTCACTTCATTGGGAATTCAGTAACTTTTTTTTACTAAAGAAGAAAGCAGTTGCAAATCAGTTGCAAAGTTGTGCATCTGTGCCAGGTTAAGCTATTTATTTTTCCTCCTTTTCATTTGAAAAAATATAAAAGTGATATGTGCTTCTTGTAATGATTTCATATCCACTTTACAGAGCAAACAGTCCTTTGCTATTTAGTAAATTAAATTTTTTTCATTGATTTTTTTTCCCCCCAATGGATTATTCCTGTGTTTCAGTATTTAAAAATTAACAAACAGCATACAGTGAAGTCTCCTTACCCAGTTCCCTCTCTTGGGGGCAATTAATGTGATGATTCTTCTGTTTTCTTTCTGTTTTTCACATTTTATGCATATTTGAGCAAATGCATGTGTGTGCTTTGTGTATGTGTATGTCTCTTTTTAAGCCATAAATGTTAGCATGATGCACATTTTTTGTACATACTTTCTTAAATAAGTCTTTTATTTGTATTTAATTTTTAAAAAGTAGATGACCCATGCATGTGGTTCAAAAATAAAGTAATGTCAAGACTTGAATAGCTGCCCTCCCATCTGTTCCCTGTCTGCTATCTCTCAATGAGTCTTTGTGCATATAGAAGCAAATAGGAAGAGACTTATTTTCTTTTCCTCCTGTAACTCTTAGACTAACCTTTCCACATCTAAGGAGGCAGAATAGAATAGGCATTAAGAGCTATGGATTGGGGGCCAGCTCCCTGCATTCAAGGTGTCTGCTCTGCCACATACCAGCTGTGTGATCCTGGGCAGATTGCCTAACCTGTCTGTACTTTGTAATTTTCATTTGTAAAGTACTAGTCAGTATACATACTTTGCTTTGAATAGTACCATACATGTAAGAAGTATGTGTGCTCACTAGTAGTAGCAGTATTTTTATTATTAAGGACAGTAACCAATAAAATAATATCCTAGAATCTGTACCAATCAGTTGGATTTATATTTAGTGATATGTATGGATTTAGGTAAATTCATTTAGCAGAATAGGATAGATGAGATTCCTCACTTGCTTAGGTTCTACTTGAATACTTTTTATTTTATTTAAAAACTTTTAGGGCGCCTGGGTGGCTCAGTGGGTTAAGCCGCTGCCTTCGGCTCAGGTCATGATCTCAGGGTCCTGGGATCGAGTCCTGCATCGGGCTCCCTGCTCAGCAGAGAGCCTGCTTCCCTCTCTCTCTCTCTGCCTGCCTCTCTGCCTACTTGTGATCTCTCTCTGTCAAATAAATAAATAAAATCTTTAAAAAAAAAAAAAAACTTTTAGAAAAGATTTTATTTATTTGACAGAGAGAGACACAACACAGCAAGAGAGGGAACACAAGCAGGGGGAGTGGGAGAGGGAAAAGCAGGCTTCCTGTTGTGCAGGGAGCCCAGTGCAGGGCTTGATCCCAGGATCCCGAGATCATGACCTGAGCCAAAGGCAGTGCTTAACAACTGAGCCACCCAGGCGCCCTTATTTAAAAAAAAAAAAAAAAAAAAAAATTAAAGGTTTATTTATTAGAGAGACAGAGGGTTGGGGGAGGGGCGGAGGAAGAGTGAGAAAGAAACTTAAGAAGTCTCCCCGTGAGCATGGGGCCTGACACTGGGCTCAGTCTCATAACTCTGAGATCATGACCTGAGCTGAAACCAAGTGTTGGACACCTAACCGACTGTACCACCCAAGCACCCCCCAGATACATTTTAGAAAATGTCAGAAAACAATTCAAAGCAGCTCAGATGTATTTTTGTTGTTCCTTTTTTTTTTAGCGGGGTTTTTTAAATCTTTTTTTTTTGCATACAGTTCTTTAAACTAAACATACTTTTATAACAAAAGCATCTCAGAAAAGGTGAGGGTAGAGGTGGCTGCTAAGAGTATGAATTTTTTCTCCATAATGCATCACATTTTAAAAGTGTTTTCTCATGTATTTTCCAAATTTGTTTAAAATACACACATATCTCTACATAATACTTAATTTTGAGTGATAGTGACCCATAAAGCTTTTTTAAAATTCCCTGGCCATATCTTTTTAGGGTCAAATTGTTAATGGCATTAAAAGTTCTTAGGATGGGGGCGCCTGGATGGCTCAGTGGGTTAAGCCTCTGCCTTCAGCCCAGGTCATGACAGGGTCCTGGGATCGAGCCCCACGTCGGGCTCTCTCCTTGGCGGGGAGCCTGCTTCTCCCCCTCTCTCTGCCTGCCTCTCCGCCTACTTGTGATCTCTCTGTCTCTAAATGTATCTTTTTATCTAAAGATAAAAAAATCTTTTTAAAAAATTGTTCATTTATTTATTTATTTGACAGAGAGAGAGGGAGAAATCACAAGTAGGCCGAGAGGCAGGCAGAGAGAGGAAGGGAAGCAGGCTCCCTGCTGAGCAGAGAGCCCGATGCGGGACTCTATCCCAGGACCCTGGGATCATGACCCGAGCCGAAGGCAGAGGCTTAACCCACTGAGCCACCCAGTAGCCCCTAAAGAAAAAAAATCTTTAACAAAAAATAAAAAAGTTCTTAGGATGCCTGGTTGGCTATGTCAGGAGAGGATATGATTCTTGATCTTGGCCTAGTGAGTTCAAGCCCCACAATGGGTGTTGAGATTACTTAAATAAATTAAAAACAATAGCAACAACCCTGAAAAAAAAGTTCTTAAGCCAAGCAAGGACTGAAAGACTGAATTGTATTTCTATTTAATCTTTCCATCCTCAGTTCTTTTTCTTGATAAAATCAAAGCAACACAACACCTCTTTCCCTTTTCGCATCTTCAGATCCCAGTTATAAAATATATGTTCACTGTAGAAGATATAAAAACAAACAAAAAACCCCAAAAGAAAACATAAAAACAGAACAGGGAAATAAGAATAACCATATTACCTCTACTCAGCTTAGTATTATTTCTGTTTAACAGTTTGGTGTCTAGACTTCCATTTTTCTCTACATAGGTGTGCATGCACACTCATGGTACTGATCTCCCTTTTACAGTGGTGGCATTAGGAATGCTGCACACACTGGGGTTTTTCTTTTTTCAATCGTATCATGAATATTTTAATTAACAAATTAGTATAGTATCATTTATAACAGGTGCATCATATTCCATTGAGCACATATGCCATACTGAAATATATTTTGTAATATGTTTCCTATTCAAGGCATTTAAAAATAAACTGTCATTAAACATTTGTGTAGGCAAATCTTTTTCGACATTTGTTATTTCCTCAGGATAAATTCTGAGGTATGAGGTTCTCAGGTTGTAGGATAGGCATGTTTCTCATGCTTTGGCACACATGGTCAAACTGTTGTCCAGGCAGTTGGTATCTCCCTACATACTTGCCAGCATGGGGTCTTTTCTTAAGTCCATGCCTATTTGAGAAACAAATTACTCCCCTTCTGAATTGGTGCAAATTCACTTCCCATTGCCTCTAAAATCATCTCTTCACTCTTCCTTCTTCCCTCTCTTGCTATTCTTCCATATCCTTCCTCCTTCCCACCTCAGATTTCATAGAAGCTGGATTTGGTCCTGGTTGGAGAGGGACCAGTTTCAAATACTCTTCACCTCACTTTTTACCTGCATTGTAGGGCATTTGCTATATAAAATCTTTCTGAGGCTTTTTCTGGACAGCCCTGATTTTTCAAAAATTAGTTACTAATTTCTTTCAATTGTAGAAGTTCTGATTTTCACTTTTGTGATTTTTAGTATCAGTTAATGTGTTCCATTTGTTAAGTGACCCTATGCGTTAGCACAGTGATTGAGAGAACTATTTCTGGAATCCTGTAGATCAGGTTCAGATTCCAGCTCCTGTTCTTGTTGACTAGCTTTAGAAACTAGGATGTCTTACTTAATCCCTGCAGTCCTTCTGTTTCTTTTCTTCACTTGTAAAACAGATAAAATGATAATACCTTCCTCAGGATTTTGTGAGGATTTATAAAGGTGATGATTTTAAATATTCCATCATGCCCTAACATATTAGTAAGCACTAGTGTAAATGAAGCAGGAATTGTTTTTCTCCTTTTTCATTTTAGTAAATGGAATTCCATCAGAAAGATAGAATATTTTTCCTACTGCCACATCTAGAAAGCGCTGGCATGTGAACCTGAATTTAGGACTTTTTTTTTTTTTTTTAAAGATTTTATTTATTTATTTGACAGAGAGAGATCACAAGTAGGCAGAGAGGCAGGCAGAGAGAGAGAGAGGAGGAAGCAGGCTCCCTGCTGAGCAGAGATCCCAATGTGGGACTCGATCCCAGGACCCTGAGATCATGACCTGAGCCGAAGGCAGCGGCTTAACCCACTGAGCCACCCAGGCGCCCTGAATTTAGGACTTTTGATCTATAAGGACTACTTCAAAGTGGGAAAACTATAGAGTGAATGACAAGAATTGTGCCTAGTAATTAGGATCATCCAGAAAAACATGATAAGCTTTAAATATGGGGCTTGAGTGACACTGCTTCTAAAAAGCTTTGGCCAGCCAGAAGTAGGCAAGAAGATGAGCTTAGTTGCCTGAGAAGAGGAACTGTTCCTGTGCATCTTGACCTCAAAAGAGGTTGCTCTATTCAAAAGTCTTCCCTTTCCTTCTTTTGAAAAAAAGGTTAAGGTGATGGAGTACTAGGATCAAAACGTTTAATAAGTTTGTCTGCTTTGGTTTAAATTAGAATGGAGTGCTGCTTTAAATATATGACTGATTAGGTTTTATTTCTACTTGTTTCCAACAGGGCATGGTGCAGATGTGAAATGTGTAGACTGGCATCCAACAAAAGGGTTAGTTGTTTCAGGAAGTAAAGATAGTCAACAGCCAATCAAGTTCTGGGATCCCAAGACTGGGCAGAGTCTTGCAACGCTGTAAGTGATAGGAACCACACCTTGGTCCCTAAACAAAGGGGAACAAGACTGTATTTTTTAACTTTGAGCCTTCTCTCGTCCTGTGTATTCATGAAAAACTAGGGTACACAACAGATGAACTTGTACCTAGGGTCTAATTATTAATTAAATATGATTTTTGTTCTTCCATGTGTATCTAAATTTAATTTGGGTGTCCCTGGGAGTGGGGCAAGGATGAAGATGAAGAAAAGGTGGTTCTCACTATCCTAGGTTGTGGTGTCCTTGTGATACATTTTGGCACTCTATGTAGCTAAGGTGGCACCCACTTACTTACTAGATACAGCCCAGTCTTCTTCATCTTACCACATCTATTTGTAGAGGAAATTTCCCCCCAGTTTTGAATCAGTTCTCATTTTCTGTTTGAGGTGCTTACTTACGATGCAGCCTCATAATAAAGTTTTGTCTTTTTAAAATTACTTATTATTATTATATTTTATATTACAATATATATTTTATATTATTATATTTTACATGATTATTTTTTATTATTATCTGTCACTGTTCATAGTTAAATAAACATATTATTAACATGTGTTTTGACCACACCCCTGCATCCTGGTCCTTCGGACTGGAACGTGAGCCAAATCCAGAGCTGGTTGGAGCAAGGCTGCCTTGTTACATAACTCCAGTGGCCACAACCAAATAGGACACATTATGACTCCTTGGAGATGTGCATTTTGTAGGCCTTGATTTGTAGTGTTTTTAGTTCAAATTAACCCTCAAACTATCCTGTGCTCTTTTTTAAATGTTTGTCTTAATGAGAGGAGTGTCACTGAATTTTGAAAATTTAATGAGCTTTATTGAATATTAATTTATGTGTTCAAGTGCTTCCCCTGCTTTACAGATAAGCTTTTCTATACAGTTGAAGCTCTGCTGCTGTTTTCATTGGTTAATGAAAACTGTACTTAGATAATGGACATTAAGAAGCAATAAAGCTTGTAACATAACAAGATCATGTTAAAAGTACACTTGAAAGAAATAGGTCAGCCACAAAAATAATGTCCAAACCTCTTGCCAAGAGGCCCAACCTCTTGTGTCTTGACCCATGTGCTTTTTAACAAAAATGGCTGTTGTGTCGATTTATCCTTGTTTTGAATTCTGACAGATTATTTTCTTGGTACTTTGTTTCTAGTCATGCCCATAAAAACACAGTAATGGAAGTGAAATTAAATCTCAATGGCAATTGGCTACTCACTGCATCACGTGACCACCTCTGTAAACTTTTTGATATCCGAAACCTGAAAGAAGAGCTTCAAGTCTTCCGAGGTCATAAGAAAGAAGCCACAGGTCAGTGGTTGTGGCATGCTTCTCATTCTATTACCTGTAGTCTGTTGAGATCCTAACAGTTTTGCCTTTGCCCACGTTTTTGTTTCACAGCTGTGGCCTGGCATCCTGTTCATGAAGGACTTTTTGCCAGTGGAGGGTCCGATGGCTCTTTATTATTCTGGCATGTGGGGTATGTGATAACTTATCATGTAAAGAAATTGTATATTTTATGAAGAGAGCACCTAAAAGTGTAAAACATAATGTCTTTTTCCTGAGTGTTCATATGTCCTATATCAGAGACTTCCTGCAGTTTTCAATTCTGTAAACTCAGCTTGGAATAGAAAAATTAGCACCTTTATTTTCAGATCTAGAAGTCATTAAGGGAGATTAAAGCAGATTTCTTTGTTTCTTATTGGTGAATTCATTCTCCAACCACTTTTCCCTCTGAAATACTCCTCAGTAAAAGAATACAAAGGAACTGACCAGATTCAAAGTAACAGGCTTTGGTAGATTTACCAAAGCAAAAGAAAATGTCCAGCATTTGTTAGAGCAAAAGAAAATGTCCCTTTTTTTTCTTCCTTTTTCGTAACTTTTGTGAAAAGACTTCTTTCTGTGATGCTATTACAGGGTAGAGAAGGAAGTGGGTGGGATGGAGATGGCCCACGAAGGAATGATCTGGAGTCTGGCTTGGCATCCTCTTGGACATATTCTCTGCTCAGGTTCAAATGACCATACTAGGTAAGCTTTCTATAAGAAATAACAAGGACTTACTCTCTTCATGGAGCAGCAGAAAATGAAGATTTAGATTTATTGATAGATTAATATATTTGTAGTCCAACTTCCTAGGAACATGTAGTGGTTTATTGTTAAGTATGTAATAATAAGAAATAATGTATTGAGAATGACTTTGTTACATGGATTTTGGTTTGCCTTCTTACTAAAAAAATATTTTGACATCTTAAATTTTTAGAAGAAAGTCACTATAAAACTTTGTTATGTTTACTGGTGGGTTGTTTGGTACTCTTAAGTGCCCAGAAATATACTGAAACCGTCCTCCTCCCCTTACCCCTCCAATCACTTTTATTTTGACAGCAAATTCTGGACCCGAAACCGACCAGGTGATAAAATGCGAGATCGATATAATCTCAACCTATTGCCTGGAATGTCTGAAGATGGAGTAGAATATGGTAAGATTCACATATTTATCCTTCTTTGAAATGTGATATACTCTTATTAAAGTGTTATGGAAAAGATTATATAAAACTAAATTTAGTTTCATAGTTTACTGATTGATAAGGTTTTATTTTTATAAAGTGTTCATTTATTGGGCCACTATGTTTATAAAATCTCTGTTGATAATAGATGTATTCCTATTTATAGATGACCTTGAACCTAATAGCCTGGCAGTAATTCCAGGAATGGGAATACCAGAACAACTAAAATTAGCTATGGAACAAGAGCAGATGGGTAAGAGACATTGTACCTATGTGTTTTATTTTTATAAAATTTTGGGAGGCGCCTGGGTGGCTCAGTAGGTTAAAGCCTCTGCCTTCGGCTCAGGTCATGATCCCAGGATCCTGGGATTGAGCCTCACATCTGGCTCTCTGCTCTGCAGGGAGCCTGCTTCCTCCTCTCCTCTCTCTCTCTCTGCCTCTTTGCCTACTTGTGATCTTTGTCTGTCAAATACATAAATAAAATGTTAAAAAAAAAATTTTTTTTTGTAGACCTGTTTCTTACCTTCATGATACTAGATTATTTTAAAAATGCCAAAATAGTTTATGTTGAGACATGTTGATAAAAGTGATATAAACTACATATTTAAAGTCTGTTCTTTCAAAAATGTGGTTTTCTCTTTTTTTTTCTTTTTTCTTTTCAGTGTTCCAGAATTCATTGTTTATGCACCACACCCAGTGCTCCATGCAATACGTGCCCTCCGTAATACCTACCCCCAGGCTCACCCAACCCCCCACCTCCTCCCCCCAAAACCCTGTTTGTTTCTCAGAGTCCACAGTCTCTCATGGTTCATCTCCCCTCCAATTTCTCCCAACTCACTTCTCTCCATCTCCCCATGTCCTCCGTGTTATTTCTTATGCTCCACAAATAAGTGAGACCATATGATAATTGACTCTCTCTGCTTGACTTATTTCACTCAGCATAATCTCTTCCAGTCCCGTTCATGTTGGTACAAAAGTTGGGGATTCATCCTTTCTGATGGAGGCATAATACTCCATAGTGTATATGGACCACATCATTTTTATCCATTTGTCCATTGAGGATCATCTTGGTTCTTTCCACAGTTTGGCAACCGTGGCCATTGCTGCTATGAACATCGGGGTACAGATGGCCCTTCTTTTCACTACATCTGTATCTTTGGGGTAAATACCCAGTAGTGCAATTGCAGGTCATAGGGAAGCTCTATTTTTAATTTCTTAAGGAATCTCCACACTGTTTCCAAAGTGGCTGCACCCACTTGCATTCCCACCAAAAGTGTAAGAGGATTCCCCTTTCTCCACATTCTCTCCAACACTTGTTGTTTACTGTCTTGTTAATTTTGGCCATTCTAACTGGTGTAAGGTGGTATCTCAATGTGGTTTTGATTTGAATTTTCCTAATGGCTAATAATGAACATTTTTTCATGTGTTTGTTAGCCATTTGTATGTCTTCTTTGGAGAGGTGTCTATTCATGTCTTCTGCCCATTTTTTGATGTGTGATTATCTGTTTTGTGTGTGTTCAAATTGAGTTCTTTATAGATCTTGTATATCAGCCCTTTGTCTGTACTGTTATTTATAAATATCTTCTGCCATTCTGTGGGTTACCTCTTTGTTTTGTTGACTGTTTCCTTTGCTGTGCAGAAGCTTTTGATCTTGATGAAGTCCCAAAAGTTAATTTTCACTTTTGTTTCCTTTGCCTTTGGAGACACATCTTGAAAGAAGTTGCTGCAACCGATGTCAAAGAGGTTACTGCCTATGTTCTCTTCTAGGATTCAGATAGATTCCTGCCTTATCTTGAGGTTTTTTTAAAATCCATTTTGAGTTTATCTTTGTGTATGGTGTGAGAGAATGGTCGAGTTTCATTCTTCTACACATAGCTGTCCAATTATCCCAGCACCATTTATTGAAGAGACTGTCTTTTTTCCACTGTATATTTTTTCCTGCTTTGTCGAAGATTATTTGACCATAGAGTTGAGGGTCCATATCTAGGCTCTTCACTCTGTTCCACTGGTCTGTGTGTCTGTTTTTGTGCCAGCACCATGCTATCTTAGTGATCACAGCTTTGTAGTAAAGCTTGAAATCAGGCAGTGTGATGCTCCCAGTTTTGTTTTTCTTTTTCAACATTTCCTTAGCAATTCAGGGTCTCTTCTGATCCCATACAAATTTTAGGATTGTTTGCTCCAGCTCTTTGAAAAATGCTGGTGGACTTTTGATAGGAATGAAAGTACAGATTGCTCTAGGCAGTATAGACAGTTTATCAATGTTTATTCTTCTTATCCATGAGCGTGGAATGCTTTTCCATCTTTTTGTGTCTTCTTCAATTTCTTTCATGAATGTTCTGTAGTTCCTTTACCTCTTTGGTTAGGTTTATTCCCAGGTTATCTTATGGTTCTTGGTTCTATAGTAAATGGAATAGATTCTTTAATTTCCCTTTCTGTATTTTCATTGTTAGTGTATAAGAAAGCAATTGATTTTGTATCCTGCCACATTACTGAATTGCTGTATTACTACTAGTTTGGGGGTGGAGTCTTTGAGGTTTTCCATATAAAGTATCATGTCATCTGCAAAGAGAGAGCATTGACTTCTTCATTGCCAATTTGAATACTTTTTATTTCTTTTTGTTGTCTGATTGCTGTTGCTAGGACTTCTACTACTGTGTTGAATGAGAGTGTGGAGAGTGGGCATCTTTGTCGTGTTCCCGATCTCAAAGGGAAGGCTGTCAGCTTTTCCCCGTTCAAAAATGTGTTTATTGATGACGTGGCCATTTGCTCTCATTTCCTTGGCTAACTGCTTTTTTTTTGTGGTTATAGGGAAAGATGAATCAAATGAAATTGAAATGACGATTCCAGGTTTGGACTGGGGAATGGAGGAGGTGATGCAAAAGGATCAGAAAAAAGTTCCTCAGAAGAAAGTTCCTTATGCAAAACCTATTCCTGCTCAGTTCCAGCAGGTGAGTAACTAGTAGCAGTCCCAACTTGTCCACGCACTGTGGGGTTCTGCTTCTTGAGTGCCTCTTGCATTGTCTCATCTATGGAAAGTATTTCTATACCACAGACTTCTTTGGAGTATTCTTCAACAGGATTCCCATCTGCTGCTCTGCAGTTAGTGCTGAGTTGGTCATGATTCATGTAGCTCTTCTTTTTTTCTCACCTACTTCTTATTGTCCAAGCTATCAGAGGAAGGAGAAGAAGCATGGAGCAGAGAGAGTATGTTGACTCTCTTCTTCATTTGTCTGTCTTTTGCTTTATTTGTCCCCTCAACACAAAGTACACGTGCCCTTTTGAAGAGGTGGGCAGGCTTTTCATTCTCAATAACATGTAAGATCTTACAGTGTTTTTCAGGTTAGTAGTTTCTACCCGATACTGTGCTTTCCTGACTCATTCTCGTTATAGGAAGGAGCATTATAAATAAAGACTATACAAGTTTGGCTGGCTTGTATTTGGCAAGTTGGAATGAGCTAGTGACATTACAGAATGTTTTTCTCATTCTCTCACTGTAATATACATACTTAGGGTGTATTTTAATATTCTCTTCTTTCCCAAGGCTTGGATGCAAAATAAAGTTCCAATTCCTGCCCCAAATGAGGTACTGAATGACAGAAAAGAGGACATTAAATTGGAAGAGAAGAAGAAAACACAAGCAGAAATTGAGCAAGAAATGGCCACATTACAGTATACTAACCCACAGCTTCTGGAGGTGTGTGATACTCTTTAGGGTTCAAGATGATCCAAGAAAATAGTGATAATATTTTTTATTGATACGCTCTTACAGAGAAGGCAAGGGCTTCTCAGATGGGTCTTATGAACACCACCATTTCTTTATGTTTTTCGAATTTTCTATAATTGACATACAATTTCATAATAGTTTCAGGTGTGAAAGGATTCTGTTTCTAACACTTTTAAAACAAAATCAGTCAAGCAGTGAGTAGAACTAAGTTAAATATACATTTAAAAAAAAAGATTTATTTATTTGAGAGAGAGAGAATCAGTGTGAGCAAGCAGGGGGAGGGGCAGTGGGAGAGGTTAGAGAGAGAATCTGGAGCAGACTTGATACTGAGCACAGAGCCTGATGCAGGACTTGATCCCACAATCCTGAGATCATGATCTGAGCCAAAATCAAGAGTCAGACACTTAACCTACTGAGCCACCCAGTCTCTCCTTCATATACATTTTTTTTTTTAAGATTTTATTTATTTATTTGACAGACAGAGATCACAAGTAGGCAGAGAGGCAGGCAGAGAGAGAGAGAGAGAGAGAGGAGGAAGTAGACTCCCTACAGAGCAGAGAGCCCTATGTGGGGCTCGATCCCAGGACCTTGGGATCATGACCTGAGCGGAAGGCAGAGGCTTTAACCCAATGAGCCACCCAGGTGTCCCCTTCATATACATTTTTTAATAGGAAAGATAAAACCAACATAGTTTTAACTTGATTCATGTATTTATTGACAGATAAAATAATTTTTCTGTCAACTCTAGAGCAGGTGGTGTGCTCTTATTTCTTTTCACCTTTGACAGTTAACCAAAAATGAGAAAACATTAGTAAATTTTTGAATGTAATAAGATGATTATAAATAATCCTGACTTCTGTTTTCCCAGTATTTAAAAAGAAGAAGTCTAGAGAGCCGGGGTGGCTTAGTTGGTTAAGTGACTTCCTTCCAGTCAGTTCATGATCCTGGGGTCCTGGGATCAAGTCCCATATCAGGCTTCCCCTGCCCAGTGGGGAGCGTGCTTCTCCCTCCACCTCTGCTTGCCACTTCCCCTGCTTGTGTTCTCTCTCTCTGCCAAATAAATAAATAAAATATTTTTTAAAAATATAAGAAGGTATCTAGAGTGAGTCTGGAAGTTTGTGTGCTCTCAGAATATCTGAATGTTATATGAATTCTTGTTACTGTGGAGTGTTGAAAGGTTGATGTCTTATGTTTGTCTTGAGGCTCCCCCAGTGGAATAAATGATAGCAGTATGTCATCTTCAGGGGTCTGGTATATTTACCAATATTTTTTTTTTCCTTTCTTTCCAGCAACTTAAAATTGAAAGACTTGCGCAGAAACAGGCTGAGCAAATTCAGCCTCCTCCTTCATCTGGCACCCCTCTCCTCGGACCCCAGCCCTTTCCAGGACAAGGTCCAATGTCTCAGATTCCTCAAGGTTTTCAGCAGCCCCATCCATCTCAGCAGATGCCAATGAACATGGCTCAAATGGGGCCTCCAGGTCCACAGGGACAGTTTAGACCCCCTGGACCCCAGGGACAAATGGGGCCACAAGGTCCTCCGCTGCATCAGGGAGGTGGGGGGCCACAAGGATTCATGGGACCACAAGGGCCCCAGGGCCCGCCCCAGGGGTTGCCAAGGCCTCAGGACATGCACGGGCCCCAAGGAATGCAGAGGCATCCTGGACCTCATGGCCCTTTGGGACCTCAAGGACCACCTGGACCACAGGGTAATTCTGGTCCTCAAGGTCATATGGGTCCTCAGGGTCCACCTGGCCCACAAGGTCACATAGGCCCTCAAGGCCCACCTGGTCCCCAGGGTCACTTGGGTCCTCAGGGGCCTCCTGGTACTCAAGGTATGCAGGGACCACCTGGTCCCAGAGGAATGCAAGGACCTCCTCATCCTCATGGGATACAAGGTGGGCCAGGGTCTCAAGGGATCCAGGGTCCTGTGTCTCAGGGACCTCTGATGGGATTGAATCCAAGAGGAATGCAGGGTCCTCCAGGCCCCCGAGAAAATCAGGGTCCTGCTCCCCAAGGGATGATGATGGGCCATCCGCCTCAAGAGATGCGAGGACCTCACCCTCCAAGTGGACTGCTGGGACATGGCCCTCAGGAGATGCGAGGCCCTCAGGAGATGCGAGGCATGCAGGGGCCTCCAGCCCAAGGGTCCATGCTGGGCCCCCCCCAGGAATTGCGAGGGCCTCCAGGCTCACAGGGTCAGCAGGGGCCGCCCCAGGGCTCTTTGGGGCCTCCACCCCAGGGTGGCATGCAAGGGCCCCCTGGACCTCAGGGACAGCAGAACCCGGCAAGAGGGCCACATCCATCTCAAGGGCCAATACCATTCCAGCAACAGAAAACAGCTCTGCTAGGTGATGGACCCCGGGCCCCCTTCAATCAGGTATTATTTATTTCTAACTTACAGGCATTGCACATTGGGAAAATAAGCTCTGCACGGAGGTGGCACTTCCAGATGCTGTGGAAGGCAGTCACAGCTTGTATCACTGTCTCTCAAGTAGTCACAGTGGCTTGAGAACAGCATCATGGCTGAAGAAGGAAATGAGAGTAAACAAGACCATTGAATATATTGTAATATGAATCTTTTCAATAGAAATCATTCCAGAAAAGATCAACTTTCAGTTGAATACCATTCATAATTGTCCCCAGGCTCTAAAAGAGCTGTGGCCCTGAGGAGGAAGCAGGGGTGGCCCTAGGCCTGTTAGATCCCCGTTTCCTGGGCTCTTTAGTTTGTAGCCTGGGGTTTCATGGGCTAATCCACCTGCCGGCTCTACTCTTTAAGATAGGATGGAGTATTTAACTCACAAGTGTATGGTAAACTCTGATCTCACTATTTTCATTTCAGTGAATGCTTTTAGAGATCTCTGAATCCAGAATTGTGCATTCTCAGATGGTGACCCCCTGGACAAAATGCTGTTCAAGTTGTTTTCCACTCACATGTAAATTTATTCACTGGAAGGAGTAATTCTGTAGAAATTGTCTTGGCCCTTTTCTGAGGATTCTGTTTTTGTTAGCTGAGTTTTATTACCCATTTGCTGGGCTTGTGCTTGAGAAGTAGTGTGAGGAGGGTTCAGGTTTTGTGTGGGAATTACAGAAAGACTGCATTAGCACGAATGGATTTACCACTCTTTGCTCTGTGGTTTTGATATTTTTCTGAGGTTGATAGTCTGGAAGCATTATTTGGGTATGAAGCACTGGGTTTGGAGAGGATATGCTGCATGTGATAAACAACAGTCTGTTTTTGCTTTTTCTAACACCTCTGAGAATCTGTCCTGTGAAGATGACATTGGGTTTACCAAATTAAAATAACCAGCAGAATAAGCAGGTTAGGCATTACTCTTCCCTAGATCTTCCAGGACTTACAAGTGTCACAGCAGTGAAGAGTAGTTGAGTTTATTTCCAAAATCTGTTGGACATTTTTTAGAATTTATGATGAGAGGAATAAATCTAGGTTTATTGTCCTGAACTGCCCTAAAATGTGCAGTGTTGTATGTTTTATTAATACACAACATTTGTATATGTGTACAGTATCAGTTCCCTAACCTTACAGTAATGAATAGCTTTCTTTGGGAGGACAAAAACAGCGATGAACTTTAGTTACGTTATGACTGAAATTAAAAACATGTCAGATTCAAGAGGATAGGCCTGAGTTTCTGGGACAATTCAGTTAGAGTTTTTATTATATTAAGTAGTAAAAGATATTATACATGAAAAACACAATGGCTGTAAAGATTTAGTTGACCTATAGAATGAGTATAAAGGTTGATGCATTATAGGACATTTCAGATCTCAAGCTTTGACTGATTAAATCTTTACTCCTATTTTTTATGTGCTGAAATCTGACTTCTTCACTTTGATAAGGCTAATTATTTAAGCCAGTTGTTTCAGTTGCTTTAATTTAGAGGAATTGCTTTCTGGTGTTAAAGTAATAGCATGAAAGATGTTGATAAGAGCAGTCCTTGGGCGAAGAGGACAGTAACCAAAGGAAGACAGAAATTACAGGTATTGAATTAATGATAGTCATTTGTAGCTACAATGCTGGGTGTCCTAACAAGGCTGCTCTTTCATGTAGCTAGTTTGGAATGTGCAAGCCATTTTGCTATGGATGGTTTTGAAACTCTGCTATTTTTATAATAGGCCCAGTTACCAAGTGCATTTTTTTAAGTAAAGAAATGTATTTTTTTAATTTTATTTAAAGATTTTATTTATTTGACAGAGATCACAAGTAGGCAGAGAGGCAGGCAGAGACAGAGAGAGGGGGAAGCAGGCTCCCCGCTGAGCAGAAAGCCTGATTCGGGGCCAGGACTCCGGGATCATGACCTGAGCCGAAGGCAGAGGCTTTAACCCACTGAGCCACCCATGTGCCCCAGAAATGTCCTTGTTAAGAGACCTGATCCAAGGTCACTGGACAGTGTGGAGACTCAGAATTTAGACATGGCTAGGTTAAGAAAAACATAATCTTAGAGACAAGCTGGGATGAGGTCTGGGGTTCCAGAACATGGAGACACAGAAGAGGTTTGTATCTGCAGGGACCCAAGGGATCCAGCTGGATCACAGGTGACTCACCTGGGAATGAGCCATAGGGTGCTGAGGATGGGGAAATGCTGAGGTAGAGAAGAGGGAGGTAAAGCCAGCGTGAACATCTCATCTTGAAACACTTTCATGTTCTTCTCCCTCTTCAAACCCAGCCCTAGCCTCTTAAGAGGAGTAGTTATTTTCTGTAGCTGGAAAAGAGTCCCAAGTGTGAGAGCCAAGTTTACCTGTTCTGGCGGATTTCCAGATCTTTACTTTTGCCAGAAGTTCCTCCTTTGTGCAGAGTGTTAATGTTATGATTTCTGACTTTCCATTGAGGTTCTTACTTGGCATCACAGGTAAAGATCTAGCTTTAAATAAAACCTGTCATCAGGTTTAAAATAAAAGTGTTATCTTTTGTTATGGTAAGAGAAGTATCTCCTTCCCCCAATTTAAGGATGATTTTACTATGATGTCACTAGCTGTATGTTTACTGCTGGAGGCGTTGGGACAAATTAGTGTTTTTGTCTTGTCACATTATGATAAAACTGCTATTTATGAAGCACAAGCCTATGATTTCACACCCCCGCTTTAAAAACATCTTTTCAGGAAGGACAGAACGCAGGCCCCCCACCCCTGATACCAGGCCTAGGGCAGCAGGGAGCACAAGGTCGCATCCCCCCTCTTAACCCTGGACAAGGACCTGGCCCTAACAAAGGTAAATATCTGCTCGGCTGAATAAGAGTTGTATTTTACCACCTCTTGGTAAATCTTACAATAAATAGTTTATTGGTAAGTAATGGATAGAATGGTCATTTGAACCCTGTAGGAAAAATAGGAGCACTGTCATTTCAGGTAAAGGCTTTGTCTTCATGTTGTTTTCACAGACTTGCTTTAGTTAGCTAAAAATGCTGCCCTGAGGAGGTAAGCTCCTCACCACCTGAAGCTGGCGGTGAAAGTGCTGGGACAACCGCTAGTAGAAGGGCCTGGGCCACAGGCCGGCCTTATCCATGTCTGGGGAATGGGAGTGGGTCCTGTGCTCACTGAATGCAAGTGCATGTCATTTGTATCCTGGAAATCTTCCACTTAGTTTTTGATGAGATAAAGAATTTAGAGATTTTAATAGTGTTTTTAGTATTATCCCCTTCTCCCCCCAAATTGTGTCATGTATGGAATTCTTTAGCTGGTTATATTGTTCTGCACAATTTGACAAGAAGAAAGCAATGTACTGATGTATCCAGTTCTTGATACTATGGAAAGCACAGAAATGAGAACTGTCAGTATTTAGATGTGAGTCTGTTTGGAAGTTGAGTTAATTTCAGGAGTTGAAAGCACAGAGGCAGTCCCTTGTGCTGAGGTGTTCTGCTGTCACAGGGGAAGGGGCTGGAGCTGGAGTGAGGGGTGGTAGACTGCTGGCTAGAGAGGGTGAGGGCAGGACTGAGTGATGTGGATGGAGGGAAGGTTGGAGATGGGAGTTGTTCAAGTCGGTGCACTGTTTCTTACAGGGAGGACACAAGCCAGAGATCCAGGAGTATTGTGGAGGTTGCACTTCAAAGAATTTAACTCCTTTTAATTTTTAATTAGCTGAGCCCACAGCACTCTGTGGCACATGTTACATTTCTTGCCCTCTTTTGATCAGATTAAGAAGAGTTTTCATTCGCATTTTATAGCCCTAGGACTTTGGGAGAAGCAGGACATCCTAGGAAAGGGAGCAGAAAAGGAATTAGGAGAATCTTTATTATAGTCTCATTGCATGAAAGTGGTGGCCAATAGGGAAAAAGAGAAAGCAAGAATCCATCTTTGGAATTTGGGGACCCTAAGAAAAGAAGAGTCTGTTACCCACAAGGTACAGCTATCAACAAACTGAGAGCCTGCCTCTCTTCCTCTCCCCTACCTTGTGTCTGTCTCCACCTATTTCCCTCTCCACCTTGCTCTTCCCCTTTTCTCTTTACCTCTCTCTCTCTCTTCCTCCTCTCTTTCTCCTCCCAGGGACCAAAGGGAGAAGGGAGAGCCGAGAAAGTGGCCCTGCCATCCCCTACTGGATTAACCAACGCCGCCGCCCCATCACCGGTGGCCACATCCCTTCTAATTTGTAGTGGTGGGTTTCTTTCCTTGGAGGAGCCAGGGTACTTTTAAACAGATAGAGGTAATGGGAGGATTATTATTCATAGGTAAGTCCAAATGGAATGTGTTCAGCTTCCTCAGGTCAAAGTCTGCTGTGTCTGAGATCACACCAAGTTCAAGCAACATAAAATCAGAGAAGAAGTCACTAGCTGCAGGAACCCACTGAGAAGTGAGGAGCTCTCTTTACCACAAGGAGAGGGACCTGGGATATTTGCAAACTGACTGAACAAAGAGGCAACTTAGAAGGTGCTTTCCTCAGCTGGGAGAGGACTGGTTTAATGAAGGAAAGACTAGGAGGCAGAAGGCACAGGAAGAGCTTGAGAGAAGAGAGAAACCTTCTAATGGTGTTTTTTTATACTGACCTTTCCAACTTTTTTATATGTGTTGAATGGTGAGGAGGGATTGAAATGGCCAAAAGAAGGGAACAAAAAGGGAAGAGGAAGGGCATTGGGAGGGGAAGAATCCTGGCTGACTGTAATGTGAGGGAAGGAAGTTTGTCTTTACTGCCAAGGGAGAAGGAGGGAAAGACACGAGCGGGGCAGGTGGAGGAATTTCATCTTAAAAATGTAGTTGTTTTTAGAGCAGGAGGGTCCCTTTGCTACCTACTTTTAAAAAGTGCTTGAATTGTATGTTGATGGAAAATAGGTACATATTTTCAATGGCTGCACAGTAGCCAGGAGAGCAAACCCCTTCAAGGTTCAGAACTAAGCTAAGTTAACCATCACAACTTTAGTTGGCCTGTTTCTAGTTTTATTCAGGACTTGGAATATTTTACATATGTTAAAATGTTCTCAAAAAATTTTTAGCAGGTTTCCAAACACTGTGTGCAGTGAATAGTGATAATTTTTATAGTTGAGGGATATATATCATTCATCCATGCAAAGGGTGGAAAATATGTTAATATAACCCCGAAACTAAATTTTAAGCAAGGGCTGTTTGGTCACCAAGCAGTTATTAGGCCCATGGTTCCATGTGCAGTAGGAGGTTTTTGTTAAGGATCAAAGTGTGCTTTTGTTACAGACCCAAGCTGTCCACTTCCCTGAGGGGTTTGAATGAAGTATTCCGTGTCTTAAAAAAAAAAAAAAAAGAATCAAAGTGTGAGTTAACGAATCAAGTTGAATGAACTAGGGGTTAAAGAAGCAGCATCAGGGATGGTGGCAGCATAGCCTCAGCACCTGCCCTTTGCAGGTGCAGAGGTGAATTGCCTGTGCGTGGCTTCCTGGCCAGCAGCATAAATTTTCTCTGTTGTCTCCTCCCTGGCTATGGAGCAGACAGGCCTAATGAAGTCCTAGAACAATGGGGAAAGGGAATGGATGCTCATTCTTACGCCTGTGAGACTGTCATGTTTTCTCAATTAATCCTCACAGCAGCAAGTAGTTGCTAATCTCATTTGAGACTAGTAATTTGCCCGAGGTGGAGGTGCTTAGTGAGTGGGTGATGAAGTTGAAATCTGCACCCAAAACCTGTGTTTTTCCATTAGATAGTGCCTTAGGGATTTGTCTCCTAAGTATGCTAGAACTAAGGAGGGAAAATATTCTAAATACAAGAATGCATTCTCAAATTGTAAAATGCTGAATATCAGACCTGTGCTGGTGGGATTCCTGGAAGACAAGGTAAAAATCAGCTTTGTTTCCTTTAGGTGACTCACGCGGCCCTCCAAACCATCACATGGGCCCCATGTCAGAGAGGCGGCATGAGCAGAGCAGCGGCCCTGAGCACGGGCCTGAGAGGGGGCCTTTCCGGGGCAGCCAGGACTGCAGGGGTCCCCCTGATAGGCGTGGCCCTCACCCCGACTTCCCTGATGACTTCAGCAGACCAGATGACTTCCATCCGGACAAGCGCTTTGGCCACCGATTACGTGAATTTGAGGGGCGAGGAGGACCTTTACCACAAGAAGAGAAGTGGAGGCGTGGGGGCCCTGGGCCTCCGTTTCCGCCTGATCACAGGGAATTCAGCGAGGGGGATGGCCGGGGAGCAGCCCGGGGCCCTCCGGGGGCTTGGGAAGGCCGCAGACCTGGAGATGAACGATTCCCCCGGGATCCTGAGGACCCGCGTTTTCGAGGGCGCAGAGAAGAAAGGTGGGACAGATGCTTTGTGGGTCTAGTTCTTCCCTGGAGCTGTTGAACTCTTCTACAAAAGTCTCTTTCCTCTTTTGCTTGGGCAGAGGGCACTATATTGATTACTGGTTCTATCCAATCTAAATTTTGCGTTTAGACTTTAAGCAAGTAATTATGCTTTTTAACATTTTTGTGTCTTTTTACCTTTACAATTTAGATATCTTTTTATTTTTGCTTATTTTTTGGTCCTTTGTGAGGATCAGTATAGTATGAAGTTTCTGGAACCTGATTAGAAGTTGCCAGATTCTCTTGGTTAGAATGATGTACTATGACACATCTGGGTTGAGAATAAAAGAATTATGAGTTAGTTTTTGTATAATTGCCTAAAGATCTTAACACAATCAATTCAAACTGAAAATTAGTCTTGCTGTTCAGTTAGGTCAAGGTCAGGGTTAAACACTTAGCTTACCGTGGGTAAAATAGGCCCTGAAGAAATGAGAGGAAACCAGCATTAGTGAATCTCAGAGGAGACTGAGACTCCTCCCGTGGTGGTGATGATTGAGTATTTCTGTGTGCCAGTGAATTATGAGACCCGTGTTCTTGTCAGCAGTTTGCAGATGAGGGGCGATGATGAGGCTCCACACAGTTGACTCTTGGCCAGCTGGAGGTGTGGAAGCAGCTTCAGGCCGGGCTGGTGGACCGCCGTGCACATGCCCATGCTGTGCGGCACTCCCACTGTATGGCGCTCCCACTGTATGGCCATGGCGTTGCCTATCCCATCTCTCTTGACCGTTGCTAGTGGTGGGGGACTGAGTTCAGGGTTGGATCCCAATCCTCATGGGATTTGTTAGAAAAGAAGGGCTGATAACATGGCCAAGGGGGGTAAAATCAAGGGGTTCAAGAAAGCAGCTTCCAGAGGAGTGTTTTTAAAGGATTTAAGGGCTCCTAGTTTTCTCAAGGGCCTCTCTCAGAGGTATCCAAGGATTCATTCTTTGAAATGTCTTTATATTAGTCTGCAAGAGCCTCATTTTCAATGGCTCTGACCTCAGTGGAACTTTCATTGATTTCTTGAACCTTTGCATCTTGTGCAGTTTCAGATTTTACTGTGCCTCAATTTTATATATTTCCTCTGTCAGTGACAGACCCACAGCCCAGACTCTTGTGCTGTTGACAGCTTTCTGTTGCTCTTCAGATATGCCCAACGTGTTCCTTTTCCTGTTGTGCTTGCTGTTTTCTCTGCCCGGAACACAGTCTCCCAGATGCTTTTGGCTCACTCTGGTTAGATCCCTCCTCCTGTTAGCCCAGTTCCTTTACCCTGCTTCCTATTTCTTCATAGCACTTAGCACTGCTTGACATTAAACGATGTGTTTATTTCTTTATTATGTGTATCTGCAAGGACCATGATGGCTTCCCTAGGGCACAGGGACTTTGTTTCTTTACCTCTGTGTCCCCAGGACCCAGTGGTAGTGGAGACACAGTGTAGGTGCTTAGTAACAAAATGAGTTTGTTAAATGGGGAAGGAGAGTCAGTTTATCAGGAGATGATCTAGTCAGCTTGGACTGCCATAACAAGGTACCATGGGCTGGGAATGTGAAACAACATGAATCTATTTTCTCGAAGTTCTGGAGGCTCGAAGTCATGGATCATGATCCAGCAGGGTGCGGTTTTGGTCAGACTTCTCTTCCTGGCTTGTGGGCAGCCAGCTGCTTTCTCCCTGAGTCTTGGCCTGGTGGAGAGAGAATGCTTCTTCTCATCAGGGTACTAATCCCGTCACAAGGCCCCCACCCTCGTAACCTCTTCTAAGTTTTTTCCCCCTAAGACTTTATTTATTTGAGAGAATGCGAGCTTGCACATGCATACACATGGGGTAGGGGTGGGAAGAAGGAGAAGCAGACTCCCCACTCTGCAGGGAGCTGGATGGGGGGTTGATCTTGGGACCCTGGGATTATGACCTGAGAGGAAGGAAGACTCTTAACTGACAGAAGCACCCAGGTGCCCCATGATCTCCTCTAAACTTAAATTACCCCTCAAAGGCCCATCTCCAGATACCATCCCATTGAGGACTAGGGCTTCAACATACAAGTTTAGTGGGGAACACAAACATTTAGTCCTTAATACTAAGGCCTTAATACTAAGCTACTTTCTTTCTTTTTTTAAGAGTTTATTTATTTATTTGGCAGACAGAGATCATAATATAGGCAGAGAGGCAGACAGAGAGAGAGGGGGAAGCAGTTGCCCTGCTGAGCAGAGAGCCTAATGTGGGGCCCCATCCCAGGACTGTGAGATCATGACCTAAGCCGAAGGCAGAAGCTTAACCTGCTGAGCCACTGAGACGCCCCTAGAAGCCACTTTCTAATGAGGGCATGATAGATTCTCTTTCTTTTCGAAACTAGGACGATCATGTAATGGATGCCTTGACAAATGAATCCTGTTGCGTTTGCAGGGGTGGGATGCTCCCTGACTCTGTCCCAGGAACACAGCGCCCCCTGCTGTTCTCTTCCTGCTCCATTCATCTTTCAGCCAATTCCACCTTTACCTTAAGTTGTTATTTCAGTCAGTGTCCTTGTAGGAGCGTGGGTCATCATGGTACCTCAGGACCAAGAAAGTTTTAAGAAGTTAGCTGGAATGGTGGAGTGAGAACGGGAAAGCTCTTTTTGTAATAAAATACAAAGTTATCAATGTAGGAGGAGGGATGGGATTAGAAAGTCACTTCTTTATAAGCTGTCAGTGTCCTAATTGATTCAGGCCAGGATTATCAGTGGATGCTAAAACCACTGGTAGAAGATCGTGGAGAAGTAGGATATTCTCTTGTGCCAAAACATAACCTGCAGATGACTTAATTGTGAAGGAAACAAAGTATACCTTTGCTACAGTGAAATTTGGTCCCCACATCACTTTTACATCATAAACAGGGAGACAGACTGGCATCTGTGAGAAGGTATAAGCAGTTTTGTTAAAAAGGTTTAACCTGAGTCTAATCATGAGGAAATAATCAGATAAATTCAAATTGTGGTACATTCTATAAAATAGCTGCATGGATCCTTCAAACACATCAGGGTCATGAAAGATAAACTATAGAAGGGTTCTAGATAAAGTAGACAAAGAGACATGGCCATTAATAACAGTATATGATTGGGATTGAAATCTGTATTTAAAAACAACTGTAAAGGACATTTTGAAGACAACTGGAGAAGTTTGAATTGGATTATATTATATAATATCATGTTATTTGAGTAGTAATAGTATTGTGTAGGAAGAAATCCTTGTTCTTAGAAGAAATGTATTGAGGTATTATGGATGAGGTTCATGTTGTTGGCAGCTGATTTTGAAATGGTTTAGAAGGTGGATTTATTAAATAGATGAGAGAGAAGAGGCACGTGTGGCAGTATATCTTAACTGATTAAACAAACATAGATGGACACATAAATATTTGTTGTTCTCTTCTTTCAACTTTGCTATAAGTTTGAAATTTTGCAAAGTGAATCATTGGAATAAAAGATGACTAAATGGAGACTCAAGACAAAGTGGAAGGCCTGGCCACTCGTGCAGACTGGCCCCATGCCCTTGCTCCTTCTGATCCTTTCTCCAGCCCCAAGGCCTTTCTCTTTGTGCTCATGTACCTTTCCTACTTGGAGGCCCCTTTTCTGCTTCCCCAGTGGCCTCCTCTGGCTTGGGTGCTTCCTCTCAATGGCTGTGCTTTGGCAGTACTCCTGGCCAATTCGGCCTCCAGTCTAGAATCCTGAGGGACAGTGAACCTGTCGACCAGCCAGGGCCCCAGGCTGCCAGCTAGCCAGTGGGGGGAACTGCATGTATACCAAGTGCCTGCCTGTTACAGCAGTCTGCTGTGGAGGGGTTCTGTGGGTGAAGTTCATGGCCAGCCCTGCGTAGAGGCTGTGAGCTGGGCAGATGGGAGAGCAGGTGCTCCCGAAGGATTTTGGTATAGTTGGCAGGTATGAATCTGTACCTGTATGAATCTATATCTGATTATAACTAATAAATGTTCATTATAAAAATGTAAATGATAATGAAAAATATTTGGGAGGCAGTGGTAAAAAGCCTGGGCTGGAGTCAAGACTGGCTGAGTTCAAATCCCAAGACTTACTGTGTGTCCTTAAATAAATGACTTCACCTCTCTGTGCCTCAGTGTACTCATGGGTAGAATGGAGTTAATGATGTGGTGGTGGTGAGGATAAAATAAAATGATATATGTGAAGCACTTGGCATGATTATTAGCACTTAAAACTTATTGACTGCTATTATTATTCATAAAAGCTTTAGGAGAAAATGAATACAACCCTACATTTACCTGTTTTTGCCTGTAATGTTGGGATTATAATATGTGTACTTAAAAAATACATAATTTTTTCTCCCATTTAACATGAATATCATATTTTCTTATACTATATGCTTCTTTGAAACATGAACTCAGAGCTGTATTCCATTAGGTGGGTATTTTGCTGTTTTTTTCCCTGACAGCTTTAGAAGAGGAGCACCCCCAAGACATGAGGGCCGTGCCCCTCCCAGAGGGAGGGACAGTTTTCCTGGTCCTGAGGACTTTGGTCCAGAGGAGAATTTTGATCCTTCTGATGAAGCAGCCCGAGGAAGAGATCTCAGAGGTCGAGGTCGGGGTACCCCACGAGGTGAGCGTGTCCTGAGGACACTGATTCTAGCAAGGACAGGTTGTTGGGGACATACATGAAACAGTCTGTGAGTGTGGTGTTATGTTGTTGTGTTGTGTAGGAGGAAGGAAGGGTTTACTCCCCACTCCTGATGAGTTCCCTCGCTTTGAAGGAGGACGGAAACCAGACTCCTGGGATGGAAATAGAGAGCCAGGTAAGGAAGGACAACTGGTATGGCTTCTGGTGACTTGAGCCCAGCAGTTCCCAGAGTGTGGTCCAAGAACCCCTGGGGATGGGTGTTTACCAAAGTCCTCGGTTTTCTGACTTGTATCTCTGTGAGTCCACATCTCAGCTGGACTGTCCGCAAATCCTTCAGTCAGCAGCAATTTATCGTGGTAGACTGAAAGCAGAAACAGCTGGGAGAGTCCAGGTTTCTTCTTCTGAGCCAGACATCAGACGGATTTGCCTAAGTAGAAAACAGTACTTCTCCTTTCACTAAATTATTTTGTTCTTGGAAAGTACAGTTAAAAGAATTGAAGTTTTCTCAGTTTTAATTGCTAATTTGGCAAATATTATTAGATATGTCTCATAAATTAAATCTCAATAATTTTTTAAAAAAGATTTTATTTGACAGAGAGAGAGAGAAAGATCACAGGTAGGCAGAGAGAGGGGGGAAAAGCAGGCTTCCCGCTGAGCAGAGAGCCCAATGCGGGGCTCGATCCCAGGACCCTGAGATCATGACCCGAGCCGAAGGCAGAGGCTTAACCCACTGAGCCACCCAGGCGCCCCTAAATCTCAATATTTTTTAAGAGTGTAAAAACATTCTAAGACTAAAAAGAATGAGAATACTATTTTGGACCTTACCTGTCTCTTATTTTAAGAGGTCTTTTGATTTCTAATCAAGTCTTGACCTTTTTCATGTACTCGTGATGTGACTTGACCTGGCCTCTGGTGGGTTTGCAAATGTTTCTTGCATGAATAAACATTGGTTCTCAAGTTGCTATTCTATTTATCTATTTAATATTACTTTTTACACTTTTATTTGTTCTAGAGAGAGATAGAGTATGAGCAGGAGGGGCAGAGGGAGAGGGAGAGAGAGAATCCCAAGCAGACTCTGAGCTGAGTGCAGAGCCCTATGCCAGGCTCACTCACGGTGCTGAGGTCATGACCTGAGCCAAAACCAAGAGTCAGATGCTCAAGTGCCTGAGCCACCCAGGTGCCCCATTGCTACTTATTCCTAACAGTACAATCTCTCTGCTTTTGGTCACACTGTACTTCAACATAGGTTTGTAGATTCTTAGCCTTGTGAACCTGTGTTTCCTGTTTCAGGTCCAGGTCATGAACATTTCCGTGATGCTCCTCGCCCTGATCATCCCCCTCACGATGGTCATTCCCCAGCTAGCAGAGAACGTTCCTCTTCTCTCCAGGGCATGGACATGGCATCCTTGCCACCCCGAAAGCGTCCCTGGCATGATGGGCCAGGGACCTCAGAGCACAGAGAAATGGAAGCCCCAGGGGGTCCTTCTGAGGATCGAGGAGGCAAAGGTAAGTGGAGGTCAGTGACACAGTTCCAGGAGCTGTGGTTGCCACAGTTCTGCCAAGAAAGCTGCGGGGACCATGCGAGGCCTCATCGCCAGGACACCTGCATCCCTATGATCCTGTTCCGTCTGTTACTGACAGGATATCCAGGGTCCTTTCTCCATTTCTACCCTGTAAGGCTTAGGCTGTGCAATGGCGCATGTTCCCAAGTATGGTGCAAATGCAGCTTGTTTGGACTCACACCGTAGCCAGTCAGAACCTTTACTCAGGTGACTACAAGCTCAGCCTCCTCCACGTGCCTCCAAGAATTCCCTTCCCTGGTTCATTCAAGTGTTTTTCCAACTCTTTGTCAAGGTGCCCCAGAGCAGGAGAGAGACTCCTGCTCTCATTGGCACACATGCTCTTCACCACTGGCTGCTCTTAGCCCTCAAGGGTGTCCTCAGTGACAGAAAAACTGTCTTTCCAGGTGCTGTTTTGTTTTAGCCTGGGTCCAGGAGGAACTGCTAATGCCCAGAGTCACAAAGACTTTGAGGAATATGGTCTGGAAAGGGTTGTTTTTAGGGGGGCAGTAGATTATTTCTACAGCTTGAGACTTTGGATCTTTTAGAGGTAGCACTAACTTTCACCCAGGAGCAGGAGCCACCCTGTGGTCTCAGGTTAGGCTGGGCCACGGCCTGTATCTTAGTTTGGAGGCTGCTAGGAAGCAGGCCTAGTTAACCTGCCTCATGTTTATAATCTCTTCATTACAAAGTTTTGCTTTCCATTTTTGGTGGTGGTTTGGTTCTTCTCAAAGCAAAACTGTCAGAAACTACCTCATGTCATCAGTAGATCTCACCACCTAAGTACACACATGTTGGTCAGTATGGGCACTCAGGACACCTGTGTAGGTCCTAGCCAAGGCCACATGGCTGGTGTGGAAATGACTTCCTAGGTGACATCTTCTCTGCCCAGGTACCTTCAGGTGGGCCTAGGCTACCTTTATAGGAAAAGCAGTCAACATTTTTCCTTTGGCTAGCTTTCCTAACCACCTTATTTTACCTAGATTCAAATTCCACTCAGAAAGTTAAGACAGAGGGCACCCGTGTGGCTTAGTGGGTTAAGCCTCTGCCTTCAGCTCAGGTCATGATCTCAGGATCCTGGGATCGAGGCCCACATCAGGCTCTCTGCTCAGCAGAGAGCCTGCTTACTCCTGTCTCTGCCTCCTTGTGATCACTCTCTGTGTCACGTAAATAAAATCTTAAAAAACAAAACAAAACAAAAAACAAGTTAAGACAAAAATAGGGCACCTGGGTTGCTCAGTTGGTTAAGCATCTGCTTTTGGCTTGGGTCATGTTTCCAGGGTCCTGGGATTGAGCCCCATGTCAGGCTCCCTGCTTGTTGGGAGCCTGCTTCTCCCTCTCCTCCCCGTTTGTGCTCTCTCTTGATATTTCTGTCACTATTTGTTTCTCTCTCTCAAATAAATATATAAATAAAATCTTAAGAAGAAGGTTAAGACAAATAAGGTCAGCAACAGTCTTCTGGTAGTATATTATGGGAGATAACGGCCAAATCCTGTTAGCTCATGAGAAAATTTTAAGTCAGAATTCTAATATACTTAAAAAGATTTGTGTGTCCAAGTGTGGAACAAATAAAACTGTCCCTGGGAGAAATAATTCTAAAAGCTAGGTGGTTGGTTTTTTTTTTAAATGCTTTTGTGTTTAAAGAAATACTTTATTTCACTATTTGAAAGGAAAACAAAAAATGCCACATGGTTGTGGAATAATGATAGTAAGACCCATTGTAATTAACACGAGCAGTTCGTTGTTTTTTAATTTTTTCAGTGTTCCAAGATTCATTGTTTATACACCACACCCAGTGCTCCATGCAATACTTGCCCTCCTTAATACCCGCCACCAGGCTCACCCATCCCCCCCACCCCCGCCCCTCCAAAGCCCTCAGTTTATCTTAGTTGCTTCCAAAGTCCAGTCTGTGCTTTTCAAGCCTTCCTCCACAATAGAGTAACACCCCCCCTTGACCACCCCCCTACCCCCCACTGGCATAGGAGGTTGAAGATGCCCTTGCTCAAGTAGAGACATGGCTCAGTGTGGTCTGTGACTCCCAGAGGTGTTCCAAGTTCACTTCTGGGTTTCCCATCATTTCTGTCACACAGTCTCTGGGAACATGTCTGGTCACCTGGGTGGGAGGGAATGAGAGTCATTGATGAGAGGGTGGAGGCACAGCTCTTAATGCTCTGAATGATACTGCTGATATCCTCAGAACTATGTTAAGACCCAGAACATTCCACTGTGTTATTGAGCTTGTGCTGGGAGTTACTAACAGTCTCTGATACAAAAAGAAAGTAACATGAAATTATTTTGATTCATTTTAGGCCGAGGGGGCCCAGGACCTTCCCAGAGAGTGCCAAAATCCGGGCGTTCCAGCTCCTTGGATGGAGACCACCATGACAGCTACCACAGAGATGAACCTTTTGGGGGCCCTCCAGGCAGTGGTACTCCTTCCAGAGGGGGCCGAAGTGGCAGTAACTGGGGTAGAGGGAGTAACATGAACTCTGGCCCACCAAGGCGAGGAACTTCAAGGGGTGGTGGAAGGGGTAGGTAGAAGCTGATTCCCAGGAGGCCTCTCCGGACAGTATTTAAGAACTTCTTGTGGACTTACCAAGACAAACAAAAGGAAGACTGCACCATGTAGCCCTGAACTTTTTCTGGGGCAGCTGCATCCCAGGAGCCCCTAGTGAGGTCTTCAAGATGAAGAGACTGCTGCTGGCTACCCAGAGTAGCTGGCTTTGTTCTGTCCTGTCCACCCTCACTGCCCTAACTCCCATTGTTTTGTGAAGATAAAAGCTGGAATCTTTTTTTTTTTTAAAGTGTCATGAGACATGGAGCACCTCCACAAATTTAAGTTCATGTCCCATTGGAAATTTGTTTCTATATGTACAGTTTGTCAGAGAAAAAACATTAAGTTGTTTTTGTATGAATACAGAATGTGATTTACGCAAGAATTAACAGAAAACTAGTTGTGGCTTGCTTGCCTTAAGGAAACCCTTTGTTTCCATTGCATCCAATCAGCTGAGGGGGGGTACAATTATTGCTTCTTTTTACGTGCACAATTGGTGGGTACCTCTGAGCCATCTAAGCTAATTTCATCCCTGTACTTGGTCTTAAATTCTCATCTACCCATTCGGTTATACTTATTTTTGTAACAGAGTGAAATACTTTGAAACTATTAACAGTTTGAAGTAGATTCAAAGCTTTAGTTGCCACCTGCTATGACAAGTGGGAAATTATACTCTGAAGAAAAAAAATCTGGCTGTCCAAGTGGGTGTTCTCCCTTGGGTGCATCTCCTCCTGGTAATCACACCTTAGACTTGAATTCCCTTGTTTCTGATGAGAGGTAAACCAGAAATTAATTGCATGCACCCTTCTGATTGATTACATCATGTCACAAATTAAGTTGAGAAGGAATGAACCAAGGATCTCCTAAAACAATTCTGCAACACCTTCTCTTACACCAGCATTTAAGGACGAGGATAGTTCTAGCTTAAAGCCAGGAAGTTCACATCCACAACAAATTTCGTTAGTTTTTTTATTTTATTTTTATTTTTTTTTAAGATTTTATTTATTTATTTGAGAGAGAGAGAGAGTGAGAGAGAGCGTGAGTGAGGAGAAGGTCAGAGGGAGAAGCAGACTCCCCATGGAGCTGGGAGCCCGATGCGGGACTCGATTCCCCGACTCAGGGATCATGACCTGAGCCGAAGGCAGTCCAACCGAGCCACCCAGGCGTCCCAAATTTCGTTAGTTTTAAATAAATGTAACATTTGGCCCAGTTTGGATTGGAAGCCAAAATTCAGTTTGATAATCCTGTATTTTCTCTACTATTTATTTTGTTAAGAAAGCTTTTATTATTCTAAGGATATTTCTGTGGCCACCCTAACATCTTTAGCACTGGAGACAGGTTTACTTGGCAAATGTGGTGGAAGTCTCACAGTTGCTTAAGACAAGGGATGCTGGCATAGGTGGACAGCATATAAAAACCTCTTCATTAGTTCTCTATTAATGCAAAGCATGGTAAAAGCTGAGTTATTTCTGCAGTGAGAAAATGTCAACTACACACAGCTTTTTAGGGTGTTAAAACCTAGAGACTACAAGTGATTCATTTTTTTAAAAGATTTTATTTATTTATTTGACAGAGATCACAAGTAGGCAGAGAGGCAGGCAGAGGGGGAGGGGGAAGGAGGCTCCCCGCTGAGCAGAAAGCCCACTGCGGGGGCTCGATCCCAGGACCCTTAGCTCATGACCTGAGCTGAAGGCAGAGGCTTAACCCATTGAGCCACCCAGTTACCCCCAAGTGAATCATTTTCACTTTGTTTTGAAATTAAAAACATTTATCGCCATGTCAGTATAAACGCATGATTAGGAGGCTCAAGAAGGCTTCAAATTTGTGGAATATTCTTTATTTGCCCTCCACTGGCACAGCTTAAAAAGTTGTAATCAAATTCTGATTAAGGTAAAATGGGATCCAGAGACTGAACCCATATGACATTAGGCTCCTTTTTCTGAGACTGATGTGTTAAGAAATTTATCATGTTAACATTTTAGGCTTCAACTTTAGAAACAGTACCTTAGCAAGCAGATAACCAGATCACATTTTGAGAAACAATTCCTTTAGGAAAAACCTGAAATCTCTACACTGTAATTTATTAAATATTTAGAATATTTTAAAACATCATTACCAAAATACATACAAGGTATTGTGCTTTGAATTTTACAAATGCTAGATTTTCAGTGTTCGAATTCTTGAGACAATGTTTGGGAAACAATTTTAAAAATATAACAGCATCAACATAAAAATGTACTGAACACTGTAAAATCTTCCAATGTGCAAATTCTAGAGAAATGGAGAACTAGAACAGATATTTAACTGAGGGACAGAAGGAGCAGTCAATGGCCCAAGTTTTTCCAGTTACAATAGTACTCCCTGAAAACGGTACATTTGCTTTTACTACAAATACCCTCTTGGTTTTCCTCTTGAGGTAGATAAGTAACCCTGTTTACTGATAACAGGATAGGGCAGTAATTAGAGAATACTGGGTTGGGGGCCTCATGAAGTTGGGGCAGGGCTTAGGACACTGATCAGGATCCAGGAATATAAATAACTGAGTCTGAACAAAGAGGCAATGCTCCATTGCTGCCTGACACACCTGTTTAGGCAACAGTCAACTCCAGCCCCAGAAAATAATTATTTTCAAATCGTGCAATCCAATGCACAGAAAAAAGTGGTTCTCAACTTTAGTTCAACATGGAATCATCTGGAGAGCTCTAAAAAAATACTGATGCCTGGGTCTGCCCCCACCCTACCACCCACCCCAAAGATTCTGAATGAGCTGATCTGAGGTTTTGCTCTTCAAGTAATTCTGATGTGAACTGAGAACCACTGACACAATTTAAAAATTCTAAGTACTCCACTTCCTAGTTAATAATATATAGATACTAACAAAACATGTAGTTTTTTGGACTCATCAGAATATCCAGTCCGAACTTTCTGGCAATACATTAGCATATACAATAAAGTCAGAGACAAGAGTCAATGCTGAATTTAAAAGGAACCTAAAAGGAAAAGCATCTTACGGTGCATTGGAATTAGCCTACAAAATGTAAATTATACCTTAAAAAGCAGGTAATAAAACTAGGAATGATAATTAGGCTTTATAGAAATCCATGGTTTCCGTCAAATATTTAACTTTGGATGTAGAATTATCTCGTCCAGCAGGAGTCCTCAGCCCAAGTTCTGCCCAGGGACATCTCTCATAGAACTGAAATGTCCTACTTCTTGGGGAAGACATTTTCCTTTTAGGTCCATTGCTTTTATGGTCTAATACAGAGTCAATCTTTAATTTTGTAAGGCACCATATTTACAATTTCACTAAAAAATGAAAAAACCGACGTAAGCTATCTTAACTAAAGTACTTGAATAAAAGCCGGTGAATAAATTTAGTGTTTAATTTGATACGCTTAAAAATCCACTCCATGAATCAGGAAAAAATTTCTAAGCCAAAGAAAACAAAAGCGTATTGTAGCTAACCAACTACAATCTACCACTGGATTTTTTTAATCGACAAGGTAAAAGAAGTCTGAGGAAAGCCACAAGGGCAGCTAATTAAAACTGAGGAGCCATTCTTTTTTTACTGCGCTCAATCTAAAACTACGGTTAACGCAAAAGCAATTTACCATAAATTTTTCACAGCATATCCCAAGTCAACTACAACATCTCGTTTTATAGCACATGCTACCGAGAAAGACGGGAAAACGCTGAAACCGAAGAGGTTCCGAACCGGCTCGAGTCTCAGTTTTAGGACGGCCACTCCAAGACGCTGACAGGTTCGCTGGCACAATAACCGAGCAGCCTTTACCCAGCGCGATCGGGAAACTGGCGGGTGCAGTGCTGGGCTCGGTCCGCGATGCACCCCGGGCGGGCTCCCGGTGGTCTCCCGACGGCACATCCCGGGGCAGGGCTCCGCGCCATCTCCGGGGGCGCGGGCCCTGGGGTTCTCACACCGGCAGCGCCTTGGCGAGGCTGGCGCCGGGAACCAGGCGTCCGAGCGCTACTCGCAGCGCGGTGCCCGCGCCCCAGGGCAGGAGCCCGAACAGCACGGTCAGCAGCGCGCCCACCTGCAGGCAGGCGCCCAGCGCCGTGAGCAACGTGCTGCGCAGCCCGAGCGCCGCGTACAGCGTGGCTCCCAGCGCGGCCACGTAGAGCAGCGCGGGCCGCGACGGCGTCTCCTCGCCGCGCAACAGGCGCCCGCACGCCGCGCCGCCCCGCAGCAGCATGCCGCCCACGAGCGCCAGCGCCGAGCCCAGAGACCAGAGCAGCGCGAACTTGCGGGCGCGCAGCAGCAGCACGGGCGCGTAGAGCGCGGCCAGGCCGAAGCAGAGCGCGGCCAGCAGCAGGCACACGCCGCTGGCCGCCAGCCGCTGTGCGCGCGTCACACTCGGCAAGCACGCTGGGCCTGTCGCCACCGTTGGCTCCGCTGGGCCCCGCGCCCACGTCCAGCGCAGGCCCGCGCGGCCCAGCCACGCCCCCGCCGGCCCGCCCCCTGCCGGGGGCTCCTCAGTCTTTTCCGCAGCGAGCAGCGGCTCGGCGGCCGTCAGCCCGCCGGCTTTACCCTGCGCCAGGTACTCCTGCAGCTGGCGGTGGAGGTCCGCCATGTTGGCCGGAGCGGCCGCGGGACGCGAGGGCTGGTGTCCACTTCCGGTTTTCCTCGGTTGCTGGCGGAAGCGGCTACGCCCTCGGCGGGAGGGGTGGGACCTGCGGCCCTTGCGGAAGAGGCGGGGTTGCTTTCCTGCAGACTTGGGGCGGCGCGGTTACCGGCAGTCGGTTTTACGGGTTTACAGTCCCCCTGCATTGACCATCTTGGCGCCTGGCGTTATTCCTGTTGGGCGCTGTTACGGACTGAATTAATTATGTCGGCATTAAAAGTTAGTTGGAGGGCGGGGTGCGTGTGGTTATAAAAGGTTACATGAGGGACCCTTGTGGTGGTGATGGGACAGTTCTGTATCTTGAGCTTATGGGTATCAGTATCCTGCTTGTTATACAGCCCTGTAATTTTGCAAGATGTCGCCATTGGGGGACTCTCTCCCTGTTCTTAAAACTGTATGCTAATCTGCAGTTCCTCTCAATAAATTTAATCTTTTAAAAAGTTCAAATCTGCAGGACTTAAACGTGGTTTCTTTGGAAAGGCTACCGAAGTTGATGAAGGATTTAACCCCCCTCTCCACAACCAGCTTATCTTCTGTTCCCCCTTTCAGCAGAGGCCTGGCAATATTCTTGACTCCTTCAAGCCCCATGTACAAGACTTGTAGGTGCCCATTTTTTACATTTTTGGTTCACCTTTTTGTGCTCCTGACATCTCTGGGTCCAGTGACTTGGGCAGATCACTGATAAGCTTGCCGGATCTCCAATCAATTCCTGATGTGTCCTGATGTGGCTCCCAGGGATCCTGCTCTTACTTAGAGCCTTTTTGAGGTCTCCTCCAGGGCTTTTGTGTCACTTGTTTGGGCCTGGGTAGTTTCTACTCCTGGACATTTAGATGGAGCAGCGCCTCCAGCTACTTCTGATGTTCTCACCTTTCCCAATTTGTGAAAATTTACTTGTTTATGTATTTGCCAGCAACTTGAGCACAGGGTCTCTTTCATGTCCCTTTTCCTAGGACCTTAAAGGCTGCTGCAAATGCATGGAGCTGTCAATTCATTGTCGTAAAGGTGCTTGAAAGGCTCTAGATCCTGCCTGAAGCCATTGATTGAAACACCTTTTTTGCTTGACTTTATAAATGCCTCTTGTGAACTTAAATGTGATGGCACAGGAGTCCTTTTGTAATATGAAGTGCAATATAGGTAAGTTGCACAGCAGTCTACTGTTGAATAGGTCTTTGGCTTTCTTGCTCCAGAAGACCATTCCTTCCTTTGTCCTGGGGATGGGAGGCAGTGCCTATCGCTGCAGGCTGTTTCTAGTAATCCTCTGTCACCTGGCTTTGGAGACACTGACACAGAGAGGCCAGGGTATATTCTTTTGGCTCTTCTTATCACCTTGGTACTGGCTTCCCCATGACCGCATGACCTGGTACCACCCAGTGGGCAGGTGACATTGCTTTGTCCTCTACCCTTGGAAGAGGTAGGTGTTCCTGTCTTTCTGCTATTGTCATTTCTGGCTTCTCAGCCTTTCTGTTAACCTGTGTAACCAGTTTCCCCATTAAATTCCCCTGGATACCTTTTTCCTGGTTGAATCCTGACATACAGTGTTCTTTTTCAACATATATTACAGTTGTTATCTCACTTGTGGCAACCTGAAGAGGTAAACTGAGGCAAGCTTGAATTACCAGAAATTGAGTTTATTTGGGAATGGCGTAAGAACTACAGTTTGGGAAATGCAAACTATAGCAAGCTATAGGTGACTCCCATTGAGGATTTGGGGGGTGGGGAGCTGTATTTATGGTAAGGAGTGCAAAGATGGGGGAATTCAGCCATAGTCCGAATGGTAAGTTCACTGGCCTCTGGATAAAGAGAGATTCTTTTTTTTTTTTCTTAAAGATTTTAGAGATAGAGAGAGTGTATGTGCATGAGTTGGGGAAGGGGCAGAGGGAGAGAGAATTCCAAGCAGACTCCATGTAGAGCTCAGAACCTGATGTGTGGCTTCATCCCAGGACCCTGAGGTCATGACCTGAGCTGAAACCAAGAGTTGGACGCTTCACCAACTGAGCCACCCAGGCACCCCAGGAAGAAATTCTTGGTGGATATTCATTGGTCAGGAGATAAATTTCCATCTTCTGTGAATCGAGGATTTAAAGGAAGTCAGCTTTTCAGTTTTTTCTTTTTCTTTTTTTTTTTTTTAAGATTTTATTTATTTGAGAGAGAGCAA
This sequence comes from Mustela erminea, assembly GCF_009829155.1. Lineage (NCBI taxonomy): Eukaryota > Metazoa > Chordata > Mammalia > Carnivora > Mustelidae > Mustela > Mustela erminea. Next base: position 111,000,930 of record NC_045621.1, on the reverse strand, counting down.
GCACAAGCAGGGGGAGCATCAGAGGGGTAGGGTTGAGCAGGGAGCCTGGGACTGGATCCCAGGACCCTGGGATCATGATCTGAGCCAAAGGCAGATGCTTAACCAGCTGAATCACCCAGGCGCCCTTCTTTTTGGTTCTTAAGTTTTGCTGAGGGCACATCCATTTCGTATCCTCTGGTTCCATTTTAGATTGAAATTCTTTTGCACATGTAATAATAGTGATCATCCTGATCACTTACCATGGGCAAAGCCATTAGGGTGGCTACTGTCAAAACACAGACAATAACGAGTGTTGACCTGGAACTGGAGCAATTGCAGCTATGAGATGTAAAAGTCAGGATTGTTCCGCTCATTGTACCGATGAGGGAAAACAGAAATATGGGGAAGTTAACCTACTTGAGGTCACCCCAAAAGTTGGTGGTAGAGCAAGACAACAGGTTGTGTGATGGAGTTTTAAACATAAGGAGATCCTCCCTAGGAATAGAATTGTATAAAACCAGAAAACCTGTTCAGGGTTGGTTCCCACACTGATAGATGGACATAATAAAACCATCTCTAGGGGCGCCTGGGTGGCTCAGTGCATTAAGCCTCTGCCTTCAGCTCAGGTCATGATCTCAGGGTCCTGGGATCGAGCCCTGCATCGGGCTCTCTGCTCAGCGGGGAGCCTGCTTCCCTTCCACTCTCTCTGCCTGTCTCTCTGCCTGCTTGTCATCTCTCTCTGTCAAATAAATAAATAAAATATTAAAAAAAAAAACCATCTCTAGATACCTGCTCCCCTCTAGCTACTACAGCAGAATTCACTTAAAGAATCTGAAACCCCATGTCTCCACTTAACCCTATTCTTCCTTGAATCCCCTTCATCCCCTTGTGCCCGCAAAATGGTTC